>NC_052394.1:14122854-14455354 GCF_009389715.1 Phoenix dactylifera | reverse complement strand
GGACGCTAGCACGGGGGTGATCGAAATTCCGTTTCTTCTATGGATGGAGAATGCATTGCTACCCATGTATAAGTCTTCTTCCAGACCATATTTATAGTCCATTGCATTTGCTATTTACCATACATTTTTTTAATTAATATTCATTAGTAAATTTTAAAGATTACTTTCTGTACCCTGGTTTTATTTTATTTTAAATTTGCAAAAAAACTTTATTCTTAATTTTTGCTAAAGATAAGAAAGTTACCATTTTCCACTTTCATATTCACATCCATTATCAATATATTTGTACCTATGATTTAAATGTGCGTTCACCTATTTTAGGGCAAGAACATAATGACCTGTTTGAGGGCAAAACAGCGTATTTCTAAATAAATAAATAAGTAAATATATAGAATTAATGTTTTTTGAAAAATTAAAAAATGTTAATACAAAAGTCACTTTTAACTCTCAATCCGTGAGATCCGGCTCTTACTCCTCATCATGTCGAAATGGGTATTTATAGTCTCACCCCACTTTTGCCTTTGAGGATGCTACACCTATAGCAGAAATACTTTAATTTGTTGTCTTGAGAAATTAATTACTAATAATATAATTATTTACATAATAAAAAATGATTATCCAAAAAGATCATATATAATCAATATTTATTTATTTCCTCTCACTATATACATAGATACATGTGTGTATGGATGGATGGATATATGTATGTATGCATGCACGTATAAGAGAGAGAGAGAGATAAGTATTTTTATACATTTTATCATTTGAAAATAAAGTGAGCCTTCATGAAGCTTTTCTTTATTATTTGGAGCAACAAGTTACCTCTAGCAATATAATTGCTTAGAGACAAGCAATAAGTGCAATTTTGTCCCACATGGACCGCATGTTAAGGCCTTCAGGGTTAAATCCAATGTTACAGATGAAGCACACTTTTCACCTGGTATAATATTTGTTATAATCCATAAAATTTATGCGGAGTATGTATTGCACGGAATCATAACCACTTCTATATACTACCGAAAAATAATATATAGCTTCAAAGGGTTCATTATTTTGACAAAATGAGTGTGGTTAAAACCATGCACAGGACTAAGCTACCACACCTCATTGTAGATGGAAATGCTTGTCCAACTGCACGGGTGTTAAAGCTCTAGGTTGAATAATTGTATATAAAATGAATTGCAGACCCTTGCAAAAGCATTTTTTGAGCATTTTCAAAATGCTCAAATATAATATTTACAACATATTCTATGTACTGGTAGGGAATGAGTATAAAATAGCATGCTAGTTATGGTAGTTTTTAAGTAGTTTGGAGTTTCCAACCACATCCAAATATGTGAATTTGTTGAAATCGCCACTTTTTCTAAAAACTTAAACTTGACTTTTTTTTTAATAGGTGAACCCAACATGTAAAATTTTTAATAATTGGATTAAAGAGTACAGAGACAGGATTCGAACTTAAGATCTCTCTGATATCATGTTGAAATCACCACTTTTTTCTAAAAGGTAAAACCAAAAATTTTCTCATCTCTATAGTTTTCAAATCTTATTTGTTTCATGGTGTGAATCAAATAGGTCACTTTCCGTTTCCCGATCATGAACAGATCGATTTTATTCTCTCCCCCCGTGGACACGATCAAAGCTTTATTGTTGACCGCCAGGCAGCCCTCGACCCCATTGTACTGAATCTGTCTTGTTATAAGGTGAAGTGCCATCACATTATCCACCCCAAGTGGTGGGCCTCGAGAGTCCTGAAAGTACACATAATGTATAAATGATGACACCTTGTAATAAATCTAATTTTCAAAAGAGAAAATTGTAATAGATTCACGGGCATGAAATTATCTCTCTCTTGCTAGTAATTCAAGGTCGCAAGAGTACTAGATAATGGCCAAGAGCAAGGTACGAAATTTGTCGCCGTTTAACTGTTGATCGTTTGGTTTTCAGCGTTGAACTCCTGTTCTATATATGTGAAGATTTTTTCAGCTAGCTAGAGGGTTTAGCATAGATTGTGGTGGTATGATAGAAATCGTGGCGGCAACATCGATCGGTGTGGCAAAAGGAGTGGGAATGGCGATGGCGAAAGCTATAATGAAGATGGTAACGGTGATGGCAATGATTGTGATAGAGATGATAGCAACGATAGTAATGATGGTCGTGGTGGCTGCAACAAAGTTAGAAGAGATGATGGTGACGACGGTGGCAATGGTGACGATGACAGTGGAGGTGGTATTGTTGTTGCTGGTGGTAAACAATACGAGTTTCTAGCTTTTGAAAGTAATAAAATAATAATTTTTGACATTCATATTTCTAGAAATAATGTAAATAATTTTTAAAAATATAAAATAAAAATAATAATACCAAACATATTTTAATTTTATTTTGTATGATTTTATTTTAAAATAAAAATAAGAAATAAAAATGATGCTAAATAGATCCTTACATTGTTGTCATTTACTGAGATCCAACGTAACTCTCAATAAATATTTTACCGTATAATTTTTTTTTGTCTGAGTTATCCATCCTCAAATGGTTATATTTCGTTCTTAAAAATAATACCATGAGATTATTCTCGGTGGTCATGCATATGCTTCTACTCATAAGTTAGAGGATGCTGGGGTTAGAAGCATAACTTTTCAAGCGCAATTTCTCTCTAACAAGCTTTAGGAGTTCAAGTCTCAAGCCAGCAGCCTAGATACTTAATACATAGGACTCAAATGTCAAAAAAAAAAGAATTCTTTTTACATTTTCAAGAAAACAAAGAAAATCTACACAGAAAATTTCCTTTGCCTTAAGGATGGCAATAGGTTAAGTTGGGTTGATTTTCCTTTTGAGTAAAATTTTTGGGCTGTCTGAAAAATCTTCAACTCATGTCTCATTTATCTGTAGTTGGATTAAAAAGAGAATTTACATCAAGCATATTTACTTTTATATGTACTGGTACACAACCTATAAACATAATCAAGACAAACCATATATATTTGGGAAATAAAAATAAAACAGGAAGAAGAAGAGGCTAATTATGTTTAAGCACCTAAAACATTTTTTTTATTCTATCCTCCCGGAGTTTTATTTGGTGGGTAACATCGATGAAGCTACCGCGAAAGCTATGAACTTAGAAGTGGAGAGCAAATATAAGCCTTAGCCTTAGCCTTAAAAGAGAGAATTCTGCATTTATAGGTAAGCTTTCCTTTTGCCTTTGAATGGATTTTCTGTATTGCAAAAAGAAGTAAGGTCGAGCAGCACTAGTTCCGACCGAGAAGCAGATCCCAGCTTAGTATCAGCAACATAGGTAGCGGCACCAGTACCTGTTATGGAGGAGTGACTTCTTCATCTTGTCTTGAGTAAGAAGCTGGCCTTGGTTGAATAAGCAGCCGGCCCTATAGTAACGGGAATAGTAGAAAGGGAAAGAACCATTTCGAAAGCTGCGACTTGCCACTAAAAAGAAGCCAAAAGCAAAAGCGCAAGGCTGACCGAAACGAAACTTCTCGAACCAGGCTCTTTCCATTCACAAGAATTGCGTATCTCAATATTCATCGGCCTCTCGTAGAGAAAGACAAAAAAAGAGTTTTCTCTAAGAGTGGACTTTACTATAAACGAGACTGACGATCGTTCTTTCCAGAAGATCTCCTAAGCTCCATCTGTCCTCCAATAGGACGTTCCGCGAGAAGCGCATCCTGGGGAGTCACGTCAACCATCCCACAGAATTCGACTTGACTTTTCTTGAAGATAGATCTCGGCAACAACACTTTCTATATCCGCTTCTCTTTAAGGAGCTGTGTGATTGAGACAGCTCTAAGATCTTGTTCGTAGTTTCCGTTTAATAAGTTGTACTCAGTGCTTTCGCTGAGAAATGTTTGGGAGAAGGATAGTGCACCATTAGCTGTTCTCAGGACAAATGCCAGATGCCCAGAATCCACTCTTATTGAATCCCCTGCTTGAGAAGAAGCTGTTCGCATTGCTCTAGCGCAAGAGCATGGTAGCCAAGACAGAAGGGAGAGGCATCATTTTTCGGCTTATTCCACTTCCGCAGGCAATCTTCGAATTCATGGGATCCTGCAGCTTCCTTAGCGACGTAACCCGATCTCCAGACAGTAAGATCCGTTATCGCTTCGCTTCGCCTGCTCTACTTCTCATCGTATTCCGTATAGCTGTACTTCCCTGACTTCTTATCTGAGTACACCCATACGGTAGGAAGGATGGCTGAGTGGCTTAAGGCATTGGTTTGCTAAATCGACAAGGGGGACAGACCTCGAACTACAAACTAGTCCTGTGTGGAAGTGGTCAATTTGCTCAGACGGCACGACTTTGTTCGTGTGGATCCAAGGCCTTCCCAGTCACATATGGTACGATGGCCTGAAGTCCACGACCTCAAATCGATGAGTTCCACGCAGCCCTCCTACAGCAACCTCGAGCTTGATATAGCCGATGCTCTTCTGCGTCATGTTTCCGACTCCATGAATAGCTGTAGCCCCTAACATCTTCGGCTCCTCGTTTTTATTGGTCCGCCTAAAAGTCGAAGAATTTGAAAGGTTTCTTCAACCTGGGCAACTCCGTCAACTTAATAAGAATAGAAGAATGATCTGAAATACTAGCTGGGAGAAAGATAGCTTCCGAGCCTGAGAACCTCCTTCTAATCTGCATATCTCGCAAATCCTCTTTTCCATTTTTCTGATGTCTCATGGAAATTGTTTTGGACGTAAGAACAAAGTTCTCGCCCGATTTCGAAAGGACGTGGAAAGCAACAAGAACAAGGAACTTATCTTCTTTAAATGATTTCCCATAACCAATCTTGCCTGCTGCTGCGGTAAAGGCTTTTTTGCTTCTGAGTAGATCATAGATTCCGTTGTGCAAAGAGTTAAGCAAACTTCACAACGTTACAAAGAACTTCAGGACATTATAGCTATCCTTGGGTTGGACGAATTATCCGAAGAAGATCGTTTAACTGTAGCAAGAGCACGAAAAATTGAGCGTTTCTTATCACAACCCTTTGTTCTATATCTCCATGAATCTAGGAACTTTTGCTTGCATTGTATCATTTGGTCTACGTACCGGAACTGATAATATTCGAGATTATGCAGGATTATACACGAAAGATGCGAATGAAACGATTCAAGAATATTACAAATATACATCAAATTAATAAATAATACAAAAAGTAATGGGATTTATTGATATTTCATTTGAATCACCGTTCAACGAAGAGAGGCCAATAGCCGTACTAGAAAGCTGTCCTCGAGAAAACCGAGACCCAAGTGTAGTGTACTGTGCCTAGTAGCAGTCTGGTTTCTGGTCTTCCTCAAGGAACTATTGAAACAGGGCTGCTACCGCGATACTATAGCGCACTTTTTTGCTACCCCGGGACAAGGGACTGAAAGCCCAACCAACTCCTCTTTGATGACTGGCTTATCACACTACACTGGTACAAGATCAGCGGTTGATCGGCACTGGGAAGCATTCGACTCCGTCTGGGAGGGATCCCATTCAAAAAGGGAGGATCCAGGGAAGGCACGGGTACCAGAGAGTGGTGCTTTCATGGAGTAGGCATATCCCCCTTCTCAGTCTGCCTCCTAGTCTAAAGGTAAGATCGCCTTTGAACCCCAACCTATGAGGAGACACCCGCCCAGAGAATGATTTCCCTATTGCTGTGTGCTTGCTTGACCACTGGGCTACCATCGAAGATTCTTGCTACCGCTTGGATTGCTGCTGACGCTGGTCTTCTCCTATCTGTGTGCTTGATCCGGTGATCATTCCTGCCCAGAAGAAGATCCCTCTCGAGGGGGTTGGGGGGGATAGGAATAGGCCCGGCAAAACCCCTGTATGGCTTCTTCTATTTCTCGATAAAAAGAAATATGACCATAGTCAAGAATCGGACAAGGAATGCGCTCTTACTGCTGCCATTAAGCCAATGAAATAGTTTTTGTACGAGTAAGGGGTACGCACGGTTTAGGCTTTCCTTGCCTTGTCCAATAAGCTGTTTGCAGGATAAGGCGAGACAGATAGAGATATATCATTAAGAGAGGACGGGACTGCTTCTTCGTGACTGGGACTGTACATGGATTCTAAACCTTGGGCATTCAAACGTCGAAGCGAAGCAAGCGGGTTACACATACCCGGGTTCTCCTAAAAATGATAGGCGGCGGTCATTGGTCTGACTGAAGCAACTTGATTCCCAGAATGCACTCCTTGAAAAGCTCTTGGCTTAGTATCGACTGATTGATGTAAGCGCCCAACAGAAAGAGAAAATCATTGGGAAGAAGTCTTAGAAGTCTTACTAGAGCCGGGTAGCCAAGCTAATCCGATGAGAGAGGCCGCTTCAACCGTTGTTTCACCTCCCAAAAAGCTAAGTTGGCTTGACGAGCACAGATGAAGAAGCGGGCTCCCCAGGTTCACTAAAAGAGGGGTACTCCGCGAAAGACTATTGAGTGACTTGTCGAGCTGATCAATCTTTCTGATCTTCGAGAGCCTAGGAGGCTCGACGGGAAGAAGACCTTTTCTTTCATTTTGGAAAGAAAAAGCCCCTCAAAATGTTGACTACCTATTCTTTTGTGATCTTTTTTTGCTTTTGTCGTCTGTCGGAGATTCTCTCTCGAGATTTCTCCCCAAGTTATAGGATTTTCGTCTTCCTTAAGCACATACTCACAAATCGTCCCCCATGACTTATGGAACAAAACGTAAATTTGAGCAAAGACTATCTACGAAAAAGGTAAGGTTGTCTTTCTTTCCGGCGGGTTCGACCGAAAGGAGCTGTGGTATCGGGACTAACAAGAATGGTTGGGACAACAAACATCCATCTCGTTCGTACTTTGGATACCCCGGACGACTCACCAAAGCACGAAAGCCAGGTCAGAAAATGGATTCCTATTCGAAGTGTGCATAACCGCATGGATAAGCTCCGGCCTCCTCCATTTTTATAGTACTTTCGATCCCATAAGAGGAACTCCTTTGCTTTGGCATACAATGGTTAATTGGAAGAAAGCGATTCTGCTCAACTCAGAAGCAAGTGGATCAGAAAAAGTCTTTCTGGTTGTCTCACAAAAGAGTACAGCATGGCGGTACATTTCGAAATGACAGCATCGAAGATATTTATATACACGGTCACAGGGGCGCGCTATTTGTTTACACCCATTAGTTTGTAAGGGTATTTCAAGTCTTTCTTTTATTTGTCTTATCCTGACTTCTTTAAAAAAAGTAAGTGATTAGGGAATAAGTATAAGTAGTTCATTACGGACATCCCCCGGACATTGAGAGAGTAGATGGTTCAAGTGGAGAAAAAATCCAAAATGTTGTTTTCTTTAGTTGGATCAAGCATATTATGCATAAAATATTAATGTTCCAAATATAATATTTTTCAATTATAATCAAAATATTTCAATAATTATAAAATATAAAGTATGTCAACAAGAATTTCATAATATTTAATGCATCTATCAACATAAATTTTCAAAATACCTAATACAATTAATCAAGAAATAAATTTCCAAACCAAAGTATGTAAATCATCTACTCTCTCTTAGCTTTTACAACTATGGTGCCAATCAATGCTAGGACAAGATCCGAAAAAGACTAACTCCTCAATATAGTACACATTGTCCATCAGCATGTGCCAACGATTAGCCCAAACTAGCATATATGCCCGAAAGAAACTAGTTTTAGTTCACATGGCTGCTATTCATCTTATGACAAAGCAAAAAGACTGGCTTCTTAGTACAAAATATGTTGTCCATCAGCATATGCCAGTAATCAGCCCCAATTGGCTAGGCCCGAAATAAACTAGCTCTGCCGGCGATTAGCTTCAATTGGCTAGGACTGAAAAAACTAGTTTCTAAATGTGTATCCAATATTAATCAATCCATTGGCTAGACGCAAATTATAGTCAGACTAGAGAATAATCAATAAATCCATTGTAAAACCAATTTTCTCAAAAAAATAATGAGTACAATTCTTTCATATCGATATTAAATCAGGATTAAACATCTTGTTTCGAATACTATATTGTGTAAATTTGTTATCATACTTATGATCATGCTCAAACATATATCCATACAGCTTCAAAACAGGTTTTAACATTTCTTTAAAATATGGATGTGCAAATTATTCATCATGCTAATGGCCATGCTCAAGTGAAGTACTTCCTGCTTGATCCATAGTCCTAAAATTATTCTTTTATGCAGAGTATGCAGAATATCTAATTAAATATAAATATGCACAAATTATTTTCATAAAATTTTAATTTCAAATATACATAGATATATAGCTATGCAAAATAAATTTTAAATTAGATATTATAAGAAAATAGTCTATCAACGGTAAAATAGTTTGCTATAAATCATAATTTATTGCTATAAGTGCGATAAAGCGACAATATTTACCTTTTAGCAACAAATTTTTTTTGTAACTAAACGTATATGTATGCATTAAAGTAAGAGTATAAGGAATGTATATAAAATCACTAGAGGTAGAGGTACTTATAGATCAACTCATGAAATACTGAGAATATCTTCAACCAAGTTACCCATGACCTAGATCGAATATATAAATGATTAGATTTTCTCTAAAGCAAATATAGATATTACTTTAAGATCTTGGAAATCGATCTCCAGATCTGCAAAACTCACTCAGGAGTCCATATCTCAAAATCCTTCTAGATTAGAGGTTGTGACTCTAGATCCATCAGCCAATAGTTAAGATCTAGATGTGCATCCCCAAGTATAAAACTAGCCCCGGGTGTTACTAACTATCTCTCGATCTAATGAGAGGGTTCGCAATCACTGAGATCGAGTTACCTTGTGCATGACTTACGATGTGGCTGTAGGATAGGCAAAAGACCTACCCTGCCGACCTCACCAACACCGAGGTGGAGAGAAAGAAGAAAAAGATAGAGAGATAGAGAGAGAAAGAGATGTGAGATAGACTTGAGAGAAAGGGAATGAGAGAGAGCGAGAGGCAGGGGATGGGGCTTCCACGAGAAGAAACATAGAGAAGAAAGGAAGGAGAGAGAGAAAGGAGAAAAGAGGAAATGGGACAAGGCTTGCCATCGAGGCGGCCTTGGCTCCTGACATTTTGGCTATGGGCATCATGGATACCAGGTGTGATGTCCATGGTTATGCGAGTAGGAGGGAAGTAGAAGAAGAGGAAGAGGAAGGACCTATTAGTGAGGGCTTAGCAAGCTGAGAAGGTGGTAAAGAAAGAGGTATTCGACTTCAGTGTTGAGCGAAGTGGCGGTCTCAAGTGCAAAGTCAGAAATAGGGGATTCGTAGATGAAACAAAAAAAAAGGAGTGACACACGGTGGAGTGGGCTCGATAGGTTTAAATAGGGAAGGAGGGCAGTGAGGGAAGGTGATGGCCTTCCTATAAGATGGTTCAGAGAGAGGCGATGACCTCTCTAGTAGCTAGTAAGGGAAAGGTGTTGTCTGTGTGTATTGTGAATTTGTAAAATAAATTAAATAATAAATATATGAATAAATAAATCTGACCTCAAATGAAGATTCAACTATGTTAGATCAAGGCTAGTGTTTGACACTATGTCCTTAAGACAGATTTCGCCCTCCACACAGGTGCTTTGGATCTCGTGAGCGTCTGCCTCCCAGGATACAATGATCTTCACAAACAAAAGGAGCACACCAATTTGTTTGTACGGCGAACCAAAAACTGAGTTTTTGTACTCTCTTTGAATGAACTCACTTATGCTCTCTAAGAACTCTAGAATGAGAGAACTAGATGAATTGAAAAAATTCCATTTTTAGAATGGTTGGAGGAAGGCTCTATTTATAGAGTTCATGGTGACTTTTCAGAATAGACACCAAGTGAAGAGACATGTCTTTTCTATTCAAATGAATAGACACATCCCTATGAATAGTTATATCTTTCATGCTAATAGTCATGTCTTTTAAATGAAAAGATGCATCCACACAAAGATGCAATGAAAAGATGCATCCATACAAAGATGCAATGAAAAGATGTAACTCTTTTGAAGAGACATACCTCTTCTAAAAAGCACCCTTTTCAAGTGGGTCATTTTGCAGCCTATTTTTTCATTCACCTATTATAGTCTAACAATCCCCCACATGAATAGAAAATTGGCTGAATGCATGTAAATGTTAATGCAGACACTTAAGAGAGTACATTGCGAAAAGATTCTGCATCGAGATAGGTAGCTTTTGGCCTTGAACCTTCTCTAGTGAAAGGCTATCGGATCTACTGGCTAAATAGTGAACAAGATGTCTTGAACTATTCAGCTGATTAAGTAAATCGAATCAAATAGACTTCACAAAGTCTCTTTTCTAACACAGTTAGTTCTCATGATTGTGTTCATTTTGGCCCTGAACAACTCCTGGTATTCATGAGTGCTCTAGAGAATTCAGCCTTATAAAAATTCTCATAGAAGCGGCCCCTTCACACTCATATAGGTGACTCTTATTAGGAATATCCTGCTATATCCCACTTAGATTTTCAAGATATAAGAGTTCATTAAAAGCGAAGCTTACCCTTAATTATAAACGCTGCAGGCAGCACTAGTTAATCTTAGGAATAGGTTGGAGATTTTGTCTCCCTAGTGCTTATGTTAAGCCACACATAATTTGGTTGTCCCTTTGAACCTAGATCTTGGGATCTCCAGTCAACTAGGTTGGGTTGCCATTATGATGACTCTTTAATTTTAGGCTTTAATCCCATTCCCCTCGATGTGCAATTTACTTGCTCTCTAGTTAAACCTTTAGTAAGCGGATCCGCAAGATTCTCTTTAGACTTTATATAGTCTATCGATATAATTCCATTTGAGAGCAATTGTCTTATGGTATTATGTCTTCGACGGATATGTCGAGATTTACCATTATACATATTACTCTGTGCCCTTCCTATTGCTGATTGGCTATCACAATGTATACATATTGCTGGCACAGGTTTTGGCCATATTGGAATATTCTCTAGAAAATATCGAAGCCACTCTGCTTCTTCTCCTGCTTTATCTAAAGCAATGAATTCAGATTCCATTGTGGATCTTGCAATACATGTTTGCTTAGAAGATTTCCAAGACACGGCACCACCACCAAGTGTAAATACATAACCACTTGTGGATTTTGTATCTTTGGTATCAGATATCCAGTTTGCATCACTGTATCCCTCAAGTACAGCTGGATATCTTGTATAGTGCAAACCAAAGTTTAGAGTGTATCTCAAATATCTAAGCACTCTAATAATTGCCTTCCAATGATCAACTCCAGGATTACTCGTATATCTACTCAATTTGCTAACTGAGTATGCTATATCGGGTCTAGTGCAATTCATGACATACATTAGACTACCAATTATACGAGAGTATTCCACTTGAGAAATGCACTCTCCAGTATTTTTGGCTAAATGAAGATTTATGTCAACAGGTGTTCTAGCTACATTGTTATCTTCTTTGTTGAACTTTTCAAGTATTTTCTCAATGTAGTGAGATTGAGATAATATAAGTCCATCAGATATTTTAGAAATCTTAATTCCTAATATAACATCTACAACACCTAAATCCTTCATGTCAAACTTACTAGATAGCATTCTCTTGGTAGTTTTAATGATTTCATTATTACTACCCAGAATGATCATATCATCCACATAGAGGCAAACAATGACATAGGCTTGGCTATCATTTTTGACATAAACACATTTATCACATTCATTGATTTTAAATCCATTTGTGATCATGTGTTTGTCAAATTTCTCATGCCATTGCTTAGGTGCTTGTTTTAATCCATACAGGGATTTAACAAGTTTGCACACTTTCTTTTCTTGTCCTGGAACAATGGTACCTTCAGGTTGTTCCATATAAATCTCCTCATTTAAATCACCATTTAGAAAAGCTGTTTTAACATCCATTTGATGTATTTCAAGGTTATACAATGCTGCAATAGCAATTAGCATACGAATGGATGTTATTCTCGTAACAGGCGAGTAGGTATCGAAATAATCAATACATTCCTTTTGCTTGTAACCCTTTGCCACAAGTCTAGCCTTGTATTTATCAATTGATCCATCAGCTTTCATTTTTCTCTTGAAAATCCATTTACTACCCAAAGGTTTACTTCCAGGTGGAAGATCTACCAATTTCCAGGTGTGATTTTGCATAATGGATTCAATTTCACTATTAACAGCTTCTTTCCAAAAAGGTGCTTCAGGAGTGGACATTGCTTCTTTGAAGCTTTGAGGCTCATTTTCTAATAAATATGTTAGAAAATCGGGACCAAATGACTTTGCAGTCTTTGCCCTCTTACTGCGTCTAATTTCATTGCCTCTTTCTTTTTCAATGGACTCATGATCCATATCACTAGTTGCAACATCATAAGTTCTTTTATGAGAACTTGTATCACTTATATTTTTGCATGGAAAAATATTCTCAAAAAATGATGCATTTCTAGATTCAATAATTGTATTGACATGTATTTCAGAAATATTAGATTTATGCACAAGAAATCTATAAGCACTACTATTATTTGCATATCCAATAAATATGCAATCAATGGTTTTAGGTCCTATTTTGCTCTTTTTGGGAGTAGGAACTAATACCTTAGCCAAACACCCCCACACTTTTAAATATTTGTAGGAAGGTCTTCTACCTTTCCATGCTTCATAAGGAATTTTGTTTGTTTTCTTATGGGGTAACTTATTGAGTATGTAATTTGCAAAAAGCAAAGCTTCCCCCCACAAATTCTGAGGTAATCCTGAACTTATCAACATAGCATTCATCATCTCTTTTAGAGTTCTATTCTTTCTTTCAGCAACGCCGTTTTGCTGAGGTGAATAAGGCGCAGTAGTTTGGTGAATAATGCCATGTTCTTGACAGAACTTATTAAGCGGTGCATCATATTCACCACCTCTATCACTTCTAATTGCCTTAATTCTTTTGCTAAGTTGATTTTCAACTTCATCCTTATATTGGACAAACATATCTAATGCCTCATCTTTGCTTCTAAGTAAATACACATAGCAGTACCTTGTGCAATCATCAATAAAAGTAATAAAATACTTTTTTCCTCCTCTAGTTTGAACATTTTTCAAATCACATATGTCAGTATGTATCAATTCTAAAGGTTCAGTACTTCTTTCAATTGAATGAAAAGAGGATCTTGTTAGTTTTGATTCTATACAAGTCTCACATTTATTACTAGTATTAATATCAAATTTAGGCAATAAATCTAAACTTACCAATCTACGCATAGTATCAAAGTTAACATGTCCTAATCTACCATGCCACACATTTGAGGACTCAATAATATAAGCAGAAGATAAATTCTTATTATTAATAGATGGTACAATAGTCATTACATTCATCTTAAAGAGCCCTTCGCTCATGTACCCTTTGCCTAAATAAATTCCACTTTTAGTGAGTACAAATTTGTCAGACTCAAAAACCAACTTAAAGCCATTTTTGCTCAACAATGACCCAGACACGAGGTTCTTTCTAATATCAGGCACGTGCAGCACTTCGTTTAGAGTAAGTTCTTTTCCCGAAGTCATCTTCAATATAACCTTGCCCTTGCCTTCAACTTTTGAAGTGGCAGAATTACCCATGAATAGTTTTTCACCACTAACTGTTTCATAGGAGGTGAACATGTTCTTATCAGAACATATGTGTCGAGTAGCCCCAGTGTCTACCCACCATGTCTTGGTATTGGAAACCAAATTTGCTTCAGATATGACAGCAGAAAAATTTAATTCTGCAACATTTTTCATTCACCTATTATAGTCTAACAAAAGGTTGGTTGGGGATGGTGGTAGCCTCCCTAGAAATCGTTGATAATTTCGATGGAGGGGCATTGCAATTCATGGCACACGCCTCAATCCTCTGGTGCGCACCACAAGGTCGAGTGGGCATTGCAAAACGAGGTGGCAGGGCAACTCGCCATTGCCTTGGCTAAAACAGGAGGGTGCACCTATTTCGTTTTGAATAAGAGGGGCTCTATAGTTTTTTTCTGAATTTTGAAATGAAATTAATAAATCATTTGCCGAACTCCTTTTGGGTGATGTTGGCAAACTATCCGCCAACGTTCTTTGATGAAATTGGCAAATCATTTGCCGATTTAATTTGATTAAGGACCCATATGGAACTGGTTCAATTGGACCGGCTCTCATATCTCCCAAACATAATTTGGTTACAAAAAACATTAAATAGTCTAACTTAATTTGGATAGGTCTAGTTTAGATCAAAAAAGTCAAATATTTGATGAAAGACCACCAATAATTGGAATATAGAACCTCCTTCACTTGGAGAAGGGTGCAACATCTTCCTTCATAACATGTCAACATCAAAGTCTGAAAAAAAGTTGTTCATTCTGTACGGAGTCTATATGAGAATCTTATTTTGAGCATATTTTTTTTGGTACTTTGGTTGGGATCTCAACTAAGACAGTCCTATTATCTTAGACACTTCAAACAAACAAATCTTAAGATACCTCCCTAGAAGGTATTTCTTTTTCTTTCTTCAACAATCTTATAATGGATTTATAAATGAATAAACATCAATGCACAACATCATAAAAAAATGCTTTGAGATGTCACTCAATCATATAGGAAGTTGCTCTGCTGGACCTAATGCTAGCATGATAGCTCCTGATTCAACCAACTCTTTATGTACTGCACCAATTTTTGATGAGTCACAATAGTTCAATTTCGGAGTACGGCAAGAGGAAAGTCCTTTTATGTGTATGTCCTTTTTAGTAGACCTCTCTCTAGCAACCAAGCTTTTTGCTTGAGCTTCACTCATTTTCTCAATAACATCTTTCCCATTCAATTCTTTTGAAAGTAATATGCTTTAACATCTTCCATAGAAATAGTCTTCACAATAGATGAAGAATTCTCTGAAGTGCTTATATGAAGGAAGTAAAGAACACAATAACAAGAGAGCTTGATTTTCATCATCAATTTGGATATCAATATTCTTCAGATCCATAATTATGGCATTATATTTTGCAAGATGAGATTTAGGCCCTGTTTGGGGGAGCTTTTGGAGGGCTAGAAAGTACTTTCTGGCCTTCCAAAAGTACTTTTAGATGAAAAACTGTGTTTGGTAAATTTTTCAAAAAGCTGTTTCAGCTTTTGCGGAAAGCTGAAAACAGCTTTTGGGAGAAAGCTCCAATTTGGAGCTTTTGGGAGGAAGCTGTTTCAGCTTTTTCGGAAAGCTGTATTTTTAACAAAAATGCCCATATTAAAATAACATAATTACATAGTTTGTCCCTTTATAAACCTAAAAAACTGCTGGAGCCAAGAACCCTAGCCGTGAGACTCCCTTCCGTAAGAAAAGGTATTTTCTTTTCAATTTTTGTATGCATCTCTTGAACCACATTTTAGAAGAAAAAATTTTTAATCATTTTCCATACCTTCCAAAATCAATCTATTATTTTTTTTTATCATCAACCTCGCGGCCCACGCTAAGGTCCTCCTCGAGCGTGGACCACGAAGAAGAGCCCCTGGACCGCGAAAAATTATTTTATAAAAAATTATTATGGGAAATTAATTTATACTAATAATTATAATATTTTATACCTTTATTTTTGTATTATACTATAAATATAATATCATATTATATTATATCATAATACATTAATATGTTATGTTAAATAATTTAATATTATGTTATATTATGAAAAATTAATTTATACTAATAATTATAATATTCTATACCTTTATTATTTATTATACTATAAATATTATATTATATTACATTACATTATAATACATTAATATGTTATTTTAAATAATTTAATATTATGTTATATTATGGAAAATTAATTTATAATAATAATTATAATATTTTATACCTTTATTATTGTATTATACTATAAATATTGTATTATATTACATTACATTATAATACATTAATATGTTATTTTAAATAATTTAATATTATGTTATATTATGAGAAATTAATTTATACTAATAATTATAATATTTTATACTTTTATTATTGTATTATACTATAAATATAATATATATTACATTATATCATAATACATTAATATGTTATGTTAAATAATTTAATATTATGTTATATTACCAAATATTAATTTACTCTAATAATTATATTACTATTATGCTATATTAACATAATATTATTTTATATTACAATAATATTATACTATATCGTATATTTACGTATTAATTTATGTTGTGTTTTATTATGTTCTGTTGTATAATACTATGCAATGTCCTTTATGGTAATTTTGTCATACAAAAGTACTTTCTCAATTTGTTTACCAAACACAAAACAAAGTACCACAGCACTTTACGAATATAGTTACCAAACAGCAAACAGCTTTTTATAACAGCTCTACTTCAGATAGCTCTACTTCCAACAGCTCTACTTCTAACAGCTCTACTGCCAACAGCTCTCCCAAACAGGGCCTTAATAGGTGTACCTTCTACCATATGCAACATAACAAACGTTTCTTTAATCTTATTAGTAAGAGATTTGCAATATACAAGAACTCCAACTTAAGCCACAATCTAGCAGTCGTCTTCTCATTGGAGACTTCCAGCAAAATCTCAACAAACATGTAGCATTGAATCATAGTAAGAGTTCTTTCATTCATATCCTCTTTTTGCTCATCCGTCAAAGTATTGGGCATCTTCTCCTTCCCCAAAAGTGCCTTCTGCAACCTTTGTTGCATCAAGATAACATGCATGGAACTTCTAAATCTCGAGTTTCATCGACGTCGCAGGATTCAATCGAATAACTTGCAGCTTTGATATCCGTTTGTTCTATGGATTTTGATGAAACCAAAGAAGAATAAAGAGATTCGAAAAGATAGAGAAAAAGAAAAATATAATATTATACATAAATCTACATGGTTCGACCACAGTACGTCCACGGGCGAGGATGAAGAAGAAATTCTACTACAATCAAAAGAATGGAGTACAACAATAAAGCTACCTATTAATAATACTCTAATCCCAATACACTTATAGTCTTAAACTTTCCTAATGAGATAAAAAATAGATACACATTGAAAACTAGATCATGTTCCAAAATCGTGCACAAGGGACCTGCCACCCATATATACGACTGGCATTTGTGTCCTGTGTGGTCTTTTGACTCGTGCTCATGGGACTTGGGACCTAGGAAGACAGCACGTGTGCCTTGCATGCTTCTATCTTGAGTCCCGTGTAGCTGAGACGCACAACCAACATGGGCCATCGCCAGCGTTGTTTGCCACACGGGTCCTGTATGCACGGGTGTATAGCTGGTGTTGTGCCTTGCATGCATGCTTGCTGCCGAGGCGTCTACAAATTTCTAAAATGGAGTCATGGAGCTGGGTAGACCGAAAAATTCAAGGCACAGTTAATAGATCATGGTGGCAAGGACCGTATGGCAAAAACCGTGGCGATAATAGTGGTGTGGCAAATACGGAGAGGGTGGCGACATAGTGTTAGCGACATTGGCGATGGCATTAGTAGTGATGGAGATGATAGCAGTAGCAATGATGCTATTGGTAATAGTTGTAGTGGAGATGGCAAAGGTGGTGGTGAAAATGATGGTGAGTGTGGAGGTAGTGTTTTTTTATGGTAATAAGAGATACAAGTTTCATTTTTTGAAAATAGTAAAATAATAGTTTCTTACTTTAATATTCCTAGAAATAATGATAATAATTTATAAAAAAATAAAAGATAAAAATAATAGCAACAAATATATTTTTATCTTGGTTTCTATGATTTTATTTTAAGGTAAAAATAAAAAATAAAAGTGATACCAAAGAGGCCCTTATGTGGTTGTCATTTACTCAGATCTAATGTAAATTTTATTATAAATATTTTTATTTGGTAAACCTATTTGTTTAAAGTTATCCATTCTCAAATGGCTATAATTTCTTCCAAAAAATAAGACCATGAGATAACTCTCGGTGGTCATACATAGCCCTCTTAAGTTAGAGAGCATTGGGTTTAGATACATAACTTTACAAGTGTGATTTCACCTAATGAGATCTATGAGTTGAAGTCTCGAGCCATCCCAAAAACTTAATAATGAGTTAGACTCTGGTCTCAAAAAAATTCTTTTTAAATTTTTTTTTTAAAAAAGAAAAATCTACTCTCAAAAATTCCTTTGCCTTATGGGTGGCAATAGGTTATGTTGGGTTGATTTTTCGTTTGTGTAAGATTTGGGTGTCTAAAAAATCTTCAATTCATTTCTTAATTATTTGTAGTAGGATTGAAGGGAGAATTTACATCAAGCATATTTATATTTATATATACTGGTACACCGCCTATAAACATAATCAAGATCAAGCATATTTACTTTTAAAAGTAAGCATAAAATAAGACTAAGAAAATGTTGTTCATGTTTAAGTACTTAAAAGAGAGAAGGTATTCAAGTAGAAAAGAATCTGACAACTTATGAACATAATATCTCCACCAAAGACGGTGGAACCATCCCAAATTATCTGATTTGTGGGGTCCCAAATAGTGTTGGTGACGGATCGGAATGGTTTTGGCAAGCAAACTGAGAAACTAGTGATGGAGGAGGAGAGGGAGAATAAAAGAGAGGAAAATAGAGAGGAAGAAGCAGGAGAGGAAAGGAAAGGAAAGAAGCAAAGAAGAGATGGCAGATGGCCGATGGAGGGATGTGGATGAAGTGCCGCGTGGAGGGGCGGAGGAGGGGCCGCCAGTAGTTTTGGCTGGGACCCACTGTATTTATAATGAGGTTGGCAGATATGAGATGGTCCGAAACCTAATAACTTACTTTGGTTAATTCTGGTCTAGAACGAAGGACCACCAATAATTGGAATCCAGAACGGAGGGGTGCAACATCTTCCTTCATAACTTGTCAACATCAAGAAGTCTGAAACAGAGTTGTTCATTTATAAGGACTCCATATGAGAATATTATTTTGAACCAGCACAGTATCTTGGACACTTTGAACAAATAAATCCTAAGATACCTACCCAGGGTATTTCTTTTTCTTTCTTTATCAATCTTATAATGGATTTTTAAATGAATAAATACCACTGCACAGCATCATAAAAAAATTCTCTGATATGTCGCTCAATCATACAGAAAGTTGCTCTGCTGCACCTAATGCTGGCATGATAGCTCCGGATTCAACCAAACTCTTATGCACCGCACCAATTTTCGTGAGTCACACCCATTCAAATTTCGAGTACGGCAAGAGAAAACTCTTTTCTTTGTGTGCGTGTGTGTGTGTTGTCCATTCCTCTTGCATGGATTTCATACGAGAATCTTATCTTGAGCATATTTTTTGGATTTTGGTTTAGGACTCAACCAGGACAAGCGTCCTATTTTCTTGATACTTTGAGGAAGTAAATCTTAAAGGTACCCACCTAAAGGCATCACTTTTTCTTTCTTTACATGTCATATAATGGATTTGAATGAATATATATATATATATATATATATATATATATATGAATGAACAAAAACATAGAAAAAAAATGCACCGAGATGTCACTCAATCACAAAGAAAGTTGCTCGGGTGCACGTAACACTGGCATGATAACTCGTTATTCAACCAACTCCCATGCACTGCACCAATGTTCGCAAGTCGCAACAATTCAAGCATGGGGCATGGCATGAGGATCTCTTTCTTGTTCTTGTTCTCCCCACCCTCTCTCTCTTTCTCTCTCTCTCTCTCTCTCTCTCTCTCTCTCTCTCTCCCCTTTTTTTTTTCTTTTTGAATGCATGTATGTGCGTGCGACTAGGTGGGCACTCAAAAAGCATTGCTCAGATTGACACACTGTCTTTTCTCCTACATTGACTGACAGACGCTTCTTTTTAAGTTTTCTGCAGCTTTGCACCTCCGCCGAGAACAACCGATATCTGTACAAGGCGACCACGTTGGCCCATTTCTGGCGTGCCGAACATCGAAAGGAGAAGTTTTGCTCCTCGGGAGGTTGCTCTTGATCTAAAAGGAAACAGTTGTGGGAATTTTAACTTTCATGGGAAGCTGGAAAAGATGGCTGAGGCCCCAGGGTCCATCCTCTATCCTACCATCCAAGCGTGGTCGCGGTCGTGGCCCTCCTGTGATAAAAAGATAACTCGGGTTTAACTCCACTGTAAAGAGGGGAGAGGATGGCCGCAAGTGAAAATTACAGACAGGAACCCGAGAAAGGGTAGGAGATGGTTGCTCTCGAAGCAGACTGGCCAGCACCAGTAGCTGTATCAATCTTAAGGGAACGCACGTCGCTGAGCGAGGCTGTTCACGTCAGGTCGTTTTCTGATGGGCGTCTTTTAACCGCAGTGCTGATAAGAACCCGCTGGCTTTTTTTGCTGAAAAGAACCCGCTGGCTTTGCTGCAGTGCCGGGGCCCATGATTTGGGGGACAGCCGAATAGGAGGAGAGGGAGAGGAGATGAAATGGGGCACTGTGATTTGGAGGGGGAGCAGAACAGAAGATGAGATGATTAAGTCATTATGATGGTTTTCTATGGTGGGGGTGGGAGAGCGTTCGAGGAGGAGATAACTTTGAGACAGCACGGCACGGATGGGGACCTTTTGAACGAGTGAAATTGAGGTGCTGGTACCATCGCCAGTAGGTGGCAATCACAACGACAGGCGTCAATTCAAGAATCCGGGCATATCTTACTATGTCCTTGGATTCTTAGATTGGCTTTGAAGGTTCTTTAGATCCAGATGAGATGGACGAGAAATGAGATGTGGCCGACTGCAGTTTCCTCTATATATCCCTTTATTTATTTTAATTAAAGATAAGCTTGCATGCATGCGAACAGAAAAAGCCGCAAGAATGATGCGTGTGATTGATGGTTAAGATATGCATGTTTGTACCGTGTACCAGACTACACCAACCAAAGTGGGAGTCCCATCTAAATATTTAGTTTGAAAGACATGCATCTTGGATAGCCATGGTGGTGATGATCTGGTGTAACTGGATATGCGTACATGCTCCTTTTCTTTTTTTAACTGGAGGAAAGCACTCTAATGGTGGCCAAATAAGAAAAAAAAGGTAGCTCGTATCTATTGTAATAGGCATAACTGTTCTAATTCCACTCTTTCTTATTCTTCAACAAAACACTGCCTTGGGAAGCATTTACTTTGGTAAGAAAGCTGGCCAAACAGCTTTGGAAAGGAAAACAGGAAGCAAGGAATAGTTATTGCATGCTAACCAAACTTGCTTATGCCAGAAATAGCTATCTCAAATAAAAATTATCGTAAGCTATTCGCAGCATAAAATCATCATTCATGCATGCCAACTCTCTCTCTCTCTCTCTCTCGCTCGCTCTCTCTCTCCAAATGGACAAAAGCACCCATGACTGAAATTTATTCCAAAAATTATAGCCAAATAAGAAAAGGTATAACTTATCGCAGAAATATTCTATCATGCATTACTATTTCTCTTCCACCTTTTTATTGTTTTTGGGTACAATTTCTCTTCCACCTTTACTTACTCCTGAACTAAGTACACGATCGACCTTTAAGAAGCTACAGTATGGGAGATCCACTGGACAGATTTAAAGGTGTAATATGTAGCCATGTTGTGATGAACAGTCAAATTGTCCAGAAAGCACCGTGCCTAACCTAATTCCACTAAGGTACTGATTTGGATGATTCGATTGTCGAGCACAAATTAAAACTAATTCACTCTTGATCGATGGTTCCGGCCGGGGCTCTTATTATCATTTGGATGGATTATTTCTTAGAGAACGAAATGATTTGAAGTTTGCAAAGAGAATGAACAGCTTGAAGCCTGGTTTAATTTCTTGCTTTCTATGTTGGTCCAAATTAGTTTGCACTGCGTAATTCATTTTTGTTTGATGAACTAGGTTCACTATGGTGGTACATGTGATATAAAAAAATGTATAATATCTCGAAGATTTATGCCATATTATCACAATTATATGCATATATGTAATTGTAGCAGATTGCCATGCAATAATGTTGATTAGAGAAATTTCCTTGCAAAAATATAGGAAGAAAAAGAAGCTCTAATTTTTTTGAGATTTCCCTTTGGTCAGAGGTACTCATGATACATTAATTGTGAGCCTCTTTCTTCTTTGTTTTTTTTTTTTTGAAAAGCTGAACTCCAGGAGGGTGGAAGCATGGTATGATCGTTGATAGGAACTGCGAGAAGATGGTATTAAGAAGTGATTGGAAAGCTGAAAGCATCCACATCCATGAAAGATTCGATGGTTTCAGAAAACGAACAAAGTGACAGCTCTGTTACCAATTTTTCTTGACTTAGTTGGCAACAATGTTCGTTCCCAACTTATACTTTTGCACGGAGCACACACTGCTATGATAGGGACGAAGCACAAGCAAACACTGAATTTGTTTGCATTCGCCTCATGTCGCTACTGCCGCCGATCTGTAAATGAGCAGGCGATAGCAATGGCATGAGCAAAGAGCAAGCAGTGAACAACACGACTCCGCATGCCCGCACGTTTGTCAAAGAGCAAAAAATGTGATGTTAACTCGCATTAATTATTTACTTGGATATTCTAGTAAGATGATGACGATGTCATTCATGTTGGAAGAAGAACATTTGCACCTCTTGGGACCAAAAGTTTATTCGAGTTAAAGTATTTAGCATTGATGACATGCTTATGAGAAAGACTTTGAGAGAGAGAAAAAGAGAGAGTCTGCAAGCACTAGGAAAGCAATCAACAGTTGAGTCCCAAGATCAGGTACAACTCATCGCTCATCGCTCAGCTCAAATGTTAGACTTTTTGACCTGGCCAACGTTTGGGCACGTTGATGATTTGTGAAGACCCGTGCAGGTGTATGATTTTGAATACTTATACATGATCAAAAAACTCAAATAATATCTTCCGGCTAGCCTTTTTAGATGAGGTCTTAAATTGTTACATGATTCTTACCAAGCTTGTTGTGTGATCTCTTTAATGTATTGAGCAAGAATGGAGTCTGGCGAGCTGCTGTAGATTTTGATTCAAGCAGAAGGGAAAAGGCAAGCAACAGGGGCTCCGTGGACCCGAAAAATATATATTTGAAAAGAAAACAAATCTCAAAAATATTTCTTAGTTGTTTCTAATTATTTTTTGTTAAAAATGTAAAATTAGTTATAGAAAATGATATAAAAAATAAAATCAACAAACATGTACTATATCAAATGTCTTACTTATATTGTCTAACAAGTTTCATCTCTGGTCTTTCACTACTAGTACTGGCGGTAGCAGTGGCCAGTGTCATGGTCTTAGAACCTAATGGTAAACTCAAACCCAATGCCAATTTGACTGGAGTTTGGGTTAGGTTAGACATTGCCGCAGCCCCAACCCACTTATACCTTTTATATAATCTAAAGAAAAGTTTGTGATTCTAAGGGTTCAGTTGGCAATGTCTTGTTTTTAGAATTTAAAGCAAATACTATGGCTTAGGATTCTACAAAATCATACACATTTTAAATTTATTATTGATTGTTGGAAAGGAAACAAGTACCATGGTGGATTAGGTTCCTCGTAAATTCGTCAATTTCAGCATGTTTCCTATAGCCTTCACAAGAAGGTTGCCAGCAGAAAATTAGAATCCCAAAATTGCATCAATTAGTAGGATTATAGTCATTCACCAAATATCCCTTTGTCTTTAAAAGTCTTGTGCATTGCATGCGTAATAATCTTATTTCCTCTTGAATGACTCTTGCATTATATGTATCTAGTAAACATTTTTATAAAAAAATGATTATTGAAGACATAAAATTTAAAAAAGTTTATCAGGAAAAAGCAGAATTTAGTGGGACAGTGAAAACAGGAGTTTTACATCCAGAGATCTATAGGGAAAATACAGATCTATCTTGCTAACCTTCCTACCTTTCCAACATAAGAGAGATTTGTGAATTAAAACTTCTCCATGTTAAGAATTCATTTTTTAAAAAACAAAAAAGTTGATCAGGAAGTTTTAGTATCGTCAGATTTTATCCTAATGCTTCTGGAGTACCATAGATACAAATTATCAGCAGATCAAATCTTGTCTCTCTTGTAGAAAAAAGTGTATTCATAAATAACTCTAGAGATAATTTAGTGTTAAATGCCTTCCAAATCATTGATCTTCAACTACCACATCCCTACTTATAAGCAACTACATACCTTGCCATCTTTAACAGTATCAACAACAATTGCCAACTATAAAAGCAAAGCAGCCCTGTCACAGTAACGTTTTTTTTACTTCAGAAGTTATAGTAATGTTCTAAAGCAACAATTTATCCTCTACAATGGCTTACAAAAAGAGGAAGGATATTCAAAAATTACATGAACAAAAAGTAACAAAAAAATGAAGAAAGAATTAAGCGGATGAAGAATACGAAACAAAAAACAATTTTGTTAACGAAAGGGAAGAAGTTAAATAACTTTTCTTCCTAAATTTTCTTGTCCTGATGTTGAACCATGAATAAACAGTATGCTGAAACAAGTGAAAAGTGATTGGGGTCACCCCATGAATAAAAAAAGAAAGAAGTCCAAATAACATAACCAGTGCCTTTTTTCTCTTTCCCTTTTTTGGAGACATCCATATCTTTCCTTTCCCCAATATACAAGACAGAAATAAGCATTCATATAAATGAATACATACATTTGTCCCCAGAGTTTGACCCAGGTAATTCTCAGACAGAGAGAGAGAGAGAGAGAGAGAGAGAGAGAGAGATTTCGCATATGGCTTGTTATACTTCTCATATGCTCCAAAAATAATAAAAGAGTTATGAATTTCATCCCTACCTCAACAAGCTTATTGTGCATGGTCCGCCCATGCAGAATCATGATGACAAACCTGTTGCATGGCAACTTGGACAATTATATCAAAGATAAATTTATCATACTGACAACATAAAATCATACATCAACACTTACCCTTCCTTGTCAACACAAAATTGTACAACATAAGGAATGATTAAAGATACGCTCACCATCTTATTAGAAAGGAAAACATTTTAAGGAATAACAAATCAAAACAGCATAACCAAGGCCAAAAGAGAGTTCCATGCCTTTGTCTTTCCAATACAGGCAAAAGAAAATACATGATTACATGCTACAAATACCAAGTGATAACGTAACTAAATTCTTTTTTTCATAGAAGGATCCGTAGGCAATGAGCTACCTGAAAGGTCGCCCTCCCCAGATAACCCTGACCCCCCAAAACCCTTGTGAAGATGGGAGGTTATGGCTTCCAACCTGCAGAAGCGTTTCCAAGAGTTTGGCCTAGGAAGTTCCAATTGAGAGAGAGAGAGAGAGATTTCACATCCATCTTCTTAGACTCCTTTTGCTCCAAAATGAATAAAAAATGACCCTTAACTAATTATTGCATTTGCCGCCCATGATCATTATGTGCACCACCATGATAAGCAAGCTGTATTCATAGAGCTTGCATAACTATAATGAACATATAATTTGACCACACAATAAAAATCATAAATCAGGGCAACCATCCTTTTTTAACATGCCAAAGGGTCCTTCACACTTAATCATCAAACAAGAAAAAAAAAAGAATGCATTTCACATCGAGCAGCTTAACCTCCTCATTGTACACATTCATCAAGAGCACCCCATTCTTCACCTTTTGCATTTTCTGTGCTTGGAACCACTCAAGAATTTTTCTTTTCTTTTATTTTTTTTACACAGCACAGTGCATGAGAGAAAGAATACGTTAACATAGAGGGGAAAATTAGGTTAGTATTTATTCTCAAATTAGAAATGATAGATGAAGGATGTTAGTTATGGTTGCTAAGAAGAGTACATGTAAAGTACATATTAAGGGACGGAAAGAGAAAGAGATGTGGGAAAGAGAGGGGCAGTTACTAAGAACATGAGGGGATTAGGAAAAAGAGAGAAAGAGAGCGATTAGACTAGTTTTTAAGATGTCAAAAAGGGAATAACAAAAGTGGTTAGCTTTTCTGCTTCCACTTCTTCCCTTCTCTATTCTTTATTTCTCTTTTCTTCTCCTCTTACTCCTCTTCTCCTCTACTCAATTTGTTTAATACATCTTTTCTAATACTTCTGCGAAATATGTGGGAGAGAGGATAAGTGGTTGTGATGAAAAAAATAAAAAGGTCTGCATGCATAGGCATGCATGCAAGAGAGTAGATCGCTGTAATCACTCTATTGTATTAAAACAAAGATTATTTAAGAGATTAGAGTATGATTTTTTTTCTCTTTCTACTGGAGTTGAATCTATTGAAATTAGTTACAGAGATAGGAGTGAGCTCATGTTCTTTTGAAAACTCTCAATCCAAGAGCTCCTGATAAACACTTCTAAGATATTCATCTGTGCACATTTGATAGAATTGCAAAGTAATCACAGAGATAGGCATTAGGAATTTGATGAGATGAAAAGTAAAAAAAAAAAAGAAAATTGAATGATGAGACGAGGATGGATTTCTAAAAAAATTTCACCTAATCTAATGATGTGAGATCACCTAATGAGTTCACTGAATGTCTGACAAACAATGGATGCTTAAGAGCTCCCAACTTCTCATAGTATATTGGTATAGATATTTCACAAAGCAACAGGCCATTTTTTTCTGACTTTTAATGCACTTTTCTGCCCTTTTTTTAATGAACTTCCTAAGTCACTAAGCAATCCGCCTAGGTGCCTCAGTAGTGCTTAGGCAGCTACCCCTAAATGCCTTAACAACCTTGGAACTGCTATCCTTCTCACAACTCCCTGTTCTTCGAGACTGCTTAACTTTTTTTTTTTTTGAGAAACAGGAGGGGTTTTACCAGCCCCCACCTCAGTGTGTGCAGGATTTGAGCCCACGTCATTAATACCCAACCTAGTGACTTTATAAATCAAGCAAGTCAGCACCTAGCATTGCTAATATTGCTAAAACCTAGAGGGTTGATTTTCAGTCCTTTTCCCAATGTGGAGCTCACATGGATGTAACTACTTATGGTTCATCTGATGCATTTCTTATTCCTTTTCTCATGCTCTCATATATTATACAGTTTTGCACGTAGTTTATAAGATTGAAATACATAAATACCGCTTGCATAACCTTTGATTGACTTTTGGTTGCTTCATGGGTGGCCAATAAACACCTATATGCAGCTACTACAACCATAAATTTGTGCAACAATGATGCTACACTAATTGCAATGGGGAGCATGCTTGGTATGGTTCATCCACAAGGATCTGGATCGCCATAGGTATGGTTGCCATGGGTACAGATATGGATATTTAATTATCAGATTAGTACCTGAATATCTAGTTTTGCTTGTAATCATATTTAATTTAATATAGTACTCCTGAATTTTTAAAAGAAATAATTGACTATATTAGCATGGTATTAACTTAATCTACCTTTCATTTAGTGATATCTTTTGATTAATGCTCATAAAGTTCAACCATCTGACTTATATCCATATTTATATCCAAATTTTCCATATCTGATTTATATTCATATCTATTTAAAGCAAATATGAATATGAATTTTTGTATCCGACTAATATTTATACCTGTATTTGTTTTTATCAAATAAAGATCTATGGATATACTGGTAATGAACATTGGATAAGTATCCAACATGTTTTTAGCTCTAATTAGTAGTCTAATAAATTAAATAAATGATTGGACTAGGCAGGACATATCTTATTTTTTTAATTTCATGAACCCTCAATCAAATTCATTAATTGAGAGGTCACATCTAGATAGACGGTGTTGGAAAGATGGATGGTACAATAACTCGGCTAGCTAATTTCTATTTTCAAGAACTGACAAGTGTCCTAAGACAAGGTGACAGGAGCCCCCCCGCCCTCTCTCTCTCTCTCTCTCTCTCTCTCTCTCTCTCTCTCTCTCTCTCTCTTATTTCCTTGTTCTCAGTACTCCCTATTTCCTTTTTCAGTTTCTTCCCTTATTGCACAATTTGAAAAAAGAAATAAAAGTAGAGATCTCAAAGAGGTTTTGGGTGTAGGCAGAGGCAGCCGGAGCTCCTCCTCTCCTCCCCTATAGAACCTAAAATCTCAAGGTATCAGCAACATTCCCACCGTAAAACCCTAAACTCTTGTAGGTGATATCGCCACTACCTTCTTCTTCTCTTTCCCCCTTCATTTGATGGAAATCTTGATCCCAGGCTCCATCAAGAATGCATTAATGACAGAAATTTTCATCCAGCACTGTTGCCACATGGCATTCTTGCCTTTGTAAGCCGTTTGGAAGACTCTAGGGTTCTCGACCTAGGGTCTTTTGGCTAATCTGAAGGGTTTCTTGAGAGGTTTCGTCTTCCAACAGTGAGATTTCACGGCCAAAGCTTTGATCATTATATCATCTCTCTACTTCATTCTTTCAACCTCCTTTTCCTTTTCTTTCATTCTCTGTCTTTGTTTTTGAAATTTCTTTTTAACGAAAAAAGGTTTTTTATTTGTTTACAATACTTGGACTAGAGATAACAATGAGGATTTTGAACGGGATAGTGATGATGAAGTTGTGGATGAGGGCACAAGTCACAACTCTCGACTGCCTTCTGGCCCATGTGAGCTGCCGATTCCTACTCATGAAGCCATGACAGGTCCATCCAACAAGGTAATTAGCTATTTTTCCTACGGAAAAAGAAAAAAAAAGTTGAGGCCTTCATTGTCCAATATCTTATCTATCTTGGTAGGTGAGTGGTGCCCAGATGAACCTAGATATAGGTTTATTATGGTAGGCCAAAAGCTTTCTAAGAGGACTAACACAACCAAATGTTTGCCAGTATAGTAAAATTAAGATAAAATTTAGTTTTAGGCATTGATTTTTGATGTTTAGTGATTAGGGAACCAAAATTTGATAGTGAAAATAGTGTTGAAAGTATCTCAGCTGGTATACAATTAATAAGCAAGTGAATGCCAAATACCATGTGAAAATGCACCATGTTTGCCAATATTTAGTAGGCTTGAATTATGGATCCAACCTTTTAGTTAAGAGCTTAGATCAAGTCAGGTTAGTAATAATATGTTAACGGGGTCTTAAAAGGTTCAAAGTTCAAATGGCTTCAATGAGTTTTGAACGCTTCGAGTTGTAAATATGTTGTCCCAATTCAGTTATTCGATGGCTCAGAATAGGTTAGATACATCATGACTCTAAATTGAACCAGCTAAGTCGGGTCAACCCATTTATGACCCGAACGCATTTATGCCCAACTAGAGCTTGCTTATCCCAGGTTTGTTGCAGGTTGGTTGGAGGATTGAATAATAATTGCTACCCCTTATAAATGCAATGCTTTTGTGGATTGCATTTTTATGCTTAGGTCTAGCCCTTTCATTATGCTTCGGTCTAGCCCTTTCATTATGCTTCGGTCTAGCATATACTATGGTCAAACATTTTATTTTGAAGAACATATTCTGTACACATGTCAAGATATTTGTCATTGGATTCAGCCTTTTTAAGGTGGAGGCAACAAATCTAAGCTTAGGATTCCATATTAATCTGACGGAAAAAACCTATTCTTATCCAGTTATGCAAAAGTAGCCCCTTAATCCTTCATTCCAACACCTTCAATTAAATAACATTTCTAAATATTCCATCAATCATAATCAGGGATAATAGATTTGCACCAAAATGGCATTCGGATTTAACCTAGGAATAACAAAACCTTACATGGATACCGAAGGATAGAGATAGCTATTCCACCTTTTCCTATCTTGTAACCAATTGTGGCCTAGGGGTGGCAAAAACTGAATGAGGATTAAATTTGTATCATAATAGGACAATATACGTTTTTCTAGCCTAGATTTGAATCAAACTTGGATTCCAAATCACACTAGTAAAAGTAGAATGAACTTGGTTTTATATTGGTAAACCTAGAAGAGATTCAGTTTGATTGAAGGTTGGCCCTTCAATTGAAGAAAAGGAGACTCAGTTCTACCTCTCCTTTATCACCTCTTTAATCACACTAAGAGAAAATTCTCACATACCACCAAAACCATCCCTAATATCAAAGCATGAAAACCATTAAGGTTTCTTTGCATATATAACCTTGTAAAAATGTCTTTCGTGTGTTTATACTACAATATTAAGCCAAGTATTAGACAAAATAGGAAGAAAGAGAAAAGTTCTTCCTTTCTCTATGAAAAGATAAAAAAAGAAGAAAAATCTTGCTGTCCGACCATGTTTCTCAAGGGGTTACATTATTCTTCCATTCTTGTATGTCTCCCTGATTTCCATACCCCTACTTTTTCTCCCTATTTCTCCAACCTATATAATCAATCCCCCCAGATGAGATTCTCATCTCTAAATTTCCTCCTAATCGTGTCCCAACCCTTTTGCAATCTCCACCCAAATTAAGAAAATAACAAGAGAGAGGAATCTCCTCACAATGTAAAGCAAATGATACCTATATAAAACAATGACAAGGAATCCACTTAATATGCGCACAATCATTTTTCACGCTCCAACTTCTTTCTAGGTAAATTGAAGGCCAACCTCCTGGCCTTCGAGCCTTAAGGAGGCTTTTCCAAATTCTAGACCTATAATGCTTCTTGTGGTTGTTTTTTTTAGTACAGCCATTTCCCTTATCCTTGCCTCACCTTTGATGACCACAACTGCAGGATGTCTTAAGATTAGTTACATTGGCAGGAGAATCATAATTAGCATCTTGGATGCACTAGTCAAATATGACCTCTTGAATGAATATCCTTGGTATTTTTGGGGATTATATTTGTTAAATACCAGCCCCCATCATCATTAAAATATCACCCTTATCCTCATTCCTAAAACATGGCATTTTACTAGGTAAGGTGCAAAAATAGTGGACTTCTCATTATCCACTAGCAAACTATCCACAAATCCGAAAACCTAAAAGATGCACATCCACTATCCATAACAAGAATTATGAATACAGTACCTTCAGCTTGCTAATGTTATGTAACATATGCTAAATATAGTTGTACTTTGTGTTAGTGTAATAGGTTGAGCAAAGTAATGGTTTAAAAAATGGCATTTCGGAAAATTATTAGCATGTCATGGAGTCGCCATAGTCCAACTTTCATGCAGTCAAAATAATAAATTTTATAGTAAATCAATCGGTCTCCTAGTTGGAAACCCACTATTCAAATCCAACATGTATACTTTTGGAAATGGGATGTGTGTTTGTGTACATCTGGAGACTTGTCCTTCACATGATGAATATCAGTGATGCAAAGTGTCAAATTTTGAAGCTTGTCCCCTAAATCATGATTCAACATGTCACATACATCACAGGGTTGTTTTTAAGTTCCATGTTCTGTAAATCATGAATGAGTAGTAATTGAATCTAATTTAACAACACCATTGAATTTAATCAACACAGATACCAATTCCCCTAATGCTTGCAAAAACCTATAACATGAATAGAGAACATTGGTATTAATAGAAAACGCTCACAGATATATATATATATATATATATATATATATATATATATATATATATATATATATATATATATATATATATATATCAAATTCCCAACAGACATCAGAAATGGGGAAAAAGGTGTACATTATACCTGAGGATCAACAATTTTGGTCCCTTTCCAACACTATCTTCTACCCAATAAATTTTCCTCCAAATACTGTAGGATAGAAAAGATGAAAAATCTGACTTAAAATGGCAAGTTTCAAAGGATCTGCAAATAAAGGAATAGAAGTAGCTCTAGATCAATGTCAATGAAATTATTGTGGGTAGCAAGTCTGTGGTTACCTTGTATCACTGCAGCATTCAATTCTAGCATGTCAGAAGGGAAATTACAAATATGATGCAGCAGAATTTGGAACTTTTCCCAGAAAAAGCAAGTACATCAAAGTTGAAGCAAGGTTTAAGTTGATGCCCTTTATGTTATGCAGGTGAGTTGGCAGACCAAAGGAAAAGAATTATGGATCTAAATGGGGCCACCAAAAAAGTGCATAAAAACAAGACGTGTTTAGTTTGGACATCACATAAATAAATGCCAAAATTCAGATATGAGTTATTTGCCACTTGGTAAATCTCAAACCTATCAGGCTTCTAGTTAGGCTCATAATTTTCTGTAACAATGCCAGAAGAGAACATTCTTTCCTTCTGAAATTTAAATGCTCTACATATCACATACAACACTATGATACAAGTACACAACAAAGAAACAAAGGAGGAAGGTAATTTTTTTTAATCCACTAAATTGATTATCTTCTGTTTCTTGGGCACTAGCTAGCTAATACTTCAAATTAATGGTGGTATTGTGAACATCATCTAGGCAAGAAATTATTTGGTTCCAGATTGTTTGAAAACCTGAACGTGGCATCGCTTGTTGCAATCAAAGTAATGAGTTTTACCAAGGTTCGCCGAACCGGTACCGGAACCCATACCAGTCGGTGGGCGAGCCGATACGGTACAGTACCGTACGGACACAGTACGCTTGGGCTTGCCGATTCCAAACCGGCATGCCCATTTTTTTAAAAAAAGTTTTTAAAGTTTGATTATTCAGTAATCAATTTTTTTCAACTTTTTCAATGATTTCAAGTATAATTTGATGTTTCTATGATCCTAGTATAACCTAAATGATGCATGTTGTTATTTTCAAGTGATACAAAATATGAAATAATTAGTGTGATATTATATGCTACGAGAAACAACATGAAATATCCTAAAATCAATTAGTGAGGAAATCAATTAGATTTCCGCCGTTTCTATTCTCTTGTCTTCTTTCTCAGTCGCAACAGAGCCTTCCAGGTGGTGCTCGGAGCGATTCCCGACGATTCCTCCCGTAGGTTTCCTTCTTGCGTTAGCTAGGGGGTCCCTCTTTTTCTTCCTTTTTTTTTGCTTTTTTCCGTCTCCTTCCTCTTTTGGTCGTTTTTCTTTCTTCTAAAATGGGTCTTGGTCCGGGCGAGGCTGGATCTAGTTTGTCGGGGGAGGAGCTGGAATTGGTCCGTACCCGGTTCTTTTTCCGGCCTGGGTTTCATCTCGAAACTGCGGGGCGGGAGGACAGGGTGACGCGGCCGCCCCCAGGTCTGATCGGAATCCATCTCGAGACGCTCTGGGCCGGTTTGCGGTTCCCCCTTCATGAGTTCGTGAACAGCTTGCTGGTGGAGTACCAACTCGTCCCAGCATAGCTCGCTCTGAATTCATGGAGGACCATCGTCGGATTCTTGTCCCTTTGCCTTGCGCACGGGATTCCGGCTTCGGTGAGCGTTTTTCGTCGTGGTTTCTTATTAAAGACAAATCCGGCGGATGGAGAGTGGCTATATTTCGCCTGTCGGGGTGGTATGTCACTCTTTCGAGGTGCCTCTTCCTCTATTCATGAGTGGAAGGGAAAATTTTTCTTTCTTGCGTCCGAGGCGCCATGGGGATTCGACCCAAGATGGGGGCACCCCCGGTTGAAGGCCCTTAACAGGCTCTCCGAGCCCTCGGCGAGCGATCAGAGGGTCCTCAACGCTCTGCGGCGATTCCTCCCTTCCTCTAGCGCCAACTGTTGCTGGAAACATGACCCGGGTGCGACCGGTCCGCTGGGAAGGAGGAGCTCCGGCGAGAACTGGCGGGCGGCGATCCGTCGGCGGGCGGCGTCCTCCGGAAGGTCTGCAAAAAAGCCGTTGGCCGGGGTTTCCGGCACCGGCCCTCCGATGTTTAAGTCAGAGGGGGCTCCTATGTGGAGGAGGGGAGAGGAGGAAGATATATTTTACCGGGTTTCAAAGTCCAACCCCCTCTAGGAAGGAGGGGTCCCCCTTTTTATAGGGAGGGTTGGATTACCTGTGATGTGATGGGGCGAGGTTGCCGTACGACTTAGCACATTGCTTGAGTTGGTGCGCGATCAGGTGAATTAATATCTTGATGTCGGAGGTGAGGCTGGGATCAGAGAGTTGTCACGGCTGACCGAACGCTGCCGAGCTGATTTGCCGTGGAGGACTGAAGATCCATAGATAATAGGAGCTACGCGCATTAATTGTTGAGTGAGTCGGAGATATGCATTAATTGTTGAGTGAGTCGGAGATATGCATTAATTGTTGAGTGAGTCGGGGGTTTGCAGAGACCACGCGCATTAAACGCTGGAGGCGGTGGCAGGGTATGGCCCCTGACCGGACTTCAGAAGGATGCAACCGCGGTAGGTGGGCGGCGAGGTCGGACTTCCGAGGTCAAGAGCCCTGAAGCTAGACGCCTGGTGGGGCGCCAGCTCGGGCGTCCGGGGTCAGGCGATTCCGAGGCCGTGGGCCGTTGGTGCGCTCGTGTGCTTAGGGGGCGACATTCATTCCCCCAACACTTACTATTAAGATATTTTTTACTTTAGAAAATACATCTGATTTATTTAATACATCGTACTAATTTTTCATATTATTTTATTTATTTATATATTTTTAATAATTTTTAAATTAAAAATTATGTTCACATACCATACAGTCAAAAAATATTTTTTACTTCAGAAATACTTCTGAAATATATATTACATACTACTAAATTTTCATAATTTTGGGTGTTAATTATATATTTTTAATTACTTTTTAAATTAAAAAATTATTTTTAATTATAAATAATTTAAAAAATTAATTTGAGCTCAGATCCATAAAATCCTACCATGGATGCTACATATATTCTTCTAGGCCCATGAGTATGCATCAAAGACTACTTATTTTTTTATTTTTTAAAAATTTAGGCCTAGGCTACAATGCGTATGATCGCATCAAATATTGAATAAATGGACACCAAATTTAGCTGGAGAGTAGCTTGCATACCTCTAAATACGCTTTAATTTTATATTTTTTAAAATTTTATTTTATTTTTTTATTTTTTAATCTAAAAATATATTTTTAATTTTTAAAAATTATGTAAACATATATATGAAAATTAAAAAAATTTATGTAATTGTGTAGATCATCTATAAATCTACAACATATCATAAAATTAAGCCCAAATCAAAACTTTTGGCATGATCTTTTTTTATTTTGCAAATTTCAAGATATTTTTTGGTATAAAAAAAGAGAGAAAATGAGATAAGAGAGAGGAAGCATACCTTATTTAAAGTTGGGTCCTCTTTCAATTGGTGCTGAATCAGCGTATTTTTCTAAGTTTCCTAGGCCTTCCCAACTTACCTTCAAAACAAAAGGAAGAGAGAGGGGAGGGGACCGATTCAAAATAGGTCCAACTCGGTGCTAACCGGACGGTTCGTGCTGGTTCTGCACAAAACTAGCCGGTTTGGACCGAGTCCGTGCGGTTCGCGGCCGGTTCTGACCCATTCCAGCCGATTTCTATCAGTTCGGAGCCAGTTCCGATCGGTTCAGAGCCAGTTCTAAAAAAATAGGTGAACCGACCCGGTCCCCTACCGGGCCGGCTCGATACGGGCCAAACTGGGTGGTTCGGCCCGGTTCGACAAATCTTAAGTTTTACTATGTACTATAAGAAAGCTTTTGGGTTGTGCAAAGCTTGCTTTTCGAATTTATTTGAGGATACGTGGGGAAGGGAGGGGGGTAGTGTGTCCAATGAGATGGATGGAGTTGCTCAGGATTTATGCCCCTGAGGAATTGTTAGCATCAACAACTGGAGGCCAGAGCTTATATATAGACTTAGATGTTCCAGAAGAACCCTTGTAAAGTGTCAACTAACTGATCATTGGAAGAACAGAGTGGTAGTGCTTGCATGTACCCCAAAAAAGGTAAAAACCAGCATTCTACTTTCAGCTAGATGATTGCTAGGTAATAAAGTATTATTAGCACAAATGAGCATTTTATCATTTTACAAGAGCTAGTGAAATTGATCGGCCAGATTTAATTGTGGGGGTATAACCATTAAGAAAAAAAATCACAAGAATACATGTGCGTGCGCGCGAAAAATGACAAGAATACATGTGCGCGCGCGCGCGCATGCATGTGCAATATTGAGGTAAATACACAAATAGGCATTTTACAGGGATATATGTGCAAAAAACGTCCACTATGATACTGTTGATATTGGGTGAAGTTGGTTTTCTAGCATCACTGACAGTATCATCATCTTAGCAATCCAAACAATCCAAGCAATGGTGATCACCACCAATACTCATCGACAATAGCAACATTTATAATGACAAGATAGGATTGGTAATATCATATAGCTGAAGTATTATTAACATAAGACTAACTTTTGCTAGTCACGGGGTGTTAGCATTATTTGGCTTTTTGATATATAAATGTATGCACTATGCCATGTTTAACAAGAAACTAACTAGGATGATGAACAATGTCTGAGTCTTTAACCTCTTGGTAGCTAATTGACACTTACATGATGCAGCAATAGGGGATACTCCCCACACAATGTGAACCAGGGTATGCTGAATCATCAAGAACTGGAACCAAATCAGCCAGGAACCGAGACAATTCGGGCAATCAAAATAATTCAGCTCAATATAAATTAAACCCCCCTGACCATGTTTGGATCTCACCTCCTCTCTTCTTTGAACCCGAGCTAATGCCGACGTTAAACAGATGCCTATGCAGTTGCCCTCAATCGATGCCGACACTAGAACTGTCGCCCTCAATCGATGTCGATGCCAATGCCCTTTCCCTCCAAGCAGTCAAACTGATATATCTCTCTCTCCCTCCCTCTCCTTCTCCCTCTCCCTCTTTCTTCCCTTCATCTTCTCTCTCTCTCCCTCCGGTCCTCCTTCTAGTGCTAGGATTGGAGTTTCTCTCACTCTCCGCTTCTCTTCTCCCAATACTTCATCTTCAATATACCTCGGCTTAGTACAACACATACCAGTAATGTACCAAACAATTAGATAGCTAGTACAACCCTTCGTACTGGTTCGTAGAATCTTGACGTGAATAATCATCTTCCACACTCTCCCTCATTATTTGAATCAACTGAAGGTCTCCGTATGAGCTTACATGCCTTTCCTAGATCTACAAGGCTTGTTATGGTTATTGTTTAGGACTACATCTTTCCCTTTCCCTTACCTCTAGCTTTGATATCCCTTATTGTAGGAAGCTTCACAATTAGTGGCACTGTCCTGCAAATCATAATTAGCATCTTGTGTATACTACTCAAGCATGACCTCCTGAATGAATGTTCCTTGGCTTCAATATAATTATGTCTATGCAACACTAGCACCACCATTAGTAACCCCATTATCGTTATAATACTCACCATTATCATCACCATTATATTGGAACGTGGCATACCATTGTATACTAGTGTAAATGTAGTGGAGTCACCATTATGCACTAGAAGATTATCTGCAAAATCCTACAAAAAAAAGTGCCCACTGTAAAGAACATGATTTCATAATTCCATGACCATGAAATACTAATTCTGCTATATACATGCCAAGGTTTGGAACAATGCTTTATCCCATTATAATAGCTTCCCACCAAAACCGTTATTGACCCTTACAATGGTCATAATGCTAACTTTTGACATTTTAAACATTAACAGCTGTTATAACTTATAACGGTGTTATAACAGGAAATAAAGGAAGATGATGGAAAAATAATGTTGTTACTTTCCCCATCAATATTAGTTAAAGAAGTTTATAGTCTTTTTTGGACCATAAAAAAAATTTCGAGGGAATTTTGAGGCAAAAAGTCAAAATAACAGCCATTATATATGTTATAACATCCTGTTATAATGGAAAAATAACGGGAAATAATGGAAATCACAGCCATTATTTATCCCAATAACATAATGGCGAGAAGCCGAAACCGCTATAGCGGTCATTATAATGGTTATAACACCATTAGTTAGAACCATGGTATGTGCCTAGTAACAACAGCTTATGTTAGTGTTCTAGGTTGAGAAAAGTAAAAGTTAGAACCATTGGCTTCCTGGAAAATCACTACATATGTTGGAATTCATGTAGTCCATCAATAGTGTAACCAAAATAATAAACTCTAAGTAAATCAATGGGCCTCCCAGGTGGAAATCCAGCATTCAAGCCTATTTTTTTCCTTTTGGGATCCTATATAAAACACAAACATCAAACATTTATTACCTAGCTAGACGCCGGCACACATAATTGAAAATCTGTGCAGATTGCCATTTGCTTAAGTGTTCTATAAGCGTAACATTTTTACATAATTACACCATAGTTTCTACACAATGTATATCCGGTGCCAAGGTGATGAAACTCTTTGATGTGCATAAGCAAACCCTCTATGGCAGGCAGCAGAGAATGTCGATTACTATCTGTAGTCAGAAATCTATGTCCACCACATAAAAAATGCTAGCATTGCAAAGTGGCAAATTTTGAAATTTGTCAGTCCCTTAACAAAGATATCATGACTTAACATGGCTACATGCATCGCAGGCAGAAGTTTCCTATTTAATATATTAAACTGTGAGTAACAATAACAACTGAAGCTGCATTGGCATCATCATTGAATTGTATAGCAAACACCTATAAAGGTATAGCTAATTAGATCCTCAAGCCTCAAGGACATTAATAATGGAGAAATGGGCGCAGATAATACCTGAGGTTGAACAATTATCATTCACCTCCAGCATTATATATTCTATTCCGATCTTTCCTGCATATATTGTAGTGCAGAAAAGATGAGAATAATGCAACAAATCACAACTAAACAAAGAAGGTGCAAATAACTTGCATCCAAAGGTAATAAAGGTACAAAATATTGTTTCAACAAAATGATTAAGACAGGTAACACCAGTAATCAGTAATATAAATAGATGGATGATATTGTACCAGTTACCAGATGCAGCTGTAAGTCCACAATCTTATATACCAGACAAAGTGTTTTCATTGTTCTTACAGGTCCATCAGATACAAATCAGTAAGGCTCCCAGCAAAACAGAATACAGCCAATTGAGCATTCAATCTAGGCACATAGGGCCTTACTGAAGAATATTTCCAAATGGTCGCATAGTGTCAAGTAAGCTCCAATTTCACTATTACTGCAAGTGCACAGCAAAGGTAAGCGAAGAAGACAAATGCTGAATCTAGGCATACAGGAATACTTAAAAAGATAGATCCACTGTGAACTGGAGCTGGCTATTGCATCATCTTAGTCCTGGGAAAACACAAGCAGCTTAAAGGCATTAGATTTCCTTATAAGTAGTTTTTAAGCATGATGTAAGCATGCAGTATCAAAGGATCTTCTATGTTTGATAACAATCCACATTGCAATTTGTTACGGAGGAACTTAGCCACCATGCCCCACGTGACCGGCACGCGCGCCCGGGAAGACTACGGCTGCCCCTTGATCTAGCAATCCGACCTCGGGTCGGATATCTTCGGCTCCGCAGCCCGACCCCGAGTCGGCTGCCCCTTGATCCAGCAATCCGACCCCGAGTCGGCAATCTCTGACAACAACAGACTGTTCCCCTGAGGCACGCCGCGGCCCCCTGCTCCACTACTCCCTGCAACGGCCGTATCCGACGCTGTTTTCCGATCCCCTGTAACAGCCGTACAAAGCGGAACTCCACTACGCCCTGCCATAGCCGTACCCAGCGCTGCCCCACGACGCCCTGTAACAGCCATGTCAGTGGCAACCCCATCGCGCCACACGATGACCAATCCCCAAAAGAACCCCCCAGCCTGGTATATATGCGGCTGGGGGGGAAGGAGGAGGGTAAGCAAGATTTTCCAGAGTATCATCTTACCTGCTACCTCTCCTTCTCCTTCGATCTTCCCTAACTTGATCGTCGGAGGGCCCCCACTACCCCGGTGGTGGTGCGAGGCTTGCTTGCAGGTTTCCCGGCGGAAGGTGGAGCGCAACCGAAGCAATTCCAAGGGAACCCCGTTCACACCGCTGTGCCAATCGTTCTCGGTTTGAACCCCCAGCAACAGTTGGCGCTAGAGGAAGGGCCCGGATCTCAGAGCGATCGTAATGGCACGGCGAGGTGGTCGTGGAGCTTCCAATGCTTCCGGTCGCGGGGCCTCTCACGCCTCTGGCCGGAAGGCCGCTGCATCTCCAACACACTCTCAGCAACACTCCACCTCCCCACCGCCCGTTCAGACGGTCGAAGCCGCCCAGTTCGACCAACTAACCCAGCAGGTTCGCACCCTCGCGGAGGCGGTGCAGAATCTGCAGGGTGCGATTTCCCGGGCGCCGCAGCGGGCTCAGGAGCCGCCGCGGCCTGAACATTCGCCTGTCCTCCTCAACCCGCGCTCCTTCCTCTCCCATGGGGATGAGCGCCGGCGCGAGGAGGATTCTCGAGCACGCTCCATTCTGCCGGGACCTTCCCACCGGAGCCGCGCGGGGTCCGAGAGGCGGGCCCGGGCGCGTTCCCAGACCCCCCAATCCTCGAGGAACCCGCGCTCCAGTCGGTCCCCCTCTCGCCGCTCCTTGTCTCCCACCCACCGGTCGCGCTCCCTGGACCGGCGGGTGGACGATCTCCACCGACAACTCCAGGTCCTGAAGGGCCATTCCAAAGATCCCTTCGCCGACTTAGAGATCTCCTCCTAGCCGGCGCTTGCCTCGAGGATCCTGCGGACCCCGAATCCGCCGGGTTCAAAATGCCGGCGATCGAGCCCTATGACGGGGCGGCGGACCCGCGGGATCACGTCGAGAGTTTCAGGACCCTTATGCTCCTTCACGGAGCATCAGATCCCCTTCTCTGCAAGGCTTTCCCGGCAACCCTCCGTGGCCCGGCGAGGGCATGGTTCGCCGGGCTGGAGGCTGACTCAATCCGGTCCTTCGACCAGTTCACTCGCCTCTTCGTCACTCATTTCGCCATCAGTAGCCGGCGGCGACTGGTCTCCGACTCCCTCTTTGATGTCCGGCAAAACGAGGGAGAAAGCCTGCGGGATTATCTTACCCGCTTCAACAGGGCTACGCTGGAGGTCCGGAGCCTGAGTCAGGAGGTAGCTCTTTCAGCCCTGAAGCGTGGCTTCCGGAAGGGCAGACTCACCTTCTCCCTGGACAAACGCCTGCCGCGGAGCTTCCCAGAGCTGTTGTCCCGGGCGAACCAGTAAGCCCACCGGAGCAAGGAGGCCGCCGAGATCCCTCCAAAGCTTGGGAAGAAAAGGCGGAAAGAGGCACGCCAGAGGAGGAGCCCGACGCCCCAGCGTCGGCGCAGAAGCCCGTCGCCGGCGAAGAACCACGGCGCCCCACGCCCTCGTTCTCCGCCCCGACGTTTCAACCGGTACACCCCTCTCCTGACTCCCCGGGCCAAGATCCTTATGGAGATCAAGGGGCGGGAGGACCTCCCGGCCCCGAGACAGATGCGGAAGATCCCTGGGAAGAGGCCCTCCCGGGCGTACTGTGAGTACCACCGAGACCACGGCCACGACACGGAAGACTGCTTCCAGCTTCGGGACGAGATCGAGGCTCTCATCCGCCGGGGGCGTCTAGGTCGATATGTGAGCGACCGACGTCCCCCCGCAGACCCGCGTCCGGCCGACCCGGCTCCTCCGGAGCCTCGGGAGCAGAATCGACTCGTTGCGGGCGTGATCCACACTATCACTGGGGGCTGCCCCCGACCCGTGAGAAACGCAGGGGGCTCGACGAAGGCGTCGGGGGCGGCCGTCGCAAAGAGGCAGAGGGTCGGCAACGTAATCACTTTTTGTGATGAGGATGTAAAGGGGGTTCAGACCCCCCACGATGACGCCATGGTAATCTCCCTCACCATGGCAAACTATGATGTAAGGCGTGTTCTTGTGGATAGTGGAAGCTCAGCTGATATCTTGTTTTACGAGGCCTTCCAAAAGCTGGGCTTGTCCAGACAATTGTTGCACAAAATGTCCACCCCCCTCGTAGGATTCACCGGTGACGCTGTCCCGGTGGAAGGTGTCGTTGAGCTGCCTGTGACTGCGGGCGTCGCACCCGCAGAAGCCACGGTGCGACTCGGGTTCTTGGTCGTCCGTGTTCCCTCGGCTTACAACGCTATCCTCGGACGACCCGGGCTGAACGCCCTTCGTGCGGTGGTCTCCACGTACCACTTGCTCATGCGGTTCCCCACGACGGTCGGGATCGGGGAGGTCCGAGGTGACCAACCGACCGCACGGCAATGTTTCTTAGCGACCCTCAAAGGGAAGAAGCCCGCAGAAGCCCTAAGCGTCGAGTCCCTTGATGCTAGAGACGAGGTGGCCTTGCGGCAGGGGGAGCCGGCCGAGGGTGTGGTCGAAGTTCCCCTCGAGGAAGGCCGCCGGGACCGGGCGGTCCGGGTCGGCGCCAATCTCGACCCGGGAGCTCGGGCCCGGTTGGTGGAATTCCTCCGAGCCAATGCCGATGTATTTGCCTGGTCGGCGGCCGATGTACCTGGGATCGACCCGGAGGTCATCTCTCACGCCCTCAACGTCGACCCGACCCACCGGCCAGTGAAGCAGAAGAAGAGACACTGTGCCCCGGATCGGATCCGGGTGATCGACCAGGAGGTAGACAAACTCTTGGAGGCAGGATTCATAAGGGAGGTGAGTTACCCCGAGTGGCTGGCAAATGTCGTACTTGTCCGGAAGGCGAGCGGGAAGTGGAGGATGTGCGTCGACTATACCGACCTGAACAGGGCGTGCCCCAAGGATAGCTTTCCGCTTCCGCGGATAGACCAACTGGTCGACGCGACTTCCGGACATCAGCTGCTGTCTTTCATGGACGCCTTCTCCGGTTACAACCAGATAATGATGGCCCCACAGGACGAGGAGAAAACTGCCTTTATAACAGACCGGGGGCTGTACTGCTACAAGGTAATGCCCTTCGGTCTGAAGAATGCTGGCGCCACTTACCAGCGCCTCGTCAACAAAATCTTCAAAGAGCAAATCGGCCGGAATATGGAGGTGTACGTGGACGATATGCTGGTGAAGAGCCGCCCGGCAGACCAGCACATCGTGGATCTGGAGGAGACTTTCACCACCTTGCGGAAGTTTCGCATGAAGCTGAACCCAGCGAAGTGCGCCTTTGGCGCTTCGGCCGGGAGGTTCCTCGGTTTCATTGTCAACCAGCGGGGTATCGAAGCCAACCCGGACAAAATCAAGGCCATCCAAGGTATGTCCCCTCCGACCAAAGTGAAGGAGGTTCAGGAGCTCGCTGGAAGGGTCGCCGCGCTCGGACGATTTGTGGCAAAATCGGCCGAACGCTGCCAACCATTCTTCAAGGTGTTAAAACGCCCGAAAGACTTCCTCTGGACGGCCGAATGTCAAGCAGCATTCGACCAGCTCAAGGAATACCTGGCGTCTCCTCCCCTGCTGTCCAAGCCGCAAGAAGGGGAGATGCTCTACCTCTATCTGGCGGTCTCCCCAACCGCGGTCAGTGCGGTGCTGGTTCGGGAAGAGGCAAAGCTCCAGAAGCCCGTGTACTACATCAGCCGGGTCCTACGGGATGCCGAGGCGCGGTATACGAAGGCTGAAAAGATCGCCTTCGCGCTGCTGACCGCGACCAGGAGGCTCCGCCCCTATTTCCAGGCCCATTCTGTCACCCTCTTAACTGATCAACCACTACGACAGATCCTCAGCAACCCCGAGAATGCGGGACGGCTGGTGAAGTGGGCAATAGAACTCGGTGAGTTCGACATCCGCTACCAGCCTCGGCCCGCCATCAAGGCCCAGGTACTCGCGGACTTCCTCGCTGAGTGCATGGTGCAGGTGGCAGAACCTAGACCGCCGGAAACGCCCAGCCTCGACCTCCCGACCTGGACGCTTCACATCGATGGGTCGTCGAACCCCGAGGGTGGAGGGGCCGGGCTGGTCCTTACCAGTCCTGATGGAGTGATAGCCGAGTATGCCTCGAGGTTTGGATTTCCAGTGACCAACAACGAGGCGGAGTACGAGGCCCTAGTCGCGGGACTCAAACTCGCCGGGGAGCTCGGCATCCGGCGTTTGAAGGTCTTCACCGACTCCCAGCTGGTGGTCGGGCAGGTCCGTGGGGAGTTCGAGGCCCGGAGCCCGACCATGCAGAACTACGTCCGGAAGGTGCAAGCACTCATTCCCGACCTCGGCAGCGTCGACCTCCAGCAGGTCCCCAGAAGCGAAAATGCCAGGGCCGACAGGTTGTCCCGCTTGGTGGGCGCAGAGGCGCGCAACCTGTCGAGGGCAATCTACCTGGAGACCCTGGATGCCCCGAGCATCGGCGAGGCTGGGGCGGTGATGGCGATTGATCCGGAGCCGTCTTGGATGGACCCGCTCGTCGCCTACCTCGCCGAAGGGATCCTCCCTGAAGACGAAGATCAAGCTCGGCGACTTGTCAGGAAGTCCGCCCACTACGTACTCTGTGAAGGGAGGCTGTATCGGACCTCGTTCACCGCCCCCCTCTTAAGGTGCCTCCGCCCCTTGGAGGCGGCCTACGTCCTCGGCGAAGTCCACGAGGGCGTCTGCGGATCGCACTCGGGGGCTAGGTCCTTGGCGCACAAGATCATGAGGCAAGGCTATTATTGGCCTACCTTGTTGGAGGACTCAAAGGATCACGTACGGAAATGCGACGCCTGCCAGCGCCACGCCAACGTCCAGAGAGTCCCTTCTGTCCCCTTGGCACCAATCACCGCACCCTGGCCCTTCTCACAGTGGGGAATGGATATCCTCGGACCGTTTCCCGTCGCTTCCGCCCAGCGGAAATTCTTGATTGTTGCAATCGACTACTTCACCAAGTGGGTGGAGGCGGAGCCGCTGGCCATTATCACGGAGGCGCAAGTCCGGAAGTTCGTAAAGAAAAACATCATTGTCCGATTTGGGGTACCCCGGGTCCTCATCTCGGATAATGGTCGACAGTTCGACAACAAGCATTTCCGTGACTTCTGCGAGGAGTTCGGGATCGAGCATCGGTTCACATCTGTGTCGCATCCCCAAACCAACGGTGAGGCCGAAGTGACAAATCGGACAATCCTCCAAGGAATTAAGGCGCGAATCGGTCGGACGAGGCAAGCTTGGGTCGAAGAACTCGAGAACGTCCTTTGGGCGTATCGGACCACGCATCGGACCCCTACCGGGGAGACGCCTTTCGGCCTAACCTATGGCACGGAAGCGGTCGTCCCCGTGGAGCTCGGACTCCCCTCGCCCCGGGTGGCCGCGCACCGACCCGAGGCCAATTCGGAGCAGCTCCGAGGGAACCTGGACCTCTTGGAAGAAGCGAGGGAAATGGCGCAGGTCCGGATGGCGATGTATCAGCGGAGGGTGGCCCGGTATTATAACTCCAAGGTCCGACCAAAACTTTTCAGAATCGGAGATCTGGTGCTAAGGCGGGCCAAAGAATCTCAGTCCGCGGAAGGTGGAAAGCTGGCGCCAAATTGGGAAGGCCCGTATAGGGTTCGCTGGGTAAACCGACCAGGCTCCTACCAGTTGGAGGCACTAGATGGTCGAGAAATTTCAAGGAGCTGGAATTCCGCTAACCTGCGGGTATATTACCAGTAGAAAAACAAAGCCAGAAAGACAGCTCAAAAAATATATAGTTCTTTTCATTTCAATAATTCCTGGTTACAATGGCGTGTTCATGTGATTACAAAGAATTCCCAGAGGGGGATTGGGGAGTAAAGAAACTAAGGAAGAGGTGGGGACTCCGTGGAGCTGAAGATCTGGGATCCCGAACCCTCTGCCCGAAGCAGCTGCAATCCCACTGGCCGTGGGTGCTTCCCCCCGGAGGCACCATCGACGCCTCACGCAAAAGACGAAGAGCCGGCGCGGACGAAGAAGTTCACACTGCTTCTAGAGGAACGCCGCCTCCAAGGGATATTCCGGTCCTCCCCAGGAGAAGGGGAGGAAAGGAATATAAGGGAGAAGAGCGCGAGGAGGCGTGATCCCGGATGAAACGCCTAGAGCGGAGTTCCACCGGGGAGAATCCTCCCGTTGATCCCAGATGAAACGGCTAGTTGGTGGAAGTCGCGAGGGGCGCGCCTCCCGTTCCTCCGGCTGGGATTTCCCAGCCACGCGCCGGAGAGGAGGTCCACGATCCATGGCAACCTGAACAGCTCCGGCTTAGCAGGCTCCACCGCACCTGCGCTTATATTTATAGCCAAACTGTGGCCCTCCGGTCGTTCCGATGCGGGTGGCTCCAATAAATGCGGGCACATCGAATCCGGAGCCGTTCCGGCTCTCGAGGTTTATCCCCCCACGATCTCCTAGGCATCATTCTCCTTAATTGCATTCTTCGTGCAGGACACTCCGGACGGCGTGTATTCCGCGGCCCACGTATCTCCGCACGCGCCCAGGCCGCATCCGCCTCGAAGAACGCGCGTATCGCGGCCGCTTAACTGGCACTCCTCGCAAGCAGCAACTAGCCGGTCCGATTTCCCAGGTAACGCCTCAATTAGCATTTAATGGCCTTCTAGTGTTCCCCAGGCGACGCTTCGAGAGGGGGAGAAACACGATCGCAGCTGGCCACGGAGAAACCCCGTCGAGCGGCAAGTGACAGGCGCGTGGCCAACGAGCGGAATTTTCCGAGGCTCGGCCCTCGGATGCCAGGCTAACCCGATGATCATCCCGGGAGCAGACTAGCCTGAAGCCCCGACCGGTCGCCTCGGCTTGCGCCAGCCTTGGCCGACCAACGAGCGGAATTTCCCGAGGCTCGGCCCTCGGATGCCAGGCTAACCCGATGATCATCCCGGGAGCAGACTAGCCTGAAGCCCCGACCGGTCGCCTCGGCTTGCGCCAGCCTTGGCCGACCAACGAGCGGAATTCCCCGAGGCTCGGCCCTCGGATGCCAGGCTAACCCGATGATCATCCCGGGAGCAGACTAGCCTGAAGCCCCGACCGGTCGCCTCGGCTTGCGCCAGCCTTGGCCGACCAACGAGCGGAATTCTCCGAGGCTCGGCCCTCGGATGCCAGGCTAACCCGATGATCATCCCGGGAGCAGACTAGCCTGAAGCCCCGACCGGTCGCCTCGGCTTGCGCCAGCCTTGGCCGACCAACGAGCGAAATTCTCCGAGGCTCGGCCCTCGGATGCCAGGCTAACCCGATGATCATCCCGGGAGCAGACTAGCCTGAAGCCCCGACCGGTCGCCTCGGCTTGCGCCAGCCTTGGCCGACCAACGAGCGGAATTCCCCGAGGCTCGGCCCTCGGATGCCAGGCTAACCCGATGATCATTCCGGGAGCAGACTAGCCTGAAGCCCCGACCGGTCGCCTCGGCTTGCGCCAGCCTTGGCCGACCAACGAGCGGAATTCTCCGAGGCTCGGCCCTCGGATGCCAGGCTAACCCGATGATCATCCCGGGAGCAGACTAGCCTGAAGCCCCGACCGGTCGCCTCGGCTTGCGCCAGCCTTGGCCGACCAACGAGCGGAATTTTCCGAGGCTCGGCCCTCGGATGCCAGGCTAACCCGATGATCATCCCGGGAGCAGACTAGCCTGAAGCCCCGACCGGTCGCCTCGGCTTGCGCCAGCCTTGGCCGACCAGCGGAAGAATTTCCTGAGGCCCAACCCTCGGATGCCTGGCCTAGCGCCGAAAGAATTTCCTGAGGCCCAACCCTCGGATGCCTGGCCTAGCGCCGGAAGAATTTCCTGAGGCCCAACCCTCGGATGCCTGGCCTAGCGCCGGAAGAATTTCCTGAGGCCTAACCCTCGGATGCCTGGCCTAGCGCCGGAAGAATTTCCTGAGGCCTAACCCCCGGATGCCTGGCCTAGCGCCGGGAGAATTTCCTGAGGCCTAACCCTCGGATGCCTGGCCTAGCGCCGGAAGAATTTCCTGAGGCCTAACCCTCGGATGCCTGGCCTAGCGCCGGAAGAACTTCAAGAGTCAGGAGTCGGCGAGACGCTACCAAGAGTTAAGAAGAGGAAGGACGAAAGTGAAATGAGGAAACACTCTGTTTGCATTAACTTTCGTTGCATCAGGGCCGAGACCCATACAACATGGCAAAACGCCAACATACAAAGAAAAGAACAAAGAAAAGTACAGAGAGTCAGTTTGGAGGAACCCCTGAGTCGGGAACGGCGAGCACGTCCACGAAGGGTGGGGAGACGGTTGGAGAATCGGCAGGCAATGGCATCGGAGGGGAGTCGAGGAGGGAGACCCCACTCAGGTCAATTCCGGGGTATTTAGCGGACACCCTTGCCAGGCCTTCATCGAAGCCTAAGGCAAAGGAGTCGGACCCCGCGTCCGACATGTCACGGATGAACTCGGCGGACTGACTTTAGGCCTGTACCGCCTGACGCCCGATCTCCGCGCTCTTCTCGGCCAGCGCAGCCTCCGCTCGCTCCGTAATCTGAGCTTTCGCTTTCATGACCTTCGCCACAATCCGGTCGTCCGCCTCGGAGGAGACCCTCAGCAGATCGGCCCGAGCCTCCATGTGCCTTGCCTCGGCAGCGACGCGAGCAGCCTCAGCCTCCTCCAGGCGCGAATGAAGCTCCTGGTTGCTCGCACGAGTCCCCTCCAAGGCCGACTCCAATTCGGCCAGCTTGGCTTCAAGAGATCGGGTTCGGTTGCGGGCGTTGTCGGCCGACTGCTGGGCCTTCTCCCACCTCTCCCGGAAGTCGGCAGCCTTCCGGGACTGCTTTTCGGCCCGCTCCTCCGCCTTCCTGATCTCGCTTTCGAGACCCGAGGCAACCTTGAGTTGCTCCTGAGCATCCAACAGTTGCCTCTCGAGGACGGCGAAGCCGAGTGCCCGCTCTTCGGCCACCTAGAGCCTCGTTTCGAGGTCCCTGGTCGTCCTCCCCGCCGCAGCCTGGCCTCCCTCCTCTACAGCTTTCAGTCGGCTCTCGGTCCTCGCCAGAAGCCTCGCCTGTTCCTCGTGGCTCTCCTCCAGGCGGATCATGTACTGGGCGAGCTAAGAGATAGGAAAAATGAGAGCGTCAGACGGGGATCAACAGAGCCTATAAACGACGAAAGCGACCAAAAGAACACTCACCGACATGAGACAGACGCAGCTGGCAGCTCCGACTTCAGGGATGCTCATCTGCCGGACCTGCCTACGGTCCCTCTCCAGCAGCACCGTCTCGACGAGGTTTCGGGCGCCGGCAAAAGTGAAGGCCGACCCCGACTTCGCCCCGGAGCCGGACGGTGGTTCTGCAGCCTTATCCTTACCCATCGCTTGGGAGAGAGTCATGCCAACCGTGCGCGGGGCAGGGGCCGCGCCAGAGATCGACAGGGTCCCGATCGGCCGGGGCCTCGGCGCGCCCCCCCTTCTCGTATCATCCGAAGCCAACCGAGTCGAAGATCGGGCTGGGGACCGACTGCGTCCGACCCGGCCGCCCCGGGCGCGCTCGGATGACACCTCCGGAAAAACGATAGTCTCATCACCGGAGGGCTGATACGGCGTCAACTGTCGGTCCGAGCCCGCGGCGTCCCCCTGATCGATGGGCCCGGACCCGTCTGTCGGCGTCGGAGTCGCCTGCTGGCGGGGCTTCTTCGCCGGTGGGACCCCGCTCGGAGGAGTCCGTTTCTTCCTCCGGACCGCTTCCAGTAGGGACGCCCTACTAACAGCCATTGCCTTGTCCGACTGCATGACGTCGTCGATTTCTGCAAAAAGGACGAGATGGTTAGAAACTAAGAAACCGATGGAAAGAAGAAAGGAAAGAGGAGAAAAGAGCTAAAAAAGAAGAAGTGGTGGCGGGCTCACGGTCGGCGGGGACCGAGCTCAGACCGACGTTCACCAAGGCATCCTCGGAAATAAGGCTAGCCACCGGGGGAAGCCGGCCCTCGGCAACCAACCCCCTCAAGACGGCGACGCCATCGGACTCCTCCCTCGACAACCTCGATAGGCCGATCGGGGACTTCATCGGCGTCTCCCAGGTTGTCCCGATTCCCCAAGAGGGATCTACGTCGATGAAAAAGAAACGCTCCTTCCAGCCATGAATGGAGGAAGGAGTCTCCTTGACGAGGCCGCACCCTCGCCGCGCCGCAAAGCACCACCACCCTCTGTCCCGGGGGTGGCCGTTCAGGCCATAGCATTCCCAAAAGACGTTCAGGGTGGCGGAAACCTCGTGCATGCGGCAGAGAACCTGGAAGGCCGTCAGGGTACGCCATGAGTTCGGCACCAGTTGCGTCGGCGCCACTCTTAAACCTCGAAGCACCTGCACGACTAAGTCCGAGAGGGGAAGGCGGAACCCAGCTCGAAGGATGTCCTCATTGATGGCGACCTTTCCTGGAGGAGGATGGGACATCCTCTCCTCAGGCCCCGGGAGCGTAACGTTGCAGGTTTCGGGAAGGTGGTACCGGGCCACGAACCTATCTAGGTCTTCGGGGACCAGCTCCGACTGAATGCGGTCTGCTCTTACTTCGTCCATCCCTAACGGCCAGTGAATCTACGGTCAGGACGGGGTCAAGAGGGGAGAAGGGACCGGAACGACTGGGGTACACTAATACGAAAGGAGAAAGTACGGAGGGCCCTAAATTGCAGAGTGGGGCAACTCACCGGAAGGGAAGGAAGAACGGCTCCGAGAGCGCCAAAGGAGGAGCGAACGAACAGTCCGACGGCAACGGCAGCAGCACAAGGGAGAAACTCGAGGATGCCTGTGAAGAGAAAGGCAGACAGGGGAGGGCCCCCGGCTAAATAGGCGGAAAGGCGGGTGACGCCTCGGTGACGCCAGAGGACGCCTGGCTGCCGAAGGTTCGTTCGCGCCCCAAAGGCGAATCGACGCCATTAAGGAAGGATGTCCGCCGAAATCCGCAGACCGCCAGATCAGCGACAACCGCCATACGCCGTAAAGAAGGCGGGGAGCTCGAAGCGCGCGCGCCTTTCCGAGGAATGGCGGCAATCTCGAAGCATCACTCCCTTCACCCGTTCCCCTCCTGGTTCCAGGCTCGGAAGTGGGGGGCTACTGTTACGGGGGAACTTAGCCACCATGCCCCACGTGACCGGCACGCGCGCCCGGGAAGACTACGGCTGCCCCTTGATCCAGCAATCCGACCTCGGGTCGGATATCTTCGGCTCCGCAGCCCGACCCCGAGTCGGCTGCCCCTTGATCCAGCAATCCGACCCCGAGTCGGCAATCTCTGACAACAACAGACTGTTCCCCTGAGGCACGCCGCGGCCCCCTGCTCCACTACTCCCTGCAACGGCCGTATCCGACGCTGTTTCACGATCCCCTGTAACAGCCGTACAAAGCGGAACTCCACTACGCCCTGCCATAGCCGTACCCAGCGCTGCCCCACGACGCCCTGTAACGGCCATGTCAGTGGCAACCCCATCGCGCCACACGATGACCAATCCCCAAAAGAACCCCCCAGCCTGGTATATATGCGGCTGGGGGGGAAGGGGGAGGGTAAGCAAGATTTTCCAGAGTATCATCTTACCTGCTACCTCTCCTTCTCCTTCGATCTTCCCTAACTTGATCGTCGGAGGGCCCCCACTACCCCGGTGGTGGTGCGAGGCTTGCTTGCAGGTTTCCCGGCGGAAGGTGGAGCGCAACCGAAGCAATTCCAAGGGAACCCCGTTCACACCGCTGTGCCAATCGTTCTCGGTTTGAACCCCCAGCAACACAATTTTTGGTCAATATTGCAGAGAAAATGATAACATCAGTTCAAATCAAGAAAATTGGCAAGAAGATGGATCAGTTATATATGGTACCCTTTGTATATATTCTTTGTCACTGCTTACAGAAAAAATTGCTCTGTCATTCGCTGGTCAGCTATCTTGATAATAAACTCAAGGATTCCGGTTAGAAAAGAGTAAAGACTGAGAGAAGGTAAATACCAGATCAGGTGCAGAACTAAGGCATGTTTGACACCAAAATATGGGTCCCCCTTATGATTAAGACATCATCTCCTCTACTTCTCTGGGGCTGAAATAAGTTGTTTGAATGCAGGTTGCATTGCTCTGTAATTCTACTGCACATGAATTGAGTCTGTCTGATACCTTTCCTCTAACATCATCAGCTGTAACTTCTGCAACAGCTCAAAGATTATTTCAAGTTGTGGATAATGAACATAACCACCTGATGTGAAAGAATGTACATGACCCCTAATCTCAATCCAACTGCTCCCCATCAATTTCTGAGCTCCATTGGCACACATAACCTCCCTAACCTCCAATGCCTCATTCCACTCCTCATTAACACTATACATATTTGCCAGGAGGACATAATTGAAAGAATCCTTGGGCTCAACCATGGATAGTCTCCCTGCAATGCGTTCTGCCATGACCAGATTCCCACTCCCTCTACAAGCTCCTAGCAATGCACCCCAAATCACCGCATCAGGCTCATAAGGCAATGCTAGAATAACTGCCTCGGCCTCTTCTAAGAGTCCTGCTCGGCCCAAAAGATCAACAATACAAGCATAGTGCTCAGCCTGGGGCTCGATTGAGTACTCATGGACCATGTCATTAAAGAAGCTACAACCCTCGTGAACAAAGCCCCCATGACTGCATGCACTTAAGACACCCACAAAAGTGATATGGTTTGGGGTGACCGATGGCTGATGTAATCTTGTCATCTCATCAAAGAGTTGCAAAGATTTAGTAGCATCTCCATTTTGAGCAAACCCACATATCATTCCATTCCATGAAACAAGGTCCTTCTCAGGCAAGCACTGGAAGAGTCTCAACGCATCGTTCATCTCACCACACTTTGAGTACATATCCACCAGTGCACTCCCCACAACAACATCGAGTTCCAATCCATACTTCAACACAAGGGCATGATATTGCATCCCCCTTTCACAGGCACTAGTACTCGCACAGAACCCAATCAAGCTGCCAAATGTGAAAGAATTAGGCTCAACCCCAGCCATCCGCATTGAACAAAAAGCCTCCAAAGCATCCCTCTCATGGTCGTTCGCCAAGAGCCCTGCTATCATCGCAGTCCAAGAAACCACATCTTGCTCAGGCATCTCATTGAACAATCTCACTGCCGAAGCAACAAACCCACATTTGGAATACAAATTCAACAAAGCATTGCAAGCGAAGCGATCGACACAGAATCCATGTCTTACCATCAAAGAGTGCACCTGCATCCCTGCAAGAACTCGCAAGCGACCGGTGAGTTCATTCAGAACGATTGCAAGGGTGAACTCATCCAACCAAATCCCATCCCGAACCATCTCCCGAAACAGCTGCATGAACAACTCACGCGCCCCAAACTTGGCATAACAATGCACCAAAACGTTCCAAGACACAGAATCTCTTTCAAGCATTTCATCAAACACCTTCCTCGCGTCCCCCATCTCGCCCCCGTCAGCATACACCCTCACCAGATTGGTGCCGATAAAAGGGTCCGAGGTCGAGCAGACCTTGACGATCTGCGCATGGACTTGACGACCGACGGCCAAATCGCAGCAGGGAATGATGGTGGCGTAGGTGAAGTCATCGGGTTTTGAGGGACTTCGGGTCATGCGGACGAAGAGAGTGAGGGCTTCGCGGGGTTGGCGGGATTTGGCAAGGCCGGAGACGGCGGCGTTCCATGAGCGAGCGTCGGCGTGGGGCGTGGCGTCGAGGAGAGCGAGGGCATCGTCGGCGCGGCGCGAGCGGGCGTGGCCGGAGAGGAGGGCGTAGGCATGGGTTCGGTGGCTTGATCTCAAGAGGGAAGTAGAGAGCTTTCGAAGCATACGATGGTGCGGAAGGGGAAAGCCACGAGAAGAACGTCCAGTTGACGAAGGGCTGGGTTTGCGCAAAAATTACTTAGGCGTCTCTTCCGGTGAATAAAGGACTAGCGTGAAAATAAAAAAATATACCTATCAGAAAGCTAATAAATAATAATACATTTTATGGCTATATATATATATATATATATATATATATATATATATATATATATATATATATATATATATATATATATATATAGGGGATTGATAACCTACTCTGTATTATGGTAGGTTATCAATCGACCCATTTTTTATTGGATAAAAAATATCCTTATTTTTTGTAACTTTTAAGGGTGCTTTATGTCTTTTTATAATTTCACATTAAATCACCCTCTCAACCCCCAATTAATGCTCTTTCCCTCTCTCTCTCTCTCTCCGGTGTGTGTATGCATGTATGTACATACATACATATGCATGTATGTATATGTATGTATGTATGTCTATGTATGTATGTATATGTGTGTGTATGTATGTATGTATGTATGTATATATGTATGTATGTATGTGTATGTATGTATATGTATGTATGTATGTATGTGTATGTATGTATGTGTATGTATGTATGTATGTATGTATGTGTATGTATGTATGTATGTGTATGTATGTATATGTATATGTATGAGAGAGAGAGAGTATTAATTCAGGGGTTAAGAGGGTGAGTAAATGTGAGATTGTAAAAAGACATAAAGTACCCTTAAAAGTTATAAAAAGTAAGGGTATTTTTTGTCTAATGAAAAATGGGTAGATTGATAACCTACCATAATAGAGAGTAGGTTATCAATCCCCTATATATATATATATATATATATATATATATATATATATATGCATACATATACATACTTACATGTGTGTGTATATATATACATATATATACATATACCGAGGAGAGAGGGAGTATTAATTAGGGGGTTGAGAGGATGAGTTAATGTGGGATTGTAAAAAGACATAAAATACTCTTAAGAGTTATAAAAAGTAAGGGCATTTTTTGTTTACGAAAAAATGGATAGATTGATAACCTACCATAACAAAGAGTAGATTATCAACCCTATATATATATAGGGATGGATATCAATCCCACATTAACTCAATCCCACATTAACTCACTCTTTCAAATGGTAGGTTATCAATCTATCCATTTTTTATTGGACAAAAAATACCCTTATTTTTTATAACTCTTAGGGGGTGTTTGGTATGGGGTGATCGTCCTAGGATCAAGAGTGATGTGGGTAGAGTAATGAGATCACCGCTTTTGGTTGCACCACGGTGATCCTACGTGGCGGTGATGAGATCACCGCTTTTGATTGCACCACGGTGATCCTACGTGGCGGTGATCTTAAATCACCTCCACTCCTCAAATCACCTCCCAACTCGGTGATGGGATTTCCGTCCTTGAGGTCGGAAATCCAAGATCACCCCAGGGCAGTGATCTTTGGTTGAAAGTTAAAGACAAAAATACCCTTCAAGTTAGCAAAAAAATTGATATATCAATATACCATCAATATATTATGTTAATGTTATATATATATTATGTTAATGTTATGTATATATTTATTATATTGAAGAATAATTTTAAATTCTAGTAGAAATATATTATTATATTTTATATTTATATAATGAAAATATTTAATATATTACTATATTACTCCTATTAACCTTATTTTTCTAATCAAAATAATTATTAGTATTAAAAAATCTCTTATAAGTATAAATAAAAATATTAATTCTATAATGAAAAATAACATATTCTTATAAGATTAATAACTTATAGGAGTAATAAATATATTTTTATAGAATATATTAATAATTAATATATTAATAAATATATTAATATTTTATTATAATATATTTTATATGATTAATAAATATATGATAAGGGCTACTAAAAGTAGAATATATGAAAAAATTATGGAGCTATTATAGAAATTAGTATATTGACTTATATTTTTAATTCATGAGAATTAAAAATACATAAAAAATTCATCTAAGATATATTAAGGGTATTTGTGGTATTATATAGTCAGTGATCTTGGATCTCCGTACCATACCAAACAAGTTACTCATGGATATCCGGAAATTTTTAATCATGGGACCATGGCCTACCAAACATATTGATCTTAGATTACCGGGGATCAAATCACCCCAATATTCGGATCACCAGGGATCTTAGATCACCATGGTGATCCTATTGGGGTTACCAAACGCCCCCTATTAGTGATGAATCCATACTTGTCAAAATGAATAAGCTCCAAAGTGGCATTTCAATCCAATCAATAATAAAATATATGTTTTTTCATGGGATTCGATACAATGTAAAATTTTATTAGGCCAACTAAACAAAGATCAACAATTACCAAAGCTCAAAGAACTCTCAGTATGCCTTTTTCTTTTTTTTTTGTTGCTTAAACAGGTGTTTCATACAGTGCATATATGAATACACCCAATAAAGTTAAAATACAACAGCTCGCGGAGTGCCAGTGGCAACTTCCTCTCACCTAACCAAAGGGTATACTCTAAGTGGTGGGCCGCGTAGGCAGCCACCCAGTCGGCCGTCCCATTGGCTTTTCTGAATACATGCTTGGCCTGGAAGGCCCCCCATCTCTCATCATCATCCCTATGTCATAGATCAAAGGGTGGTCCGTGCTCTTACCCCTCGATCCTCCCTGAATCCATCCGATAACCATGACCGAGTCGCACTCCAGAATGATCGAACTGGTCTGCAACACCACCCGTGCATATCGAAGACTCGCCTAGCAGCTCGCAGCTCTGCTCCCGGAACCAACGTGTCAAACAGCTGGCAACCACCTGCTGCCACCATTCTGGAGTGCGGGCCCTATATAACAAAGCCTGCACCGTCCCCTCAGTATGCCTTAGCAAAAAAAAAAAAAAAAAAAAGAAGAACTCTCAGTATAAGTGTTATTCATGTATAGTGACTTTAGAGACTACAATGGGAAATGAAGAAGCGAATGGTTAGTTTTAAAAAATATTGGAGCAATTTTAAGCTTCCATCCTAAAGGATGGAGCTGAATATAAGACTAAAAAATAAGAGTTGATAGTAACTAATCCTCTCATGTAGATTATCATGGTGATCTTATGAACTCAAGTAAAAATCCCTGCTGCCATTATCATAATCACAGAAATTATAGGGCCTCTTGATATATGCACTCTGTTCATACCTTTCTTGGTCTTTTGGCGAAGATTAAATGTGATGCACTGTAAGAAGCACCCGCTTTCAGCCAAAGAAAAAAGAAAAAAGAAAAAAGAATTAAATGTGATGATATGCAAGCTCTGTTTGGTGCACGTGCGTCCTTGTAGTCTATTATTCCGAGCTAGGTTATGTGGCTGAATCAATTCAAAAATGTTTGGATGCTTAATACACTAGCATCATAGACAACCAAGGTTGAGTACTTGCACAATTTATCTGCCGACGTATAACTTACCTATGCAATTATAAAAATGATTGCATGGTCGGTCATTAGCACCCTGCTAGGATATTAATATGATCAATCGGAACATTTGCAAATTGCACCAATCCCCTCGTGCCATGTTGGATTGAGAACTTATATGTATTTGAACAATGCTCCTGTTGCTGGAAATTGGACCCGGGGGCAGTCTTCGGTCGAGGAGAGGGAGCGGCGATGAGTTCTCACGGCGGGGCGGCGGTCCGTCGGCGAGCGGCGTCCTCCGTCTGGGGCGGTCGGAGAGAAGGGGCGGCAGGTCCTCGTGGCGAAGCGGCGATCCGTCAGTTGGCGGCGTCCTCCGTCCGGGTGCCTGCACACGAACCGGTGGCCGGGTTTTCCGGCGCCGGCCCTCCGACGCTCAAGTCAGGGAGGGGGCAAATAGTGTAGAAAGGGAGATAAATAATGTCTGTAGAGTGTATCAATCTTCCAACCCCCTCCTGAGAGGCCAAGGCTCCCTTTTATAGGCGGGGGTCGGTTTACCTGCGATGTAACAGGGCGAGGCCGTAGTACGGCTCGGCATGTTGTTCAGGTCGGCGCATGGTCAGGCGAATCATTGCTCTGATGTCGGCGGTGAGGGCGTCGTATAACCCGAACTAGCACGCTGTCAGACGAATTATTGCATTGGTGTCGGAGGTATGGCCGAGATCGGAGACTTATCATAGTTGACTAGACTCTGCTGGGCTGATTTGCCGTGGAGAGCTGAGAGTCCGTAGATGACAGGAGCCATGCGCATTTATGGTGGAGTAAGCTGGAGATCCGCATTTATTGTGGAGTAAGCTGGAGATCCGCATTTATTGTGGAGTAAGCCGGAGATCCGCATTTATTGTGGAGTAAGCCGGAGATCCGCATTTATTGTGGAGTAAGCCGGAGATCCGCATTTATTGTGGAGTAAGCCGGAGGGTTACAGCGACCATGCGCAATAAATGCCAGAGGGGCATCAGGGTATGGTCCTCGGCCAGACCTCTGAGGCGCACGGCCGTAGTAGGTGGCTGACAAGAGTAGACCTCGAACATCGGGGTTTTTCTTAGGTCGGAGGTCTCGAGGTCGGGCGTTCCGAAGTCGGACGTCGACTTCGGCCGTCCGGGGTCGGAAGTTGTACGGCTTCTTGGGGCATTTATGTCATTTGGGAAAAAATCTTATTCCCCCCAACACTACCCCCCGACTTCCGAGTTCGAGCGACTTGTGGGCTCGGACGTGGGAAGTAAAGTCTGTCCCTGAGGTTGGGGGGCGAGTCTCGTCCGCCCCCTTGCGCTTCTCGGAGCTTTCATGGCGAAACCTGCGCCCTTTGGCGTCTCAAGGCTGCTTTATTCAGTGAGCTTATGACGAAGCTCGTATCATTACGCTTCTTGAAGCGGAGGTGGCGTCTCTTGAATCGCCAGGATCGCCTTACGGCGGATTAATGATGGGGGTCCTCGAGCTCGTCGAGGCGGTGCCTCAATCCCGTAATCGAGGCTTCTCGCTCATTAATGAGTGTGCCGTTACGGGGTTTAAAACGGACACGCGGCATGACCCAAGGTCGGACGCTTCCGATTTCGTGTTACTGGATCACAATTCCGGAGAGGTGGAGGCCACATCGAGGCTCCACGTGTCCCAGATCTTATTAAATGGGGGGAGCGGGGCAGCGTCCGCTCGTTCCTCAAGACGATTTGATTTTGCAGACCCATGATGAGGCCCCGAGATCCGATGGGACAACGCTTCGATTTCGTACCCGATTTATTAATCCGGAGTGAATATGGTGCCTCGGCTTCCGAGGTCGACACGTGGCGCAACCCGATCGGGGGATGGGAACCGATCCCACCGATCTGGGCCGTCAGGGGGGTCTATATAAACCCCTCGAGGTTGCCCTAAAGGTCTTATTTGGCTGCTTCTTATTTTCGTTGCCTTTTTTCCTTGCTTCCTTTCTCAACCGAACCTTGCCGTCGGTGTCCGGAGCGATTTCCGGCGATGTCCAGTAGGTTCTCACCCTGTTTTCACTAGGGTTTCCTCTTTTCTTCTCCTCCCCAGCTCCCATTTTCCGCTTTTTTCGTTCTTCTGTAGGAATGGGTTTGGGTCCTGAGGAAGTGGGATCGAGCCTATCGGGGGAGGAGTTGGAGCTGATCCGCTCCCGGTTCTTCTTCCAGCCCGGGTTTCGTCTTGAAACTGCGGGGCCGGAGGACAGGGTGACGCAGCCGCCCCCAGGTCGGATCGCGGTCTTCCGCGAGACACTTTGGGCTGGCCTGCGTTTTCCCGCCCACGAGTTCGTGAGCCAGCTGCTGGCCGAGTACCAGCTCGTCCCGGCGCGGCCCTCAGGTATGAGGACGGGGTCTCCCGCCTCCGAATCGAGCAACTTGAGGCCCGGGAGAGGAGGGCACTCGAGCGAGCCGAACATGCCGTGGAGCTCTTCAAGGAGTCGCAAGAGTTCCGCGACATGTTGGAGGAGGAGACAGTGGACGGGTTCCTCCGAGGTTTCGAGAACTTCCGGGCTCAGATGCGCCGGTACTGCCCTCAGTACGACCTCTCGACGATCCGTCCGAGGGAGGACCTGGGCCTGGGGTCCGATGTGGAAGCCCTCCCCGCCATTTTGACATCCGAGGCGGGGATATACGAAGAAGACCCCGCCGAGCCTTCGACGGGGGTGGCCGAGGCGGTTGGCACCATAGAGGCGGCTCCGGCGGCCGAGACGGACGCCATCCCGGAGGCGGTACCCGAGGCCCCTGCCCCCAATCCCGAGCCTGTGCCGGCTGAAAACCTCGAGATCATCAACGTGCCGGACGACCCCCCGGACGTTGCTCCCGCCGCTTAGGACTTAGCGTATTTTTCCTTTCTTTTTCATTGTATCCGAGGTCGGCTCTTAAATGGTCGACCTCCAATTTTGTAATCGGCCTTCGGCCTTCTGTTAATGAAAAACACTTTCATCATTATGTGTTTGCCTTTCTTTTTTGTTGCGAACGAGGCTAGAGCCTTAGCTAACTGCCTCGACGACCTCTAACTTCAGATCTTAGTTTTTGGGTTACTTAACGAAGTTGTCCCCTTTTCCTGGGCTATGTCTTAGCCTTCTCGGGTTCCAGTCACTCCGACCAAAAGGAGCTCCGAGTCTTAGGTTTTTTAGAAAATTCCTCTAAGTCCCATAGCTCGGATCTAAGAATCGTGGAAGTCATCACGTTTAGCCTTTAGGAAAATCCCAAGGCATCGAGGTCGGGCCTTAGCCCTTCGGAGATTTTAGTCGGGTTTTCGAACTCAACTCCGAACCCCTCGTAGGGAGCGCGGGCTAATAAGTAAGTCATCGTCGAAGGTTTTCGTAGTTATCGTTCTCGGACTCTGCCGAGATCTCGGTGAGCAGGGCTGGGATTTCCGAAAATTGCCTTGGTATCCATGTTTGGCTGACACACTCGTGGTCGAGACCACTTTCTCAGCTAGATGTCGGAGTTTACGTAGAAGAGCCGAGTTGGGCCCTAATTTATGAAGCCTTCGTACAGATTGCGGAGACTTGACGAACGGAGCCTTCATAATGTAGTTAGGGGGTCGATCTTAAGCCGACCCATTAGAGAGGCCCGACTTTGGGGCGAGGCAAGACTCCAACGTTGGGATTCCGCCCAGCAATATGTAGATAAAATTTAACAAGGAGGGCGTCTAGTTGGATGTACCTCCTGCATTCTCCGAGTCACGCTTCGCATGGTGGAGTAGGTTGCCTCCTTTCCTCGTTGACCTCCGGAGTCATTTTGACTTAAAGGGGGGCTCGGGTTTCTCACGGACCCAACAGCGCCCACCGAGGTTGAGAGGATTTGGCGAGGCTTTATTGAATTGTAGCTCTCTGCGAGGTCGAGGGAGTTTCAGACCCCATGGTAGGACCTCGGGCGTCTCAACCTTGGTCGAGGGATCTTGCGTCAGGTCGGCGAGTCCGCGGACGCTTTGCTGACCTGTGGTGCCTCCCGTGGTCGAGGGAGTTTGGGACTCTACGGTCGACCCTCGGGGCATCCCGACCTTAGTCGGGGGATCGTTCGTCAGGTCGGCGGGTCTGGGCACGCTCTACCGACCTGCGACGCTTCCCGAGGTCGAGGGAGTCTGGTTCTCTACGGCCGACCCTCGGGGCATCCCGACCTTAGTCGGGGAATAGCTTGCTTCGGGGATCGGGGATCGTCGACCGCTCCCGGGGGTCCACTTCGTGGCGCCCCGGGTGGAGCCACCCTTTCCACCCCTTACGGCTTCTTCCCGAGGTCGAGGGAGTCTGGTTCTCTACGGTCGACCCTCGGGGCATCTCGACCTTAGTCGAGGGATCGTTCGTCAAGTCGGCGGGTCTGGGCACGCTCTACCGACCTGCGACGCTTCCCGAGGTCGAGGAAGTCTGGTTCTCTACGGTCGACCCTCGGGGCATCCCGACCTTAGTCGAGGGATCGCTCGCTTCGGGGATCGGGGATCGTCGACCGCTCTCGGGGGTCCACTTCGTGGCGCCCCGGGTGGAGCCACCCTTTCCACCCCTTACGGCGGCTTCCCGAGGTCGAGGGAGTCTGGTTCTCTACGGTCGACCCTCGGGGCATCCCGACCTTAGTCGAGGGATCGTTCGTCAAGTCGGCGGGTCTGGGCACGCTCTACCGACCTGCGACGCTTCCCGAGGTCGAGGGAGTCTGGTTCTCTACGGTCGACCCTCGGGGCATCCCGACCTTAGTCGAGGGATCGCTCGCTTCGGGGATCGGGGATCGTCGATCGCTCCCGGGGGTCCACTTCGTGGCGCCCCGGGTGGAGCCACCCTTTCCACCCCTCACGGCGCCTTTCCGAGGTCGAGGGAGTCTGGTTCTCTACGGTCGACCCTCGGGGCATCCCGACCTTAGTCGAGGGATCGTTCGTCAAGTCGGCGGGTCTGGGCACGCTCTACCGACCTGCGACGCTTCCCGAGGTCGAGGGAGTCTGGTTCTCTACGGTCGACCCTCGGGGCATCCCGACCTTAGTCGAGGGATCGCTCGCTTCGGGGATCGGAGATCGTCGACCGCTCCCGGGGGTCCACTTCGTGGCGCCCCGGGTGGAGCCACCCTTTCCACCCCTCACGGCGCCTTCCCGAGGTCGAGGGAGTCTGGTTCTCTACGGTCGACCCTCGGGGCATCCCGACCTTAGTCGAGGTAGGAGAACGAGCCGAGCTCGTCTGGTCAGAGAGGACCGTGCTCATAGGGGGAAGTTGATGGAGAACGAGCCGAGCTCGTCTGGTCAGAGAGGACCGTGCTCATAGATGGAAGTTGATGGAGAACGAGCCGAGCTCGTCTGGTCAGAGAGGACCGTGCTCATAGATGGAAGTTGATGGAGAACGAGCCGAGCTCGTCTGGTCAGAGAGGACCGTACTCATATCTTGACGTCTCGAGCATCCCTATAGCCGGGGCATCCCGACGAACCGGGGCATTCTGACCTTAGTCGAGGAAATTTCGCGCCAAGTCGATATTTCATCGTCCTGCGATTCTTCCCGAGGTCGAGGGAGTTTGGGACTCTACGGTCGAGCCTCGAGGCATCCCGATTTTGGCCGGGGAATCTGAGGATCACAGACGACCCAATATTAGAAGAGAATTACAGCCATCAGGATAAGAGAATTATTTGCGAAAAGGAAGATGAGTCCATTGTCCTGATTGTCTTGAACCCCTAGGGGTTTTACTGGTAGTACATTCGTAGATTCTCGGAGTTCCAGCTTCGCGGGATCAGGGTCCCCTCTAGGGACTTTAATTTATACGCCCCTGGTCGTTGTACCCGGGCGATCTGATACGGCCCCTCCCAATTTGGGGCGAGCTTTTCTTGCTCAGTTGGTTGAGAAGCCTCGGCTCTCCTGAGGACGAGGTCCCCCACTTTGAAGAGCTTGGGCTTGACTCTAGAGTTGTAGTATTGGGCCGTTCGCTGTTGGTATCTCGCCATGCGGACCCGGGCAACCTCTCTTGTCTCTTCGACGAGGTCCAAGTTGCTCCTGAGCTGGGAAGAATTGGTGTCGGGGTCGTAATGCTCCACCCTTGAAGAAGGCAGGCCGATCTCCAACGGGATGACGGCCTCGGTGCCGTATGCTAGGTTGAAGGGGGTCTCTCCTGTGGGCAGTCGGAACGTGGTCCGGTACGCCCAAAGGACATTGTACAAGTCCTCGACCCACTGTCCTTTGGACCGATCAAGCCTAGCCTTGAGCCCATTGTCAAATTGTCGACCATTGTCAGATATAAGGATACGGGGTAGTCCGAATCTGCAGATTATGGACTTCCACACGAAGTCCCGCATCTTTTGCTCGGTGATCCGGGCGACGGGTTCGGCCTCGACCCATTTGGTGAAGTAGTCAATGGAGACGACCAGGAACTTTCTCTGTCCGGTGGCCAGGGGAAAGGGCCCCAGGATGTCGATCCTCCATTGGGCAAACGGCCAGGGGGCGATGATGGAGGTCAGCAGAGCTGAGGGTCGGCGCTGGACATTGGCGTTTCGTTGGCACCGATCGCACTTCCGGACGAAATCCGTTGCATCCTTCTGGAGTGTGGGCCAATAATATCCTTGTCGCAGGACTTTATGGGCTAGTGCTCGACCCCCCAGGTGATTTCCGCAGATCCCTTCATGGACCTCTCGGAGGGCATAGTCCGCCTCGGAGGGGCGGAGGCATCTGAGAAGGGGAGAAGTAAATGATCGTCGATAGAGTTTATTCTCGTACAAGACATACCGGGGAGCCTGGCGCTTGATTCGGCGAGCCTCCATCTCATCGTGAGGTAGGGTTCCGTCTTGAAGGTAGCAGACGAGCCCATCGATCCAGCTCGGCTCGGAGTCGATGCACATGGTGGGCTCGGGTTCCTCCGTGCTGGGGATCTGAAGATACTCGAGTGCTGTTCCCTTGGGAAGCTCGCTCATGTGGGAGGTTGCCAATTTGGATAGCTGGTCTGCCCTGAGGTTTTCCGCTCTGGGGATGTATTGAATATTGAAAGAATTCAGGGCAGATATGAGTTCCCGCACCTTTTGGAGATACTTTTGCATGGATGGCTCTTTAGCTCCAAAATCTCCTTGGACCTGGTTCACCACCAGCTGGGAGTCACTGAAGGCCGTCAGGTCTTCCACTCTTAGTTCTTTCGCCAGCTTGAGCCCGGCGATGAGAGCCTCATACTCGGCCTCATTGTTCGAGGCCGGGAATTCGAGGCGCAAAGCTTGCTCGGCCACCACTCCATCTGGACTGGTGAGGATAAGTCCGGCCCCGCTACCCTCCGAGGTCGAAGACCCGTCCGAGTGCAGGACCCATGGCTGCCTCGGGGCCTCTCCTACGGATTCGGGTGGCCTCTTGATCGGTTCTTTCAATTTTGAAAATAAACCACGCAATAGCACGTATCCCGTAGGATAGTGATTACGGGTGTCGGTCCACAGGGATTGGAGACAAGTTATTTTTCTTTTAAAAATAAATCAAAAAGAAGGATTTGCTAACTTGATTTAACTAAATTAATCTATGAGTACGAATTGAAATTTTATCAAAGTAAATAGATCTAGGGTTTGGAATCCACCACATAGCATTGCATCAAGGATTGTGTTCTTAGTTTTTATCTTTTGGAGAGGCATGCAATTTTGGCTACAAGCCTTTTAAAATAAAAACATAAAGAGTTTTAGGAAGATCCATCTTCGGTATAGCATGAAGTGTCTACCTAAGTATGCTAATCTAGGGTGTAGCACATCTCATCTTCCTAGGCATGGATCATCTTAGACTACTTTAGCAAACATGAATAGTAAATGGCATGCTCAAGGTTTAAACATCATAAAATAATGTTTCATTGAGAATGAGAATTTAAACAAACTCCAAAAAGATTAAAAGAGTAAGAACTACAATGCCCTGTTACATTGCTAGGGCTTCATCCAGCCCTAGACTAGACGTTTAGCCGCGCATGGTGGCCGGATGTCCTTCCATCTTCAAATGAAAGCCTTCACCTCCCATTCTTCCCAATATATCACAAACTATTCTCTCTCCTCCCCTCTCTCTTCTTTTTTTATTTCTTTCTCTCGGCTTTCTCCTTCTTCTTCTTCACCGAAACAGGGGTTCCCCTGTTTTCTTTCGAACCGAGCCCCCCCCTTTTGCCACCGAACGCCCTCCTCCTTTTATAGCCGTCCGGAGTGCTCATTTGGGAAGGGAGAAGAGATTATGGGTGGCTGATTTCGGGGCGTGATGCCGGAGGGCAGTCGCGAACGAAGACGATGAAGGGCTGGATCTCGGGAGCTGGTTGCGGAAGAGGTGATCCGTGGATGATGAAGCTGGCTGCATCACGGCGGAAGCAGAGGCGGAGGAGGAGGCGATCATCCGGATGCGGTGCTTGGGTCACGGAAAAGCTGGGACGTTGCGGGATGCCGTGAGGATTGGTGATGACCCGTGGGCTGGTGGGAGAAGAAACGGGCGCGTGAGGAAATTCGGACCGATTCTTGCGGCTTTGCTGGGGTGCTGGAGTTCCGGGAGGTGGATCCGGGTGGTTAATGGACGACGGAAGAGGCTGGACTGCCGGGATCTTGGATGCTCGGAACGGCAGCGCGGAGGCGGGGATGCAGGCGGAGAAAGAGGCGGAGGAACGGGAGGCTGACTGCACGCACGATGATCGCGGAGGAGCTGGTCGCCGGCTGCACCGCGTGGAGGATTTGCATCGCTGGCTGCTGGGAGTTGGCACGGGCGGCGGATCGACGCGGGATCAACGGGAAGAAGCGGAACGGCCCGGATGCACTGCGGGGGAGGGGGGAAAGAAGATAAACAGTGGGATATCATTTATTAATTTATTTATTATTTGATTTATATATATACATAAATATATATATATATATTTGTAAAAACACTGTTCATATGAACAGTGTTTTCACGGGATACTGTTCATATGAACAGTAATTCTTCCCGAAATTATTTTTATTTATTTTATTATTTTATTATTATTATTTATTATTATTATTTTTTATTTTTTTATTTTAAAATTATAAATTTTATATGAAGGCACGCAAGGCATTGGTTGGGAATTGACTTTGGGTTTGAGGTGGGTCATGATTGTTGATTTGCTTGAATTTGTTCTCGAGCCCAATGACATTTAATTCATTCTATACCGCTTCAGATTGAACTCAACCAGATCAGACCGTGACTTAATAAAAGGGTTAATCAAATATTTTTTCATATAATTATAACTTTCAATCTAACCAGGACCAAAGCCCATTGAATTATACCCTTAGCTTGATTGCAACTCCATCAGGTTAATAATTCGGGTCAACACAATCTCCTCCGTATATGTTTTTATGAAAGATCTCAACCAGAAGAGAGACAAATTCAGAGTCTGTTTTAAGAAAAGTATTATTTACCTCTTACCATAATCTAAATTTATTTCATTGTTTATTCAATTTCATGGTAAAACAAGTAGTTATCCGTTTAAGAACATTGATAAGTGCTGGAAAAAGAATATTAAATAAATAACATAACTATATTATGTTTACCATACCTCGATCCCGCAGCGGAAGATGGTCAAGGTACTCAGGAACAGAATCTGGTACAGGGCCAAGTGCTGGATCAGATACTGGATCAGATGCTAGATCTGGTACTGGATCGGGAACTGGATCTGGAACTGGATCTGGTGCCGGATCTGGTACTGATGGATCTGGTGCTATGCGAGGCCCGGATGTACGGACCCTCTACTTCACACGCACGCCAAGAAATGCAGGAAGGTAGGATGATGTCTGTATAGTGCAAAAACCCTTTTTGCAAATAAACCCCTGGAAGAAAAGAATTTCAAAAATTCTTTCTTCCCCTTTTTTTTTTCTTTTCTTTCTTTTCCTCTTTCTTCCCGTTTCCTTTTCCTCTCTTTTCAAGCTACTCAAAAGATCACGAATCTCCCCTCTCCCCAGATAAAATCTCTAGCACAGAATGAAGAGAAAGCTAGCCTATTTATAGGCAAAGACAAGACTGAACCAGGGAAGAGAAAACGCCAAAAGGGAAGAGTGAACGCCAAACGATTCATGATTTTATTGAATTTTTTTAACCGTTTGATTTCAATTAAATCAGTCCTATGTTAAAGAGGTTTCAAAACCGAAGAGACACGTCTCTTCGGATCTTCAAATGGTAGCCGAAAGAGGGAAGATCAAGCGGCCTTCGATGTGTTCGGAAGAAGAAGAAGAACGCGGTCCACGGGAGAATATTTGCAGAGAAATTGGTCCATGGACCGAGGAAGAAACCAGAACTAAACCGTGTCATTCAATTTGAGGGGCAAACACGTAAATTTCCAGACTTGACTTAAATGGGTTAATTCAAATGGGCTGAATCAAATGGGCTTGGGTCCATCATTGGTTCTAAACCAAATTGAAGACCAATTTGAAAGGTTTTGGATCCGGAAAAATTCCACATGAATCTGATTCATGTGAACTCCAATTAGTTCAATTTTCGGATCAATCCAAGTCACACTTGGACTAGAATAAATATGGAATAAATTCTAATAAAATCATCATGAAGCCCAATTACATTCATTTGAATCCAATTCAAAAACAAACTCAACAAATGAGTCCAAATCAATTTCAATTACATTAATTGAAACTTGATTAAGCCAGAATACAGACATAATTAAATACACATCCATGAAATTCAGTATGTACCTCATGTTCAGTGCTAGCTGAACATAGACAAAATCAAATCTCAAATGACCCACAATTTAATTCTCAATTAAATTGGATCAAGTCCTTCCTACTTAACTTGACTTATGTGCGTGACTCCGATAGGTTCGAACACTAAGCCGGTAGTACATGGACTACTCCATGCACTAATCGAGGTGACCATCTAGCAATGATACCCGACGTCCGGATAGGTCGAATATGCAAAGCAACATTCAAGAACCTAGACGTATGGTTGTTGCATAATTCATCCCTATGACCTTCGATGCTCAAGATGACCTCAGAGTGGACTGTCGACCTCTGGGTCCGGTCATCCATAGTGTATTTCAAATAATCAAATCAAGTGACCTATCACTTGGTTTACCCTGGCCAAGGTTTTACTGAATTGAAATACAGTGAGACATCAACTCCTAAAATCTGGAGCGGTCAATCCCATCTTGACTCATACACAGACTTCGCGAGTACTTGACTGCACCCAGCATCCTTCTGATCCCTGAATTAGAAATTCAGGTCATCCAGTGCCTAAGTACAGTGAGTTGCTTGCAAGTCACCGTGACAGTCTCAGGTCTAAGGGGTACTTATGCCCATACGTTTTACGAGCTAACTCCCGACAGTGGAGTGCTACTCAGGTGAGTCACTATTCAGTGACGATGTACTCCTACATCTCACCTGTATGCCATACAGGGTCTCCACACTCCTTGGTTTAAGAGGACAACCAACTAAATGGCACACAACGACCTATACTTGACATAGCTATCGTCCAATTGACAGCTCGTCATTTGATCGCGAACTGGTTCAAGGACTAAATGATAAAACCTCTTTTATCCACTAAATTAGTCCTAAGGACTTCATCACAATACACAGGAGTTCAATTTGAAGATGCAACACTTGTGATGAATAGAAAATTGCCAGAATAAATTTTTATTCATTTTAATAAAACATATACATAATTCAATTTCTTACAATTAAAAAATTGGCTTTGGGACACAATTTCCAACAACTCCCACTTGAACTAAAGCCAATTTGTACAGTATCTAATACCCATCTTCGATTTGTGATAATCGAACTCCTTTACAGAAAGGGCTTTAGTGAATGGGTCAGCTAGGTTCTCCTTTCCATCGATCTTTTGAAGATTGACGTCACCTCGTTCCACGATCTCTCGTACAAGGTGGTAGCGACGCAGAATGTGCTTGGTTCTATGGTGGGACTTTGGCTCCTTTGCTTGTGCAATGGCTCCAGTATTGTCACAATACAAAAGAACTGGACCATTGATTGAGGGAGCAACACCAAGTTGATTTACAAACTTCTTGATCCAAACAGCTTCCTTTGCCGCATCTGATGCAGCAACATACTCTGCTTCGCATACGGAATCGGCTACTGAATGCTGCTTGGAACTTTTCCAGCAGACTGCTCCTCTATTCAGGGTAAACACAAATCCTGACATACTCTTACTATCATCATGGTCTGACTGAAAACTAGAGTCTGTAAACCCCACAAGTTTTAAGTCGGATTCTCCATAGATTAACCATTGGTCCTTAGTATTTCTCAAATACTTAAGGATGGTTTTCACCACCTTCCAATGGTTCTCACCCGGATTAGACTGATACCTACTCGCTACTGCTAGTGAGTAAGCAACGTCCGGTCTTGTACATGTCATGGCGTACATGATAGAACCTACTGCAGAAGCATATGGGATTCTACTCATACGCTCTCTTTCTTCGGAAGTTGTCGGACAATCTTTCTTAGAGAGAGAAATTCCTTGGCCTATCGGAAGATAGCCCTTCTTGGAATGCTCCATGTTGAACCGCTTCAACATAGTGTCGATGTACGTGGATTGGGATAATCCAAGCAACCTCTTAGATCTATCTCTATAGATTTTCATCCCTAGGATGTAGGATGCTTCTCCCAGATCCTTCATGGAGAACTGTGATGACAGCCAGAGTTTCACATTTTGTAATGCAGGAATGTCATTCCCAATTAAGAGAATGTCATCCACATACAAGACAAGGAATATGATCACTGAACCGTTAGCCCACTTGTAAACACAAGGTTCTTCTTCGTTCTTAACGAAGCCATACGTTTTGATAGTTTTATCGAAACGTATGTTCCAACTTCGAGAAGCTTGCTTAAGTCCATAAATGGACTTTTGCAGCTTGCATACTTTGGACTCGTCTGTGGATATGAAACCCTCAGGTTGTATCATATACACCTCTTCTTCCAGCTCTCCATTTAGAAATGCTGTTTTCACATCCATTTGCCAGATTTCATAATCCATATATGCTGCTATAGCTAGCATGATCCGAATAGATTTTAGCATTGCCACAGGGGAAAAAGTCTCGTCATAATCGATACCATAACGTTGACGATACCCCTTGGCAACCAGACGGGCTTTATAGGTCTCCACCTTTTCGTCTGCGCCTCTCTTTCTTTTGAAGATCCATTTGCACCCTATGGGTTTTATCCCTTCGGGTGGATCAACTAGTGTCCATACACTATTGATTTCCATGGATTCCATTTCGAATCTCATGGCGTTAAGCCATAACTCAGAGTCGGACCTCTGCATAGCATCCATATAGGTGATCGGATCCTCATTGTTCTCATCGAGCTCAATGGGATCTGTGTCTTGGACCAAGAAACCATGGTATCTATCCACTTGACGCAGTACTCTACCTGATCGCCTTAATGGTGCTTCTACATTGGGCTTCGGGTTTGATCTAATTGAATCCGGTTCTGTGGGTTCAGTAGATTGTGTTAAATCTTCCACCTGCTGAACTTCACTAAGTTCAACCTTAGAGGCAACAATTCCTTCACTAAGAAATTCCCTTTCCAAAAAGGTTGCCTTAAGTCCTACGAACACCTTTTGTTCATTAGGAAGGTAGAAGTAATAACCCCTAGTTTCCTTGGGGTACTGTTTCCCAGTAGATACAACCCAAGAGGGGGGGTGAATTGGGTCTTTTAAAACTTTTAAGCTACTTCTAGCACTTTTTGATTAATTATGCTAAGTTGTATATATGCGCAGTGAAAGTTAAACTTAGCGACAGTTTGATGTATAGAATGTGACTTGATTGAGTATGCTTGCAACTAAAGAATTCGCGGATAATAGTTAAGCAAGCAATTTATCTAAGTGAGTAAGTGTGTGAGTTAGATAATGACAAAAAGCATTACAAACACAGCAAACATATAGTGGTTCGGTGCACCCCAGCACCTACATCCACTCCCCAAGACTTCTTGGGAATTTCACTATAATCCTACAGATTACAGTCGGTTGTTTTACAAGCTCACAACCCAACTTGTTGTTTTGCGAGATCACAACGAACTCGGTCGGTTTTCCCAGGCTCACCGACTAGAACCAACCCCGATTGTTTTCCCGGGCTCACAATCAAACCCTTTCACGTTGGTTTTACCCTCGGCTCACCAACAAACCTATCTCCGTTGGTTTTCCCTTCGGCTCACCAACAAACCTTACACCGTTGGTTTTCCCTTTGGCTCACCAACAAACCTTAACCCCTTGATTCAATCCCGTGATTGAATCAAGTTACAAGATAATAAAACAAAGTTTAAAACAAATCAAAGCTTCTTAAACAAGCAAATATAACAATATAAACAAACAGAGTAAAGAGAAGCCCTCAAACGAGTTTTGAAGATGGAGGAGCTCGACTTCTTCTTTACTTGACCCTCTTCTGATTTGGCACGAAGTAGAGGATCACCGAGGCAGCACACTGATGGAGAGGAAGCTTTGGGATTCACTTGGAAGCTCTTCTTCTCTCTATTTCTCTTTGGATGGCCCTTTTTGTGCTTATGGGAGATTTTCCTTGTAATCTCTTTCCTAAATGTTTTCTCCCACTTCCATCCGTTCTCTCCTAGCTCTCTTCTTGTTTTTATAGCTTTTGATAACGTGGAAACAAGAATATAGCCGTTAGAGCCAAAAATAGAGCCGTTGGAACCAGTCTGCAGCTCCTGACAATATGACCGTTGGGTTTGGAGTCGACTCGCGCGATCAGGAGTCGGCTCGGCTGTAGCAGGAGTCGACTCGAGCTTTTCCGGAGTCGACTCGGCAACTGTTCCAAGTTTGAATTAAAGTTGCCGTCTTGACTGGGAGTCGACTCGACTTAACCCGGAGTCGACTCGCCAACTTCTGGCGCTGACCTGGCAATTTTGGAGTCGGCTCATCCTCTGTAGTCCGTGGATCCAAATTTGAATTTTGTCCACTCGAGTCGACTCGACTGTCCTGGGAGTCGACTCGAATCTCAGAGCCCGAACTCCCGATTCTCTGTCTTTTGGCTCATCCAGTCTTGGAGTCGACTCGAACTTCCTTGGAGTCGACTCGGCTCTCAGTTTCCGAAAGTTGGTCTTCTGCCATCTTAGTGTAGCGCTGCCTTGGAGTCGACTCGAGCTGTCTGGGAGTCGACTCGAATCTCAGAGTCGGAAAACTGATCCTCTGTATTTTGGAGCCGCGCTGCCTTGGAGTCGACTCGACTTGTCTTGGAGTCGACTCCCCTCTCAGAGACGAAAATACCGTCTTCTGTCTTGGGGTTGTTCTGTCTTTGGAGTCGACTCGGACTTTGTGGGAGTCGACTCGAATCTCAGTGTCCAAAAACTGCTTCTCTGAGTTTTCCCTTGTGTACCACTGAGAGTCGACTCTCGCTTTCTTTGGAGTCGACTCGGCAACCATTGGAGTCGACTCGAATTCCTTAGGAGTCGACTCGAAGACTATTCTTTTGAATTTTCCTTTGAATTTGCTCCTCCAATTTGAATCTTTTGAACTTTAAAGTTGGGCCAATGAATTGTAGCTTTCTTCTAACTTTTCTTGAGTGCTTTTGGAGGCCTTCTTGTGTTCTTCCAACTTGCTATGTTCCTTGCAAAATAAATATCTTTCTCCTTGCAACATAAACATTAGTATCTATACTTCAAGGTGTTGTGATCATCAAAATCAATCTATGAATCAATCTTTGGGTCATCAATCTCCCCCTTTTTGATGATGACAAAACTTGGAGTATATGCAATATAAAAGATATTGTTTTCTAGAAGTAATGCATAGCAAAGTTGCATGAAGTAGACAACATGTATATTTAAAACAAAACATACTTCATGATAATGCTTTAGATTTAATCAGCTTAACACAATCAATATATTTCAGTTCAAGCTGATTATCACTACATAGCAAAGTTGCATGAAGTAGACAACATGTATATTTAAAACAAAACATACTTCATGATAATGCTTTAGATTTAATCAGCTTAACACAATCAATATATTTCAGTTCAAGCTGATTATCACAAAGCATTATAAGCATATACTTAGATATTTCTCCCCCTTTTTGACAGCATCAAAAAGATAGTGAAACATTAAGCACAAAGATCAGAACACTCAAATATTTCTTTCCCTTACTGTACTCTGGTTTGAATGTTATATTATTGCCAGGATATGAATCATTTAACTCAAGGCAATAATATTGGAATCAGATTAGTGAGCACAGATCAGAGCCAATTAAGATAATTTCAGAGCAGAACACATTGAATGTGATTTCAAGAAGTTTTCTAATTTGATACCACAGATAGTTTTCTAATCAAGTGTGGGTGGAATCTCTCTTAGGTTAATTCAAGAAGTACCACAAATGATATTCAATGAAAACACGAGTGGAAATCTAACCTCTCTTCAATAATAAGTATGAAAGCTTGTTCAATTAAGACCTTTTGCCCAATCTATTAAGTATTTTATCAAACATGAGAGCAATTTTGATTAATTTTCAGAGTAAAAGATCAAAACTTATATATGTGAAAGACATATCATCATGTTGGGTCATTAATTCTTAATGACTTCAAAGGTTCTTTATAATAATAAGTGCATTTGAGCACAAATACCAAATTATGAAATCATGCAACATGATTTCTTTAGAGACTTTCTTTTATCTCTGTAGAAAGTAAGCACAATTTGATACATAACAATATGAATTGGCACACAATTTAAGTTCTAAAGTTCAAGTCAATTACACGTTATTCTCCCCCTTTTTCATTAAGTTAGAGGCTCTCAAGATTTGTAATTTGGTTCATGAGTGATGCATAAGATATACTAACCAAATAACACGCCTCAAGGTGTATCATAAAGATTTTCAGATTTAAATTTCAGATGATACATATTGGAGAGTATTAGGATCACTTTTCATTTAGTATTCTTTCCCTCTCCTATAGATTCATGTAATTAAGTTCCATAAGACCTCTCCTTCTGAAATTTTCTTTCTCCCCCTCAATTGATCATTCCATTTAAGAGTTTAGAATCCTAAGATAATGTTCAACAAAATTGTCAATCTCAAAAATATATTTTCTATAAGTTTCAGCTTATTTTCATAAGACTCAAGGTTTGAGATAAGACAACCTTTATAGAACTCATCTCAAGGTAATTAAAGCATGTCTTGCAATATAAGGAGGTTCATCAAAATCAATCCATAAAGTTCAAAGCATGCATCAAAATAAAGTGTCTTTGGGATAGGATACTGAATATCTAAAGCTCCCCCTCAAAAGATGCATTCTTCTTTAATCATTCTTTTCTTTTGATATCGAGAGTGTAGAGTGATCTAGAATTATTCAAAATTTATAGTAGTCACTCTTCCTAATCCTTTAAGAACAAGTTATGCTTTCTCCTAATCTTAGAAAAAATGTATAGAATTATTAATCAGAAAATGATTCATTTGAAGCTCAGTTTCTTTCAAAAGCATTTACATTTTCTTTCTTTTAGAATCATTTGAGTGAGCTGAAATATTTCTAGCTTTAAGATCATTCACTCTATTTTATCTTTAATAATGTAGGAGAGAAAAACATATAGATGATCATTGAAATATATATATTTATAGAACTCAATTTCTTAATCATAGTTTTTCAGCAATGTATACATGAAGCATAATAAATATTTTTAATATCAAAATAAAATCATATATTTAAAAATATTTGCTTGCAATCAAGATCATTGATCATTTAGACCAATATTAGTAGATTTTAATGATAAGAAAGGATATGTTTCGGATGCGTATCGGAGCAATCAGCCAAGACATCAAAATTAATTCTGTTTTTCTTAAATTAAGATTTTATTTAGAAATCATATTGAGTTTAAGCTTTTATACAAAATCAGATTCTGAATTTTCATAAGAATTTTCAAGAAGGCTCTCAAAATTTGAGATATGTATCTTCTACTTTGTAGCTCATCTTAAATTACTAAGATTGAAAACACATATTTCAATAACATTAGAGCACTTTCAGAATCTTTGTATTTAGTATTGAGTTTCGATACAAAATGGAGGATATTTTAACAAGTATTAGGATATTATGTATCAAAGTTAGGCAAGTAGAAAGATAGATCAAGATCAATTCATTTTGCCTAAATAGAGATATCTTTCTCTTCTCATTTCAACTTTCACATTTTAACGATGATTGTGAATGACAAATCTGAATTTTCTTAACAAACAAAAATTTTATGTAGTATTTCAAACAATCAATCAAATTGTCCAAGCATGAAGCATTACAAAATATTGAGAATCCATAATTTAAAGCATCATGCCATATGCAAAATATATTATGTGTTAAGTCATGCATTAGAATATTAAGAGTAAGAATGTTAAGGATCAAAATCAATTCTTTTCAAATAAACTCCCCCTATTTAAATATAATTTTGCACTGATTTCATCCTTAAAGTGTGTTTTCAAGTGATTAAAAATTTGACTTAATTCTACTTTCATTTACTTTGTTTTTCATTTATAACTTTCTTATGCTCTATACTCTATTTGCTCCCTATCCGGTGGAGTTGGGAAGGGGCACGAGGTACTACCACTAGCCTCCCTCTTGTGCCGTCCCTAATATGCCCTACACCGAATAGTTGGGTCAAATAGTGCCGGGTACTACCACTAGCCTCCCCATTGGCACCATCCCTATGATAAGCAATATAGAAAGGTTAAACTATTTACTTTAAACTCTCCCTCTATTTAAGTGTAATTCATTACGGATTTTATCCTTCCAAAAGAATGCTCACACAAGTGCTGAATATATTATGCTTGTTTTGCTTTTTCTTAAGATTGGAGTATTTGCCTTTACTTAGATTTTACTTCTCTTGAATAATATCCATTATCTTTTCTTTATCTCTCTTTCTCTTTGTTATTCTCAAGTAATTTACTTGAAAGAGCAGAATAAAGAAATAATCAAATGTATCATATAGAGGTATATCATGCAAACAACATTTTCATTATGCTCAAGAATTCATAGCTTCTCACAAGTCATTTTAAATCAAAAATTTTAAGCATAAACTTGTGTAGTTCATGGTTATGACATAGGCAAAGATATATTTTAGTTTGGGCAAACCATGAAACAATTTCTAAAAGCATAAGTCAATCAATACATATATATAGACATGATATCAAGGAATTAATAATTAAAGATTTTAACCATGCCATACTAAGATTTAAGTTATTGACTTTGCTCAATTAATTTATGAGAGAGGTATCTAGAATTACCAATCCATTCTGCATTCTTCAGTCAAATACCTACTAGATTTCTTATGTATGAACTTTTGGCTGAAGAAGGTCCTCTCTCTTGTTTGCATGAGAATGTTTATTGTATCTTACGTGGAGATATCCTTCAAGTTGAAATCTCTCATTTTCTTGCTCAAGGATCCTGCAAGCTCCTTTTCTTCCTTGAAAGAAAGTTATTAGTTTCTTCAAGATACAAAACATTCATCCACCATATTTTTAACTAGATGACTCGATATAAGATATGATACTAGTTGAATGTTGAGTCACTTTACTCAAGAGATTCCCTAAGTATAAGCAAGCACATATCACTTGAACTAAAGAGATGGTTTCATTAACCAATATGGTTCAAGTACAAGCATGTGAGACAATAGAATGATTTATCAAGATCAAATCAATTTCTTATTTTCAACATCAATTTAGCTTAGATTCTATTTGCTTAAGATAATTGTCAATAAGGCATGCTAGCTAAGTTTTGATCAAATTGCCTTAAACAATTGTTTCTATCAAAATTCAGATTATGATTCATTTGTTATCAATAAATTATGATTCATTAGAGTTAGATTGAAGTCTTGCACAAGGGCACATAATGATCACACAATCTGGTCTATTAGGTATATGATAAAATAATTATTCTATCATGCTTTTGATGCTTGTTCCAAATCACATATTGCTTTATCATATATGTAATGTGTAATCTTTAAATATGGTGGTTATTTTACATAGATCTCCTTTTTTTTTAATGAAATAACCACATAGGAGTGAATTCTACACATTCATTTGACAGATTATAAAGCTCATGAAGCAAACAAATAATAATGGTGATCTTTACTTCTAATCATGCAAAAATCTTATCAAGATCTATCTTTTCTTGATTTAGTCTTTTAGTAGTTATCAATTTTTCTTCATTAAGTGCATATCTGAAAAATCCAATTTTGGTTCTAATTATTAACAAGTTTTTCAGATTGTTATATATAAAAGATTAACCATATACATATATAATTTGTTTTTAGTATTTTGATAATAAATCATTAGTCTCATAAAGAATAAAATGAATTGATACCTCTACAACTAGAATTTTTCATGAATGTTCTATATGCATTGCTTGATGAATGATATCCAAGGATAGAAGTATCTTTATCAGATTTGGCATTATTTTCATAAGAGCATATCAAGCATAACATGTACGACTGAAAAATATGAAAGATATGCAATGGTTCATTTTCCATTTTTCAGAAGATCAAAATTTTCATCAAAAATAGATCTAATAGAAATCATATGTATGACAAGCAGTGATGATAGTCTTTTAAAAAATTATTTGAGTAGATGACTATCATACATAATTGTCTTTTTCATTTCTTCAAGAATTCTATTAACCCTATTTTACTTATGATGTCCTTGGAGCTGAAATAATTGAATTTAATATTATTTTCTGTATAACCTTAATCAGGATTTTGGTTTTCAACACTGTGCCATGATCTTCACAGTTTGGAAACCTTTTTCATTTGAAACGCTTTTACAAGATTCAGTAAATACAGAAAAATACTTCAGTTTTATTTTCCAAGAACAAATCCAATGTAAGCTTTTGAAAACTTAGTGATGGAAACAACATCTTTAGATTTAGAAATGATTTTTGTTTGTTTCCTTAGTTAGCATGCATAGCAAAACTTTGACCTTTAAGTAGATAATCTAAGTAAGCCTATGGCAAGGTCTTTTGAGATTAAGTACATACTAGCATGAGTTGATTCTATGTGCCAAGGATGGTTTCTTTAATCTTGGTATTCATAGTGCATATATTCAAAAGCATACCAAGTACACATTATCATATCTATGATCAATAAACAATAATGCCATGGATAAAAACTCTCAATCAAGCATATAGAGAATTCATAGAATTAATCTTAATAATGATTAATCATTTAGCAACTTTATCCAAGGGTGAGTAAAGTATCCTATAAAATGAAGTGATTTGATTATATTTCCAAAAGTAGTTTCTATATCACAAAATTGATCAATACTAGCAATTCATACTAAAGCAAAAATAATGATGAGATGCAAGGATTACTGATTTCATTATTATTATTATTTAAAATTACTTTTCATAAGTATATTTTAAGTTTCAATGTGTCTAGAATACCCATTTGTATGAATCTATTTGTTTCATGGGTATCTTGGCACATCTATGTCTACATCCTCATATTTTCATTTTGGGTACCCAAGCTTGCTTGGATCCTTGAGAGTTAGGACATATAGTTCCTTTTGGAACCCAAATTTGTTTAATTGTAATAACTTTACTACTTGATTTAATTATGTTAGAACGATAGGTAAAGTTGTTATGCCCATTCTTTTCATGTTTGAAATAAGTTATCTTATTTAATGGATTGCTTGGTGAATTGATAACCTTTTTCTTTAGGGATTCATTGCTAAGTGAAGGAGTTAAGCCAAATTTTGATTTATCAAAATCTGTATGTTGGCTTTCAAACATCATTTTTAATCTTGCTGAACTTACAGTAAATTTGTTAATAAAAGACTTCAATTGGTTAATTTCTTTACTTAAGTTTTGATTTTCTTTAATTAAATTTTGATTTTTCTGAATTAATTGTTCTGAATTTAACCTTAAAATTTTATTTTCAGAATTTAGTTTATCTTGTATTTCATTATTAGAATTTCTTTCTTTTGAAATTTTCAGATTTAGTTTCTTAAGATTTTTATTCTTCACAGCTAATTTTCTACATTCACCATACAAATCATGAAAAGTATTTAATAATTCATCATAAGATAATTCTTCTTGAAAATCATTTGAGGTAAGAGTAGATTCAGATTTTACCTTGTCTTCTTGTGCCATAAAGCACGAGTTAGTTACCTCTTGTAGTTCCTTGGAGCTAATATCATCATTGTTGCTCCTAACTTTTAATTTCTTGCTTGACTCTTTCTTGGTCAAGGCTTTCTTCCTTTTTATCTCTTTCTTCCTTTCTTCTAGCTTCCTCTTCTTCTTTGTCTTTAGGAAGCTTTTGAATCTTTCTTCCTGATTTAGAGTGTTTCCTGCATGCTCAATGTTAGTCTTGCAATTATCCTCAAGTAAACTAACATGGGGTTCTTCGAAAATATCATAAGTTGCTTCAAGAGTATCCCATATTTGTTTGGCAGATGAACATATATAAATTTGGTTGAAAATATTTTTATTAAATGCACAGTAGAGAAGGTTCATAGCCTTAGCATTTAGTTCAGCCAAATTTTTATCGAACATACTTTCAATTAATTTCGTGGGTGTGTGTAGGCCATTTGTTATGACATTCCATAACTCATAGTTTTGTGATTGAGTAAAGATTTTCATTCTAGCTTTCCATTGAATATAGTTAGATCCATCAAACAGTGGAGGTCTGTTTGTGGAAAGTCCCTCAGCAAGTAATACGTTATGTGGGGTTGTCATGATCTTTGGCTCTAGTCGGTTAAGACTACAAATAATATTTGAGCACCTGCTCTGATACCACTTGTTTCCCAGTAGATACAACCCAAGAGGGGGGGTGAATTGGGTCTTTTAAAACTTTTAAGCTACTTCTAGCACTTTTTGATTAATTATGCTAAGTTGTATATATGCGCAGTGAAAGTTAAACTTAGCGACAGTTTGATGTATAGAATGTGACTTGATTGAGTATGCTTGCAACTAAAGAATTCGCGGATAATAGTTAAGCAAGCAATTTATCTAAGTGAGTAAGTGTGTGAGTTAGATAATGACAAAAAGCATTACAAACACAGCAAACATATAGTGGTTCGGTGCACCCCAGCACCTACATCCACTCCCCAAGACTTCTTGGGAATTTCACTATAATCCTACAGATTACAGTCGGTTGTTTTACAAGCTCACAACCCAACTTGTTGTTTTGCGAGATCACAACGAACTCGGTCGGTTTTCCCAGGCTCACCGACTAGAACCAACCCCGATTGTTTTCCCGGGCTCACAATCAAACCCTTTCACGTTGGTTTTACCCTCGGCTCACCAACAAACCTATCTCCGTTGGTTTTCCCTTCGGCTCACCAACAAACCTTACACCGTTGGTTTTCCCTTTGGCTCACCAACAAACCTTAACCCCTTGATTCAATCCCGTGATTGAATCAAGTTACAAGATAATAAAACAAAGTTTAAAACAAATCAAAGCTTCTTAAACAAGCAAATATAACAATATAAACAAACAGAGTAAAGAGAAGCCCTCAAACGAGTTTTGAAGATGGAGGAGCTCGACTTCTTCTTTACTTGACCCTCTTCTGATTTGGCACGAAGTAGAGGATCACCGAGGCAGCACACTGATGGAGAGGAAGCTTTGGGATTCACTTGGAAGCTCTTCTTCTCTCTATTTCTCTTTGGATGGCCCTTTTTGTGCTTATGGGAGATTTTCCTTGTAATCTCTTTCCTAAATGTTTTCTCCCACTTCCATCCGTTCTCTCCTAGCTCTCTTCTTGTTTTTATAGCTTTTGATAACGTGGAAACAAGAATATAGCCGTTAGAGCCAAAAATAGAGCCGTTGGAACCAGTCTGCAGCTCCTGACAATATGACCGTTGGGTTTGGAGTCGACTCGCGCGATCAGGAGTCGGCTCGGCTGTAGCAGGAGTCGACTCGAGCTTTTCCGGAGTCGACTCGGCAACTGTTCCAAGTTTGAATTAAAGTTGCCGTCTTGACTGGGAGTCGACTCGACTTAACCCGGAGTCGACTCGCCAACTTCTGGCGCTGACCTGGCAATTTTGGAGTCGGCTCATCCTCTGTAGTCCGTGGATCCAAATTTGAATTTTGTCCACTCGAGTCGACTCGACTGTCCTGGGAGTCGACTCGAATCTCAGAGCCCGAACTCCCGATTCTCTGTCTTTTGGCTCATCCAGTCTTGGAGTCGACTCGAACTTCCTTGGAGTCGACTCGGCTCTCAGTTTCCGAAAGTTGGTCTTCTGCCATCTTAGTGTAGCGCTGCCTTGGAGTCGACTCGAGCTGTCTGGGAGTCGACTCGAATCTCAGAGTCGGAAAACTGATCCTCTGTATTTTGGAGCCGCGCTGCCTTGGAGTCGACTCGACTTGTCTTGGAGTCGACTCCCCTCTCAGAGACGAAAATACCGTCTTCTGTCTTGGGGTTGTTCTGTCTTTGGAGTCGACTCGGACTTTGTGGGAGTCGACTCGAATCTCAGTGTCCAAAAACTGCTTCTCTGAGTTTTCCCTTGTGTACCACTGAGAGTCGACTCTCGCTTTCTTTGGAGTCGACTCGGCAACCATTGGAGTCGACTCGAATTCCTTAGGAGTCGACTCGAAGACTATTCTTTTGAATTTTCCTTTGAATTTGCTCCTCCAATTTGAATCTTTTGAACTTTAAAGTTGGGCCAATGAATTGTAGCTTTCTTCTAACTTTTCTTGAGTGCTTTTGGAGGCCTTCTTGTGTTCTTCCAACTTGCTATGTTCCTTGCAAAATAAATATCTTTCTCCTTGCAACATAAACATTAGTATCTATACTTCAAGGTGTTGTGATCATCAAAATCAATCTATGAATCAATCTTTGGGTCATCAGGTACCCTACAAAATAACACTTATCGGACCTAGGACCAAGTTTGTCAATTTGAGAACGTTTAACATAAGCCGGACATCCCCAAACCCTAAGGTATGAAAGTATCGGCTTACGCCCAGTCCATATCTCATATGGAGTCTTCTCAACAGACTTACTTGGAACCTTATTTAGTATTATACACGCAGACTCTAAAGCATAACCCCAAAAAGATAGAGGCAGACTAGTAAACTCCATCATGGATCGAACCATGTCTAACAGAGTTCGATTCCTCCTTTCGGATACACCATTGTGCTGAGGTGTTCCTGGAGGGGTCCATTGTGAGAGAATCCCATTCTCCTCTAGATAAGTCAAGAAATCACCGGAAAGGTATTCTCCTCCTCGGTCTGACCGAAGGATCTTAATACTCTTTTCAGTCTGTTTTTCTACTTCATTACGAAATCGTTTGAACATTTCAAATGATTCCGACTTATGCTTCATCAGATAGATATACCCATACCTGGATAGGTCATCTGTGAAGGTTATGAAGTAGGCATAACCACCTTTGGCACTTACGTTCATAGGTCCACATACATCAGTATGTATGAGGCCAAGAACATCGCTGGCTCGTTCACCCTTTCCAGAAAAAGGTGACTTGGTCATCTTACCCAGAAGACAGGATTCACAAGTTGGCAATGATTCACAATCATTGATTTCTAAAATACCTTGTTGGGCTAACCTGTTTATCCTGTTTTTATTTATGTGACCTAACCGGCAATACCATAAATAGGCTTCATTGACATTATCTAACTTAGGGCGTTTATTAGAGGTGTACATTACATTCACAGGCAATGATAGAGTATAAATGCCATATTTCATTTGTCCACTGAAAATTTTAGTATCATTCAAAATGATATCACAAAATCTTTCATTTATATAAAAGGTATAACCATTCTTGGCCAAAAAGCCTACAGAGATGACATTCATCAAGAATGCTGAACAAAAATGACAATCATCTAACATAACTACTCCAGACTCAAAAAACAACTTAATGACTCCTAAAGCTAGGACTGGAACAGATCTTCCATCACCAACATTTAGGAATCGATCGCCGTTCTTGAATCTTCTACTTACTTGAAGTCCCTGCAAAGAATTGCAAATATTAATTGGACTTCCGGTATCCAATACCCAGGTAGTAGAATCATAAACAGAAAAATTACAAGGTGTTATCATATAATTACCTTGTGCAGCAACTGTTGGCTGCATTTTCTTCTTTGGCCTGTTTGGATCAAGGGATGCTAAATAAGCCGGACAGTTCCGCTTCCAGTGACCCTGCTTCTTGCAGAAGAAGCATTCTGCCTTACTCTGATCAGATTTCTGCTTCATAGTCTGTTTGGGCTTAGAGACCCCAGCACGAGCTTTCTGCACCTTCTTCTTCTTTCCTTTCTTAAAGGAAGAAAGTCCTGCAGAAGTCCCACCTACCACATTCACCGACTCCTTTTTGAGTTGGTGATCCTTCTCATAGGTCTGCAGTAAACCTAGCAAACCATGATAGGATACTTCAGGTTTAGTCATTCTATAATGACTAAGGAAGGTCAGGTAGGACTTGGGAAGTGAATTCAAAATGGCATCCTTGCCCAATTGCTCGTGCAAAGGAAAGCCAAGTTTACTTAGGCGATCGATTTGTTCGACCATGTACAATACATGATCGGTGACCGATGCCCCTTCCCTCATGCGGGCATTGAATATAGCGCAGGAGGTCTTATGTCGTTCAACATCATCAGGTGTGCCGAAAGACTCCTTCAACATTTGAAGGATTTCCACTGGCTGCGCTTCCTCGAATTTACGACTAAACTCGTCATTCATCGAGGCCCTCATGATGCAACGCACTGTAGTGCGATCGTTGAGCCACTTCTGATAAGCGTCTCTGATTGCACGTGGTGCATTGGCTGCAGGTTCCTCAGGTGCAGGATCCGATATCACATACAGGATCCGCTCATGCTCTAATACTATTTTCATCTTTCGATACCAGCTATCGAAGTTAGGTCCATTAAGCTTATCATTGTCTAATAGTGTTCGGAGGGATAATGAGTTAGCCATATCTGAAAGGAAAAACCAGAGCTAATTAGTATATGATTTATTTTAATTCTAAAGACTTGGACTTCAGTCTAAAGATTTCTCCCACTATTTTAGTCAAATTTTTAACCTCTACCTTTAATTCGAGGAATTACTTTAATTCCTTAGCGGGTACTAGAATCCACATGGACTGTATACAGGCCCGAGGAAAGCTCGGCCAACCCATATGCATCTAAGGGTAGGTACATTACCAATTATTTCTCTAAATAATTTCTAGTATTTTATTTTGCCCCAGGTGGTAATCAGTAGGCGGAGGCCTCCACTGAAAATCCTGGTCAGATCCAACCATTAATGAACTAACTTGATGACACTACCTAATGTATGATCAGGCCCGAGGAAAGCTCGGCCAACCTAATCACAATCAGATAGCTCAAAGAGCTATCATATAATGAAGGATAATTCCAATATTCAGATGAACACCAGACGGAAGCGTCCTGCATGTCCAACTGAAATACTGGACCAATTATCATCCATTTTAATGGGAGGCTATGACCTAGTTATCTATATAACTATATCATTTTAAGGACCTAATAATTTAGAGGATTTTAGAGAGACCGATAATTCTATATCCTCCCACTGACTGCACTGAGTCATATAGAGAACTGATGCCGCACAAATGCGGAAAAAGAGGAGAAGAAGGAAGAACAAGAGAGGAAGAAGGAAGAAGAGGTTCTAGAGACACAGGAAGAAGAGAAGGGGAGGAGGAGGAGGAAGAATAAGATCTGGGGGAAAAGAAATTCTTAATCATTCATTAAATTCTAATCATGAAAATAGTTCCCTATATATAGGGCCCAAATACACAATTTGCATAAACCCCCCTTACACAGAAATAAATCCTAATGAACCCACAAATAACACAAATAAGCCCTAAAATGCAAATAAGCCCAGAAATAAAATAAACCACAAATAAACCCTGGAATGCAAATAAGCCCAAAAATAAAATAATAAAATAAATATGCAAATAAACGAGTCTGGCTCAATCCGGGGGCTCAGGATCATCTGGATGAAGGGCTCTGATGTCCTCATCAACTCCTCCCGGGTGAGAAAAACTCGATCCCGTCGAGTACAGGTCTGGCCGGCTGCCGTACTGCTCCAGAAGATCGGGGTCAATGCGCTGCAACTGTGCTTTGGAAATCCACGTCACATCAGACTTTGGTCGACCTTTCCACCGAACAAGGTAACGTTGGTAACCACCGTTCCTGCTTGAAATAACCTGCTCATCCAATATATGTTCTATTTGTTCTCTGCGTGCATGAAATTTGGGAGGTGGTGGCTCAACAGCAGGTAATAGGGCAGGGTATCCAACATAGGCAGGTATATCAATAAAGGGGTCAGAAGGCAGGAATATTATCTTTTTGTATGGGACTAAATCTTCAATATTAAATGTCGCACTAATCCCATAGTCATCAGGAAGATCCACAACACATGCATTCGAACTGGTTTTCTTTAAGATTTTGAACTGTTCTGCACTACAAATTTGCAATTTCTTAAACGTTTCCGAAGAAAGTCGTTCAAACCTAATTCTTATCATGATGTAATCTCTTTCACTTAACTCATTATAACGTCTGTGTAAATCAGCAAAGGATTTATATTTTAAGTTATTAAAGTGACTACAATTGCTGATTTCTCGATGCAATGAATGTGGATGTGATACAATTGATTGTGCAGACTCAAAGACTCTATACTGATGAGACATGAAAAACAGGTCTATGGGTTGCCTAAGTTTGTAATCATGCACTATTTCGAATGGACTCATACCTATGGACTTGTTAACCGAACTATTACATGCAAACTCAACTGTCGGTAACATTAAATTCCAGGTCCTAGCATATGCATTCGGTCTGAGCCTATGATGTAGAAGGTTGGGCAGAGATGCTCCGGGAACTAGATCGATTGCGCGTTGCATATCATGCATTGGAGAAAGTGCATCCGGAAGATCATCAGGGAGTGCATCAGGAAACTCCTCTAGAAGGGAAACTACTACCGGAGAATGTTCAAGGTTGGACTCCGCATGGGTAACTTTAGCTACAAGTGCCAATTCAGATGATTGGCTCTCAATATCTGTCACTACCTCTTCCACAGTTGTGATGTGAAGTGGCTTGGTTGTACTTAGATCACTAGTCTCCCTTTGGGAATCATTTTGGACAAAGTCTAATTCTGTAGGTTCGTCTTCAAAGTCTTCTTCATAGTCTTCTATATTTGGTTCATAGACTTCTTCGACATATTCGGCCTCTTGGTTCCTAACTTCTGGTTCAGTAATCGGGTAGGTCTTAGTGGAACATTGGGGCGCTATATAGCCGAATTGTTGACACCTAGAGTATTGGGTTTGGTGCCTAGGAGAGTAGGGAAGGACTACAGGTGGTGCGACCAAACCGATTTTAGGTTGGGCTGTAACAGGGGTTGGCGATTTAGGGGTCCTAGAATGTTGCACGAGCTCACGGATCTCTTGTCTGAATTCTTTGTATCCAGCCCGTATGGCAACGATCTGTTCTAAGACAGACCTCAAAATGTCGGAATCCATGGTAGCTACAGGGGTTTTAGGTTGATTGAAATAGTACTCCATATCACTACAGGTTGGCATGCAATGATGACACTGGGTGAAGATGTGAAATGCAGTGTCACTAATGAAACCCTAATAAATATGATGCAAGATCAAATTTGATGCAGGACAACCTACTAATGCAATCTATTATGATTTCAGAAATCAGCAAGTCCTCACAATAATAACTTAAAATTTAAATGTTGCTGATTTTTACTTTAGTTATTCAGAATTAAGGATTAAGATTATTCAATTTAAGAAATTAGATTGCAATCAAGTAGTACAGTTGTTCTGATCCTAAATCAATCTGATCGAAGAATGTTGAGAAGCATCCAGTTGTTAGGGTGTGCTAATTTAATATTTAGATTTTAACAAGGCAAATAGGATGGGTTTGAAAGTAGGGGTTCTATGTTCTGAATTTTGACAACAATATAAATTTTCAAGTATATGGCTATCATGCAAGAGAACTAGAACATAATTAAATGAACAAGCCCAAGAAAAGCGGAAACCTTATTACCTGTCGCGAAGTAGGCGACCAGAATGTGTGCTCGTGGGTTGGGGCGACGATCGTTGCTTGGTTGCAGCTGATGGACCTTTTCAATTGGCTTAAATTGGCTTCTATTTGGATCTGATCACAGCACCTTGGCTAGTCTGCTGGGCTTGTAAAATGGAGGAGAGTAGACCTGCTGAGTTTGTGAGATGGGACCAGGCCTCTGTAGTGATGGCCTGCTGGTTTGGGCCTGTGAGGAGGCAGTGGGTGCCCCGGCCCAAAAGGAGCCTGTCTGGGGGTCGATGGAGAGGTGCTCGGGTGAGTTGCAGTGGCCAAATAAAAAAAAAAAAGATGAGGGGAAAGGGAGAGCGGCGAGCTGTGGGTGCGGAGGCGGTGGTGAGCGGTGGAGGGGTGCGGTGGTGAGCGGTGGAGAAGGTGGACAGTCGGGCCGTGAGGAACAGAGGGCGGCGGAAGGAGGGCGGCGTGCGGCCTGTGGAGTCGACCGGTGGTGAGGGAAATGGGAGGGGATGTACGAGGAGGCCGGCGGCGTCGGCTCGGGCCCCGACGGGATGGTGGCGTCGACTGGAACGTCGGCGTAGGCGGTCGCGGAGGCGCAGACGGTGCAGCTCGGCGGGGAGTTCGGGGCGGGGCGGCACCGGCGGACGCGGCGGAGGCCTCGGCGGCGACAGAAGGCGGACGGCGGCTCGGGCTCTGGCGGCACGGCGGCCGGACTCGGGTGGCGAGGCCGGAGGGGCGATCGCTGCGGCGACTTGGGTGGAGCGGCGCGTCACGGGCGGCGGCGACGGCGGACGACCCGAGGGAGAAGATGAACAGAGGTAGGGTTTTTTTTTTTTCTCTCTTTTTTTTTCTTTTTTTTTTTTTGGGCACGTGCGGTCACGTGCGTACTCCTCTTTTTTTTTTTTAACTCGGATCCGTTAGGATCCGGGTTATCGGGTTTGACCCGACCCTATACCCGTTATGGATTTGTCACGTGAAATCACGTGTTTTTTTTTTTTTTTTTTCTCCGGAACGGATCCGGGCTAATGGGGCGGGCTAACGGGTCTGATACTTACTCGTTGCCTCAACCTTCTTCAACCTCTCGACGGTTCGGGAGGACGCCGATCTTCGAGGCGGCGGCTGCGGGCTCGGGGCAGGTAACACGATGGCTGCTCCGTGACCTGCGGCGGCGGCGAGATCACGGCCACGACTTCGTGGGCTGAAGCGAAGCTCTGCGGCGCCGGACGGCGGCCGGAGAGGGATGGCCGGTCACGGTGGCAGCCGAAGGCGGCTTCCGGCGGTGCAGGCGGAAGCGGGGTGGCGCTGCAGGCGGTCTGTTCGTCGGCGGAATTCGGCTACAGGCAGAAAGGGGAAATCTTCCGGCGGGGCCCTTTGTTTGTTCTCTGTGACAACTGAGAGGGAGGATGGGGACCTGACCTCACTTCGAGGTGGTGGCCGCAGGTGGCCTGCGGCGGCGAGCGGGAGTGATGGTGGTCGCGGCTGTGACGGGCGGTGGAGGATCCCGCCGCAGAGGTTTTCCCCTTTTTTTTTTTTGCTCTGGTGAAAACACAGACCGAGAGAGAGGAAGGGTCGGATGCGGGTGGCTGTCGATCTGGGTCTTCACAGACTCGGCAGTGACCCCTTTTTTTTTTTTCTTTGGTGAGCGGACTGACAGAGGGAAGGGGTCTGTTCTTGTTGTTGATGGTAACCGAGGGAAAGAAAAACTGTTGACGGATCGGGGCTTTGGCAATAGAAGCAAAACCGGTTGCTCTGATACCAAGTTGATGCCGCACAAATGCGGAAAAAAAGGAGAAGAAGGAAGAACAAGAGAGGAAGAAGGAAGAAGAGGTTCTAGAGACACAGGAAGAAGAGAAGGGGAGGAGGAGGAGGAAGAATAAGATCTGGGGGAAAAGAAATTCTTAATCATTCATTAAATTCTAATCATGAAAATAGTTCCCTATATATAGGGCCCAAATACACAATTTGCATAAACCCCCCTTACACAGAAATAAATCCTAATGAACCCACAAATAACACAAATAAGCCCTAAAATGTAAATAAGCCCAGAAATAAAATAAACCACAAATAAACCCTGGAATGCAAATAAGCCCAAAAATAAAATAATAAAATAAATATGCAAATAAACGAGTCTGGCTCAATCCGGGGGCTCAGGATCATCTGGATGAAGGGCTCTGATGTCCCCATCAAGAACATAGAATTTCATTGGTCTATGGACATCTAAATCAGTCATACTGATTTCCTTATTGACATGGGTGAGTACCAAGTCTCAAGATATCTAAATCAAGGCTTGAACGACCACATTGGCCAGGTAAGAGAGATCACGGGAGGGTTCCGCCATTAACCGTCTTTCCTAGACACCAACCGAGTTGGCCAGGAAAGAGGTAGCCCCAATTAATAACCGTAGATCCAACTTGCCTTAGACACCAAATGGTATGTCAAGTTGATTTAGATAGTCATTGAGAACTCAGGCTCGACCGCTGAGCCACAATCAGATCCAATTGAAGTGTTTGGACATGATCAACTAAACTATTGAGTTTGATCAAATTAGAAAAATGAATTTAGTCTAATACAACTATTGATTCCAATTCAATTCTAACATTAGGTCTAACCTAATCAACTAATCTGATTGTGCTAACCCATGCCCCAAAACCCATGTTCAAATTTAAATTTTAATTCGAATTTCAAATTTTGAATTTTAAATCTTTATTTGAAATTCAAATTTTAAATTTTAAATTCAACATTTAATTCTTTATTAAATGTATTATGATCATGGATTCAAGATGTCAATTTATTCCAAATATAAACAATTTATATTTAAACTTTGTGGTCATAATAAATTTAAAACTGAAATTTCATAAACATCAATTATGCATAATTTCACAAAAATAAACTATTTATTTTATGATACAAATTAATCTCAATTTTGTGCTAGGACAACCTTTTCACTATAAGGGGTTAACCTTATAGCAGGACAACCTTATAATTCAGCACAAGATTGATATTTTATCAATAAATCTAGATCTAATCTAAATTTAAAAATTAAATCATGCATAATTCTAGATATTATAGGCCAATTCCATCGGCCAACCTGGCTCTGATACCAGTTGAAGGAAAAATATCCCGCAAAATCCGATAAAATCGGATGCCAGGTCAGAAAATCAGTTTTAAAATTTTATCTATTTATTTATAACAGGTATAAATAAATAACATAACTATATTATGTTTACCATACCTCGATCCCGCAGCGGAAGATGGTCAAGGTACTCAGGAACAGAATCTGGTACAGGGCCAAGTGCTGGATCAGATACTGGATCAGATGCTAGATCTGGTACTGGATCGGGAACTGGATCTGGAACTGGATCTGGTGCCGGATCTGGTACTGATGGATCTGGTGCTATGCGAGGCCCGGATGTACGGACCCTCTACTTCACACGCACGCCAAGAAATGCAGGAAGGTAGGATGATGTCTGTATAGTGCAAAAACCCTTTTTGCAAATAAACCCCTGGAAGAAAAGAATTTCAAAAATTCTTTCTTCCCCTTTTTTTTTCTTTTCTTTCTTTTCCTCTTTCTTCCCGTTTCCTTTTCCTCTCTTTTCAAGCTACTCAAAAGATCACGAATCTCCCCTCTCCCCAGATAAAATCTCTAGCACAGAATGAAGAGAAAGCTAGCCTATTTATAGGCAAAGACAAGACTGAACCAGGGAAGAGAAAACGCCAAAAGGGAAGAGTGAACGCCAAACGATTCATGATTTTATTGAATTTTTTTAACCGTTTGATTTCAATTAAATCAGTCTATGTTAAAGAGGTTTCAAAACCGAAGAGACACGTCTCTTCGGATCTTCAAATGGTAGCCGAAAGAGGGAAGATCAAGCGGCCTTCGATGTGTTCGGAAGAAGAAGAAGAACGCGGTCCACGGGAGAATATTTGCAGAGAAATTGGTCCATGGACCGAGGAAGAAACCAGAACTAAACCGTGTCATTCAATTTGAAGGGCAAACACGTAAATTTCCAGACTTGACTTAAATGGGTAAATTCAAATGGGCTGAATCAAATGGGCTTGGGTCCATCATTGGTTCTAAACCAAATTGAAGACCAATTTGAAAGGTTTTGGATCCGGAAAAATTCCACATGAATCTGATTCATGTGAACTCCAATTAGTTCAATTTTCGGATCAATCCAAGTCACACTTGGACTAGAATAAATATGGAATAAATTCTAATAAAATCATCATGAAGCCCAATTACATTCATTTGAATCCAATTCAAAAACAAACTCAACAAATGAGTCCAAATCAATTTCAATTACATTAATTGAAACTTGATTAAGCCAGAATACAGACATAATTAAATACACATCCATGAAATTCAGTATGTACCTCATGTTCAGTGCTAGCTGAACATAGACAAAATCAAATCTCAAATGACCCACAATTTAATTCTCAATTAAATTGGATCAAGTCCTTCCTACTTAACTTGACTTATGTGCGTGACTCCGATAGGTTCGAACACTAAGCCGGTAGTACATGGACTACTCCATGCACTAATCGAGGTGACCATCTAGCAATGATACCCGACGTCCGGATAGGTCGAATATGCAAAGCAACATTCAAGAACCTAGACGTATGGTTGTTGCATAATTCATCCCTATGACCTTCGATGCTCAAGATGACCTCAGAGTGGACTGTCGACCTTTGGGTCCGGTCATCCATAGTGTATTTCAAATAATCAAATCAAGTGACCTATCACTTGGTTTACCCTGGCCAAGGTTTTACTGAATTGAAATACAGTGAGACATCAACTCCTAAAATCTGGAGCGGTCAATCCCATCTTGACTCATACACAGACTTCGCGGGTACTTGACTGCACCCAGCATCCTTCCGATCCCTGAATTAGAAATTCAGGTCATCCAGTGCCTAAGTACAGTGAGTTGCTTGCAAGTCACCGTGACAGTCTCAGGTCTAAGGGGTACTTATGCCCATACGTTTTACGAGCTAACTCCCGACAGTGGAGTGCTACTCAGGTGAGTCACTATTCAGTGACGATGTACTCCTACATCTCACCTGTATGCCATACAGTGTCTCCACACTCCTTGGTTTAAGAGGACAACCAACTAAATGGCACACAACGACCTATACTTGACATAGCTATCGTCCAATTGACAGCTCGTCATTTGGTCGCGAACTGGTTCAAGGACTAAATGATAAAACCTCTTTTATCCACTAAATTAGTCCTAAGGACTTCATCACAATACACAAGAGTTCAATTTGAAGATGCAACACTTGTGATGAATAGAAAATTGCCAGAATAAATTTTTATTCATTTTAATAAAACATATACATAATTCAATTTCTTACAATTAAAAAATTGACTTTGGGACACAATTCCCAACAGGTTCTTCTCTCGGCGGGGGGATCGGCTCCTTTGTCGGCCGCGCTCCTCGCGGCGTCTCTTCTGCTTCTTCGAGGCGGGCTCAATTGCCCCCCGCCTGGATGCAACTGCCTCTTCGGCCTTGGCATACTTCCGGGCTCGGGCCAACATTTCAGGGAAGTCGGCCGGGAAGCTCTTCTCAACGGAGAAGAGGAATCGGTAGGAGCGAACCCCAGTCTTCAGAGCCGACATAGCTATCGACTGGTCTAGCTCGCGAACCTCCCAAGTGGCGGCGGTGAAGCGGTCCAGGTACTCCTTGAGGGACTCCCCCTCTTTCTGTTTGATGTCGAGGAGGGAGTCCGACGTCCGTCGCTGGCGCCGGCTGGCAGCGAAGTTGGTGGCGAACTGCCTGCTGAGCTGCTCAAAAGAGGACACCGTATTCGGCTTCAGCCCAGAAAACCAAAGCCGAGCGGTCCCTCGGAGGGTCGCTGGAAAGGCCTTGCAGAGTATGGCCTCCGAGGACCCTTGTAGGGCCATGAGGGCCCGATAGCTCTCCAGGTGGTCGAGAGGGTCGGTCGTCCCGTTGTAGGGTTCCACCTGAGGCATTTTGAACCTCGCGGGAACCGGCTCATTCTCGATCTGGCGGGAGAAGGGGGACTTGGTGGTGAACTCAAAGTCTCCCTCTTGTCTTGCCTTCTTGCTGTGGAGCGCCGCAATCTGACGCTCCAGATGCTCAACTTTCCGGTCGAGCTCCCCCACCCGTGGGATTGTCGCTGTGGTTTGCGCCGGCTCACGGTGATCTGGGGCTGACTCCGCCTCAGAAAGTTGGGGTCTCCGATCGAAGCCTTCTCCCGGTAACTCCCTCCGGGGAGAAGCTCGTTCTCCGTTGTTGGCTCTAGAAGAGCCATGCAAGTTTTGGCTTGGGAAAACCGGGCCGTTGGGGAGACACTCCGGCGGGGCCTGAGCCCGTGGGGGGAGCGTAGGTAAGGCTTCCTCGCGCCGCAAACTCTGAACGGCGGCGGCCAGGGCCTGGACTTGCTGTACCAAGGCATCGAACTGTTCCGGCTGGACCAGAGGAACTGGGTCAGCCGGAGTTGGAGAATTCTGGACAGAGTGTCCAGGGCTTTGCGGGGGACGCCGGGAGATGTTAGAGGCTCCCTTACTTCTCAACTTCATGACTGCTACTCGGGCCCTTCCTCTAGTGCCAACTGTTGCTGGAAATTGGACCCGGGGGCAGTCTTCGGTCGAGGAGAGGGAGCGGCGATGAGTTCTCACGGCGGGGCGGCGGTCCGTCGGCGAGCGGCGTCCTCCGTCTGGGGCGGTCGGAGAGAAGGGGCGGCAGGTCCTCGTGGCGAAGCGGCGATCCGTCAGTTGGCGGCGTCCTCCGTCCGGGTGCCTGCACACGAACCGGTGGCCGGGTTTTCCGGCGTCGGCCCTCCGACGCTCAAGTCAGGGAGGGGGCAAATAGTGTAGAAATGGAGATAAATAATGTCTGTAGAGTGTATCAATCTTCCAACCCCCTCCTGAGAGGCCAAGGCTCCCTTTTATAGGCGGGGGTCGGTTTACCTGCGATGTAACAGGGCGAGGCCGTAGTACGGCTCGGCATGTTGTTCAGGTCGGCGCATGGTCAGGCGAATCATTGCTCTGATGTCGGCGATGAGGGCGTCGTATAACCCGAACTAGCACGCTGTCAGACGAATTATTGCATTGGTGTCGGAGGTATGGCCGAGATCGGAGACTTATCATAGTTGACTAGACTCTGCTGGGCTGATTTGCCGTGGAGAGCTGAGAGTCCGTAGATGACAGGAGCCATGCGCATTTATGGTGGAGTAAGCTGGAGATCCGCATTTATTGTGGAGTAAGCCGGAGATCCGCATTTATTGTGGAGTAAGCCGGAGATCCGCATTTATTGTAGAGTAAGCCGGAGATCCGCATTTATTGTGGAGTAAGCCGGAGATCCGCATTTATTGTGGAGTAAGCCGGAGATCCGCATTTATTGTGGAGTAAGCCGGAGGGTTACAGCGACCATGCGCAATAAATGCCAGAGGGGCGTCAGGGTATGGTCCTCGGCCAGACCTCTGAGGCGCACGGCCGTAGTAGGTGGCTGACAAGAGTAGACCTCGAACATCGGGGTTTTTCTTAGGTCGGAGGTCTCGAGGTCGGGCGTTCCGAAGTCGGACGTCGACTTCGGCCGTCCGGGGTCGGAAGTTGTACGGCTTCTTAGGGGCATTTATGTCATTTGGGAAAAAATTTTATTCCCCCCAACAGCTCCTATATGGTGCATTTAATCAACCCTTCTAGGCAATGCTGATCTAGAGTCTTAAAAAGTTTGCTTCACCCATGGCATGCCAAGCCCACCCAAAAATCCAGCCTTAAAAAGTTGAAGCCTTCCAAGCCAGTCTCCTCCAGTGCCGTGACGACCACTTAGAGCAAGTGTTGGCACAGCTGTTCCGCACTATTCACGATGGCGACAGTTGCCAAAATGTGTCAGCTCGGTGAGTTCCACGCTGCGTCCTCGAGATATACGCTTCTGACACCGGCAAAGCCAAAGAAAAGCAGCATCCGATGCAGCTTCGCTTCTTTCTTATTTTTACTCAAAGCGCCTGCTTGCACGGCTCTTGGATGGACACGCCGATCGATCACTCCACCATGATACGATAAATACCATCCACTCGGCTATATCTTAATGCTACATTCCTGCCCTAATCCAATTCTGAAGTTGCCTTCAGGAGAGAGGCACCGTTGGTGTTTGTGGAAGCCATCCCCTGCTTCAAAATATTTGGATCATAGTTGGTTACGATGTGAAATTTCAGATCAAATACATTTAGAAAAACCAACAAAGCTGTAGACTAAGTGGTCTCGTATGTGACTAATCACTTTGAAAATGCTCTATGAAAAAAAGAGCTGCCTAAAATACTTCAAAATTTATTATTTTTTAATATTCTAAATATATTTGTACTAAAATTATCATCCAGAAAAAAAATATATGTTATATTTTTTCCGTACAGCTCTCAGCCCGGCGAATGGCACTGTGTCGTAGAAAGCCCTCGCCTCGAGAGAGGGGAGGAAAATATGGCCTTGAGGGGCGTTTTTAAGGTTATTTATTGGTGGAGAAAAATGAGGACTGTTGGAGACCAAGGCAGGGGTCTTTTCTTCCGTTCTCTTGTACTGGGACTGGGGGGCGACGGGTAGTCTTCATGGTGTCATGGGAAAGAGGGCTGGGAAGTAGCTGAGAAGGTTCCCTTCTGACCCCCTTAAAATCGGGTACTGAAAAGGAATTGCCGTTTGGTTGTCTATGTCCTTTATGGGGACAGGAGGGTATAAAAATTAGTGGTAGATTTGGGGAAATTAAACCTGAGTTTCAAGAGTTAAGTACATATAAAAGATGAATAAGACTGTCTCTTTATAAAAAAACGAGGACCCGGACCGTGCCTAACATCCATCTTTTGGCCTCCAAGCCGGCCTGGCTGCCTTCATCGTCCATAATTATAGATAATGACCATAATCACATAAATAATATGATTGTTGCAGTGGCGGCATTATTATTTTCAATATTATCGTCGACCCTTTATAATAAATTTAGGTGTGACTTCATCATAACTAATATCTAATTTAAAACCATGCTCTTGCAACTATAGTATACAATTGTCTAAAGCAGTTACATGTCGTTTAAATTGCCTGTAATGTTATTTAACTTTTTGTTTCACCATTATCTGGTGGGATGGATGCTGTCTCATACTATAGGCATTATTTGAAAACAATGATGTAATTTAGACCTTTACTCGTTACATAGAGTATATTTGGCTCGATAGATAGGTTATATCATTTATTCAACAATTTATATTTCAATTGAAATTAATCTATTACACCATATTTAATTGTTGAAAACTATAAAAATGGTGAATGAAACTTAATTAAATGAAATATTAGAGACCATCATGCACTCAAAGTAGTTCCTAAGCTAAATTTGTACAAAATTTTAAGTTCGAGATAATCACATAAATATTGATAGATGCTATATTATCCGTAGGTTCTAATAAGTATCATCATGATGATAGGATGTTGCTAAAGTGAAGCATTCCCAAAATGCTTAGATGAAAGTTGTCATTATATTTGTTAAAATTGGTGTGTGTATTGCATGTGACATGACTAATTAGAGCATGGTAGATATCCATGACAATGTGTTGGACTCTAGGCTCTTTGTGTTATATATATCAGTAGAGATATAAGCAGAAGCTTTACAAATCGCAGAACACTCAAGATTGAATTTGTAACCCTCGTTATTATGTAGCCATTTTTTTTTCTAAAAAGTTGATAATCAATTAAAGTAGTGCTATAATGTTGTCTTATAATTGGAATTGGTTACGCGTATGTAAGCTAAGGAAGTCCGAGAATCATAGTCAGAACCATTTTTTCTGGTTGTAAACTCAAATGGGCTAGCAGCATCATATTTCAAAACCCTAACTATATGAACTCCTTAAAAAAGCTAATTAATAAGATGTCCTGCACTAAATAACATATTATTAATTCCCCCTTCATACAATTCAAATGAATTTGTGTGTTAAAGCATAAATTCAACTCGTACATATGCATGCAGCCAAAACTGACCGAACGTGTTAGTCCAAAATGGAAACTAAATAAACCCTAGGTTAGGAATAGATTCTCTAGAACTCAGACTAATCATATCATATCCATCAAAACATAGCGAAATCCCTTAAAAAAGCATAGTCTAGAATTTCAAGCTGACAATCTATGGTTTCGGATCCCATTAAACTAATCCAATCAATTGGGTTGAGCAAATGAGTGAATCTACCTTGGGAAAGTCAATTGCAAAATCAATTTGAATTTTGTTCCAATTTGATCCGAATTCATCCAAAACAATATCAGATGTTCCAATTTGTTACAACTTTCTTAAGCAAAATAACGTCAAATCTTTTCAAATAAATTAAACGAAAAAAAAAAGCCGTTATACTCCCCTCGGAGAACAAATTGCCGTACTTTCCCGCGAAGCTTCCTCGAAGCCCACTTCCCCACCTTCGCTTCTTTAATAACCCCTCCCTCCCTCCCTCCCTCCCTTCCCCGTGTCTTTCTCTCTCTCGCGGGCGCGCGCGGGGAAGCTAAAAGCCATGAAGATCATTTGCCTTCAGCCGCCCTTCTTCGTCTCGTCGAAGAAGAAATCCCGCTCCATCACCCGATCCAAGGCTTCCTCCTTCGGATCCAACGCCGCTTCCTCCTCCGACGAAACCCAGTCCACCCCCAAATCCGTCCTCCCCCCGTCTCCACGCCGCCGCGTGGCCAAATCGGCCTCCATCGGCGGCGGCGAAGAGTGCTGGTCCTCGTCGTCGACGGACCACTCTCCGGCAGAGAGGGAGGGGGAGGACAGGGTCACGCGGCGGGAGCTGGAGGTCGTTCTCCGGCGGCTGGGGCCGGACCCGCCGACGGAGGAGGAAGTGGCGGCGATGCTCGCCGAGGCGGACCGCGGCGGCGACGGGAGCATCCGGCTGCAGGAGATCGTGGCGCTGGGCTCGGCCTTCGGGCCCCCCGTCGCGCCGGAGCTCCGGGAGACGTTCGCCGTCTTCGACGTCGACGGCGACGGTAAGATCTCCGCTGAGGAGCTGCTCGCGATGTTCGTCACCCTCGGCGACGAGCGGTGTACGCTGGAGGATTGCCGCCGTATGATCGGCGTCGTCGATTCGGACTGCGATGGCTTCGTCTGCTTCGAGGATTTCGTTCGCATGATGCACGGCCAGAGATAGACGAGTGCACTAATCTCAGGATCTAATCTAACAAAAATGGACGGTGGTGATGAACGGTTTCGTTTTCTTTTCTTTCTTCGTCTTGTAATTTTTAAAAAAAGGTCAAATCAGTCGCCTTCATCGGTCATGTATCTTTGGATCAGATTAAAATCGATCAATCTAATGATGCTAATCCTTTGCCTCAATATTCGTGTTTTCTGATAGCCGGTAAGCCTCGAACGTGGACGAATAGAATGTGATGGTCGTTTTCAGTCGCTTTGGGACAGCTACGAAGGTGGGAAAAAGTCGTACACGGCGAAGCCGAATTCTATGAATATTCCACGATTGGAGGTATTGGGAGGAAATTTTTACCACTTACGGTCACGGAATCCCACAGCTTCTCTTCCCTTTGATGGGTCAGGCTAGAAACAGAAACCCAAGTCTCAAATTTGAAAACCATTTCCCTATTGCTCATTCACAAATTTTAATTCTTATTTTTTGATTTTTGAGAAATGTGGACGGCCATTTTATGGGAATTTGTGAAATTGTTCATGCCTAATATTTAGAGAAGCACTTTTAAGATTTGGTGTGGAAATACCCTCTCCATGTCCTTACTTTGGTTGATGTGAACCCAGGTTGGCCGCATAATGAAGTGAGAATAGATATAATGGGCATCCCAAGAGCTAATACTGAATAGACATTATATAAGAGCCGTCTAAATAGCATTCGGATAGAGGCCGAATCGAGAACATTCCCCAAAAGGCCGAATACATGGAATGACGGTATGCCGATAAAAATAGGCCGAATGGCAGGTAGTATAGGATCTATAGGCACAGCGTTAGTTTCCATAAACCACAAGAAGTGGAAGCAGACATGGGCAACAATCATAGTAGGTAGTTATTTTATTTTAGTATAACTATTGGAATTAAAGTCCTTCAACAATCAATCCAGTACATTTTTATCTTATCTTAATTTTACTTTATCTTTATTTTAAGAGTAAGCGTTACTTAGATTTCTACCATAATCCGGATATAATTTAGATTTCTACCATTGATTAAGTATAATTTAGATTTCTAAGATTTTTACTATAGTCTAGCACTACCCCCTACTATAGCTTAGTACTATATCTTTACCGTAGCCTAGCGTTATATCCCTTATCCATCTTCAAATGGTAATATAATAAACTTACGTTACTCTTTATCTTTCTCTCGATCTTTATCGTCATCTTTTCAGCTCTTCAAATGCTGGTGACATGAAAACTTGACGCCTTTTTCAACTGGTCAATCGAGTTTCCTAAAACTCTTGGTTTTCTAGTGCTTGTCTGGATGGGATGGAAAAAGTACCAACACGCACCGATAAAAGATGTTTGCAACCAGTAGGCTCTAAGGCTTATCGTCCATGAATGGGCGTCATATGGATGCCAAACAACATGGTTTCAAAGGAATCTGTCTCAAGGGGATCAAACAAATCATAGCGAGATACATCTTTAAAGAGCTAACATTTATTATGCCCATCATTGGAAACATATATGGCCTTCTCCGGAGGAATAGACATTATTGAAGATGCAAAGCAATGCACTAACACAAAAGAAGCGTGATGGCCAAATTGCAATCAAATGGTATGAAAATGGAATAAAGACATAATTTTAGTGCACTAGGATGTATGCTCTTTGTCCTAAATATACATTGTAAATCTTTACCATATACCATGGCTATATATAAAGAATTAAATTGAGAAAGTTTCTTTTCGTCCTAATTCAGCCTTCGGAGAATTTAGGGACAAAGAAATTGATAAAGCAAACTAATGTGAAAAGCATCATAATTATCCTTACAGCTAGGGGTGGCAAAATATGACCCGACCCGCCAATCCGATCCGTATTCGATCCGCCATAAACAGGTTTGGGTTTGGCCTAAACAGGTTCGGATCGTAAACAGGTCGACCAGTTTAACCTATTTATTAATTGGGTCAGATATGGGTTTTAGATGTCTGACCCGTTTAAACCGTTTAACCCGTTTAACTGTTGGGCAGGTTAAACAAGTTAAACGAGTTAAACAGGTTAAACAGGTCTAAACAGGTTAAACGGGTCAGGTTGGGCAAACAGGTTAAACAAGTCGGGTCGGGCTAGGTAAACAGTTTACCTGTTTATTAAACAGGTTAAACGGGTCGGGTCGGGTTACCTGTTTAATAAACAAGTCAGGTTCAGGTTGTAATTTCTAACCTGTTTAATAAACAGGTCGGGTTCAGGTTTATGATTTTCTGACCTGACCTGCATGTGACCGACCCATTTATGAACCGACCCGACCCGATTGCCACTCCTACTTACAGCAAATAAACTGAATTAAGTAGTTTATGATTCCTATCATGGTGCAAACGCACCTATTATACAACTTTCACATTAACCAATAATATTGGTGCACACTAAGTGGATATAGCGTATGACTGATTAAAATCGGATGCATAAGTCTATGATGACAAGATCAAGAAATATGTAATCATAGTACTCTAAAAAAAACAATTTAATAGTATACAAGCAAAATATCCTAGCATTCCCATCTATGGTAGTCTGTATTATGTTAGCTTCGCGGAGATCACTACATAGGTAGCCATCCAATTTGCATCCTCATTAGTCTCTCTAAATACATGCTTAGTCTGAAAAGTCATCCCATTCCTCACCATTATTCAGATGTCTCGATGTAGGGATGATCCATACCACCACCGCTCGGATCCTTCTATATCCAACTAATTATTATGGCCGAATCATCCTCAATTGCTATTCCAAGTATTTCTTAATTGCTATCACAATTACATATTGGGAACAATGATAAGGATATCATTTCTGGCAAAAAAAAAGCGAACAAGGTTAATGTCACCATCAATATGTGTGCCTATCAATTCCCACAATATATTGGTCCGCCGTTGGTTTTGGGGCTGATGTGTCACCCGCTAGCTTCAAGGAAATTAGCCTTTGTATACGGTAGTCCTTTTTGATTGGAGCCTTGTATACAGTGGACTTGATTTGATTGGCAGAGACATCGAACCAATGAATGGGAATCAAACGTCTTTTGTCTTGAAACGAAGACCGTTGGGCGCCGTGATGTAAACATGGAAGCGACTTTTGCATTGAACAAATTTGTTGAGAAAGTTCGAGGGACAGCACCAAGGATTCCCTCCATTGAATCAAAAACCTTTTGCCATCTGTAGCCAGAACAGAACTTGCCTATAGTTTAATACTGCAAATGAGCCGGATTGACCTATGATCTAATCTGGCTTGACTTGGTTAGACCTAATTTAAAGAATTCATGAGGTTGGGTCGGATTCTAAAATTAGGCCCATTTCATTTTCCAGATCAGATCTGGGTTTACTAAATTTTAACTCGGCTCTACCTATTTAATTTTTGCGACAATTTTGGGTTTCCTACTTTGTGACCTTACTCGACCTAAACCTAGTAAAATATTGGTCTCGGAAGGTTTGGAACTTACTAGGCCCAATTTTGATGTTGTAGCCCGCACTACCTGAGTTCTGGTATTTGAGTATAATGGGCCTATTTAGCTGCAACCATGTAGGCTCGCTAAGTTACTATATTGATTGTTATTGGGACGATGGTAGCCCAACATAGAGGTTACTGTTGCGGACCCCAGAAAATGCCACCGCAAACCAGCCCGGCCAAGCCAAATCCATGATGGCTCGACCGAGGCCAACCTTGGCTAAGGCTAGGACTCGAGCCAACCTTGGCCAAGGCTAGGACTCGGGTCAACTCCACTGTTTGGAGGCTTGGCCGAACCTCGATCAAGCTTGGCAGCAACAGGCTCAACCTTGCACAGGCCACGCACAATGCCTGCGCGAGGTTCGGGGCCATCGCCATAAGCTAGCGCGCGGCACCCAGTCCAACGGCCACGCGCCTGGCCACTGCACATAGCAGACCGAGAGGCCTGTGCGCTCGGCCACAGGCCGCGCCCAGCGCCCCTAGACCGCAAGCAAAGGGCCTACGCGCGGCGCTCGGCAAAGTGCCCGCGTGCGAGGCCACCGATCGCAGGCCAGCCACAAGCCCGCATGCGGCGCCCAGCAGCGTGCCTGTGCGCAAGGCCCTCAGCCACAGTATCACCAGCGCGTGGCCAACTATGCGCCTGCGTTGCAGTCAAGCTGGCCAACGCCCAAGTGCCAGGCTGACCCAATGCACCGCGCACTAGCGCGCACACAACGCCCTGCTCTCGCGCACGTCAACGCCCAGTGACCAAGCGTGCCCCGGCCCCCACGGACAAGGTCGGCCATGCCCAGGAGCAATCGATCGTGCGAGGGCCATGTGATGAGGACCTCGCTCTGCCGAGCCAAATTCATGGCATGCCCGACGACTGCCAAGCTTGACACCGACTACAGGCTTGATCTAGGACAAATCCATTGCTTGGAGTTGCGCCAAGCCATCGGCCAAGTACCTCATTAGGAATTTCGGCCCCACGCAGGCTATGCTCAACGCCTAGCACCCGCGCCCGTGCTCGGCAGCCAGCCTGGTCCTGTGCCCGAGCCCATTCATGCTCGAGCGCACCCGACCAAGCCTATTCACACTCAAACACATCCAATGAAGCCTATTTACACTTGGGTGCGAGTAGAGGGACCCAACCAACGGGGCTAAGTCCATCAGCTGGTGCCCACCCGAATGCATGCATTCACATCCAGCACACGGTCAGCAAATATGCCCAAAGGCCAAGACAAGTGGCAACCATTCAATGGCCCTAGAGTTCCCACGGAATTAGAAGACATCAGCCCATCCATATGCCACATGGAAAGCATCAAGGGAGCTCGGCTAGGAGGCGCCAACAAGACAGCGAAGTCCTTACCAAAGAAGGACTTGACACCTGTCCAGCAATTAAATCATGGAGGAGTCCCTACCAAGCAAGTATTCTTCTATGTTTACTTGGCCCCAGGAAAGCAAGGGCCTAGATGCATCAGGCCATCGATCAACAACCCATGCACACGCCACTTCAGCGATAAAAGGGGGCCAAGAGGCAGCAATGCAGCCAAAGAAGGACTCCTTGGGCATGACACCTCAGCAATCCAAGCGCTCAAAGATCTATCATAGGCAACGACCAAGCACGAGAGAATCAACAGCTGGACACGTGTCCTGGTCATCCAGGATCCGCATTCTAGGCGACCAAGATCTGCATCCTGGGAGGAAAGCAGACTTAGTAGGATTTTTTCAGTATAAAGCCCCTATTCCGGAAATGCCAAAATCAACAATCTGTGGAGGAGCCTTAAGACTCTTCCATGGCCATTCGATCTAGGAGAGCAAGGGACCAGATTCAACGGGCGAAAGATCAACGCCCCATATGCAGCACATGGAAGATTTCAAACAAGGAAGGATCCACGGGATGCCAACCAAGAGCATGTGCCAAACAAGGAAAAAAATCTCCATGCACCCAAGTGCAACTGAAGAACTTCTCCTAGGTACAATACATTAGCGATTTGCGACCAAAAGTATCACCAGCCAGCCACTTGTCATGGCTGAGATGAATCCCACATCCTGGATGCACGGGATCAGCATTCAGGCCAACCAGGATGCGCATCCCGGGAGCACACCTTTCCTATTTGATTTTTAGCATGTGACCCACATGGGGAGAGTTTTGAATTTGAATTCAAATTTCTTCCCATGCGGCTGATTAGGAACTTATTTTATTGTCCCGCCAATAAGCCATGTATGGCACATGAGTCTTAGGTCTATATAAGAGGGTCTTAGGCCTTTTATGAGGATATCTTTGATAATTGTATTTGCTCATTTGAGTTGTAAGTCCCTTAGGGAGTTGGCTGCAAGGCTTGGGAGACACTTGTGCCTATTTTCGGTTTAGGGGTTAGGCCTTGGACTTGGGCTAGAGTAAGATAAATCAATCCTCTCTAGATTGTATTAGGCTAGTATAGACCCTTTCCGTCCTTACTAGAGTTCTTGTTTGCGTTGTCTTTTGGAATTGAATCCATTGTTTTCTTTCCCATATCGTGTGATTCTTCTTGCCAGGCCCTTAAATAGGATTTTCAAGCATAGGCAAGGATTCTAAGGTAGCAAGAGATAGTCGCGTTACCCACCCAAAAACAGTCCCATAACAACCAACCAACTTCATCTCCCTTTGCAGAATCTTGGCATGGGGTTTGGGACCGCAACACCCTGCAAGCCAACACCATGCCCAGCGTCGCCCACGCACGGCCAACCCCTGGCGGACAGCCGCACACCTACGCGCCCCTCGGCACGCACATCCGCAACCTCACCATGGACTGGAGAGGCTGATGCTCAGCCAGGTCGCCAGCCTGCGCCGCACCAACGCTCAACAGGCGTGCAGCGATTGCAGTACGTTGCATGCGCGTCTTGGGCGGGCACAACAGTATCCGATGGCGACAAGGGGCATCAGCCCGTGCGCGTGTTCATAGAGGAAAGGCCGCATTGCGCCCAGAAGCACAACACTGTAAGCACGCATGCGCAGCACTGTACCAGCGCCCGGAAGCAACACCCGCCCGGTCAAGTGGACCAAGGTCGGTGTTCGGCCAGATGGCTGCACTGTGGCCAGATTCACAACATAGTGAGCACGCATGCATAGCGCCGCACCAACGTCCAGGAGCACCATGCACCCGGTCAAGTGAACTAAGGTTGATGCTCGACCAGACCAGCACCCGACTGCACAGAGCTCAACATGTGCATGTGCCCAGCCTCATGCGACCTCGCCCAACAGAGCGCAACTAGGCTAGCCAAAGGGAACGCTCGGGCTAAGCCTATCCATATTAGTCCACAACAGGCTAAGCCGACTCACATTAGCTTGCATCCAGAAGAGCTCGATCAAAGGGGCTGCGCACCAGCAGGCACAACCAAGGACCCATGCGCACCCGAATAGCACACTTTGTAGCTCTCGACCAGCACAATATAGGACCAAGTCAACAACAAGCCGAACTAAGTGGCAGCCATTCGAGGGCCGCAAACATAGGGGCAAAATAAGTAAGGCCTGCATTGCGGGAAAGTACTCAAGTGTAATCCATGAAGGAGTCCAAGGGCTCTTTCATAGAGAGCGATCAGGGAGCAACACCAGCCTAGATGCATTAGGCCAAAAGATTAGTGGATCCGCAAAGGACAAGTCAGCAATCCGCGAGAGTGTCAGTAGCAGGATTCGCGTCATGGCCAGCCAGAATCCGCGTCCCGACCAGCCAAGGGCGTGCAATGGCTTACCAAGTTCGGAACTAGCAGGACAAGTGGCAGTGGCCGAACGGGACATGCGCCTCGGCCAACCAGGCCGCGCGTCCCGGTCAACCACTTGGCCAAGTTTGAGGGATATGCAATTACTTATTTTAAATTCAAAGACGCCTGGCTTAGAAGCTCAGCCCGCCCATAGGAGTCATGTAATTTGAATATTTTTCTTTTTCATTGAGCCTGTAGGTCTATATAAGGGAGCCATTAGGGCCTTTGGAAGGGAGTCGAAGAATAAGATCATTGTGAGTGTTTTAGTTTCTCTTAGGAGAAGGTCAACTGTAAGGCTTGGGCTAGGGGTGGGTAAATTAATCCCCTATAGATTGTATTAGATTAGTATGGACCCTTCCCGTCCTTACTAGAGTTCTTTGTTGCGTTGTTTTTTTGGAATTGAATCCATTGTTTTCTTCCCTATATCGTATGATTCTTCTTGTCGGGCTCTTAGATAGGATCTTCAAGCATAGGTAAGGATTCCAAAGTAGCAAGAGATAGTCGCATTACCCATCCGAAGACGGTCCCACGACAACCATCTCAACTCCCTCCATAGATCCTTGGCGTGGGGTTTGGGACCACAATGCCCCGCGGGCCAATAGTTACACCCATGCAGTGATCAAATGTGATTGCAAAGCTAAAATTTTGGAAGGACGACCCGAGATACATTCTACTCGACCCTCTAAAATGCAACTCCCTACCCCTTTTCTTCACCTCATAGTCTTTCCTTTTATGTTTCTTTCTCACTCCACTGTCCGCGATCACCCAAAATCAAGGCTAGTTAACCTTGGAACAGGATAAAAAAAGTTAAGTATAAAGAATGACAAGTACATATATCTGAATCCGGCCCAGATTCATTCCTGACCCGAAGTTTTTGGGTTGGGACCGGGTTATAATGAACTCGACCTGACCCAAATGACCTGTTGGGTCAGAAATTTTAGTTGTGGACCCGGTCCAACTCGACCCGATCTTCTATTGACTTGGGTCTGGGTCTAGCATTAGGACTCGAACAAGAATTCGGGTTGGGTCAGGATCACTTATGACCCACTCCGACCCGACCCATTTGCACCCCTACCACCGTGTATCAGCAAAGTAATGGATTCTTATTTCCCCTTTTCCTAAGCAACTGACAGATTTTCTTTAGAAAGTGATGGATTTATTTATTCTTATTTTAAATGTTGAATATTTTGATTGGTTTTTGCTCATGATCCGACCTCCGCACGATTTTAAAGGGACTAATACTGCTGGAAAAAGAAACTTGAATATGAAATTCAACGAAAATTGAGAGAACCAAGAGCTCGGGTAATAGGAAAAAAACTTGGGCTTTAGTGTAATTGAGATATTTGGGCTAAACCAAAAAAAGGAAGCAAGTAGCTGTAGGCTTAAGGAGGCGTGCTATAAGGAAAGAAGAGATGAACAAGGAATCCCAGATAAATTAGGAGCGTCAAATTTGGATGAAGTAAAAACTTGGGTTTAATTTGAATGGTTGAGATAATTCAATCTAAATTGGGTTTAATTTGAACGGTTGGGATAAGTCATGCAACATATAAAAGCCACAATGGCCTCTTCACAGCAATTATTACTATTTTTATAGTATTTAAGATTATTATTATTGTGCATGTGCAGGTTTGGAATCAAGATGCTCAAATTATAGATGACTCAATAACAATAATCTCCGGCATGGCTATTGGATTAAGCATGTTTAGTAATGGCAAATATCCTCGTTGTATAGCCTAATTAATTTTTCTTTCTTAAGAACCAATTATTTTTTTTAGTGAAAAACCACAAATATTAGGGTATACCACATATTTTCTATTTATATTCATTAATCAATATATATATATATATATATTATTTTTTTACTAAATACATGTTAATGTTTCACAATATTTCAGAAATGTAGTTATCAAACAACAAAAAGTTTTTACAAGCTCTACTTTTCGAAAGCTCTACTTCTAAAATATCAAAAAACTCTACTATATACAGCAATTCCAGCCAGAGTCTTAATCATCTGTTATATCTCGATGAGAATTCGTTCCTAGTGGTTGCATGCTTTCTAGGTTTAAATTAGTGTTGCATAGCGAGCATAGATTAATAAACTATGCCTATGCTTCCCACTAAATTTATGATTCTTGCTAACTTATATGTCATTGCTAACTTATATTTCATTCAATACGTTTGCTAACTTAGAGAAGGAAACCTGGTGACTGTGGGCTAAGTTGTGAAGTTAAAAGTGAAAGACAGTGTCAACAAAAGGCCATGGCTATCTGAAGAACAGCCTACTACAGAGGAGAACACAACTTGAAGAACAGAGGAGAAAGCAGACAGCTTCAGAGCTTGGGACCAATACAGAACAGGCTGCTGCAGGGCCTAGAGGGCAATCAAACGCTAGCATCAATGGAGATGCCCCTTTTGAGGGTGAGTGAGTTCAGGTTGCAGAGTTCTGCAGTTAGCAGCAAGCCTTCTGCTGATGTCCTCTGCTAACAGGCTGTGGATAACTTAGATAGAGACCTGCAAAAATTGAACAAAAAACAGATAACCAATTCCTCTTGTTTGAAGACCAATTTCTGCTGTCAATCTCCTGCCTGTAATGCGGTTGCTCTTTTGAGATTTATCCAAACAGAAGTGAAGGCAGCGGGGTGTTTATTGTGGCAAAGGATTGACCTGTCATTAAGAGAATTCATGCCAATAGAAACACTGGTAGCAGAAGTGGCCAACTTATTGAGAAAGAGCCTGAAAGCCCATAAAACAGCGGCGATGATCATGTGGATTAGAGCCTGATGCTTCATGTAAGAGGAAGTGATCTTTAAGCATGAACATGTTACGATCCAAGCTTCAGAAAGGTGGCAACTTATCCTGATTTTTCTTGATTTTGGCTATAAAGAGTGGGGAATAATGACTTCAAAGGTAGGTTACAAAGCCAATTATCCTTCCCACAGCCATTTCCAAACTTATACTAAACTCTATTCCAAAATGGTTGTAAGGAATTTACAACATCACACCATAGATTAGAGCACCTTCTTTTAGGTTTTCAGCATGGTGACAACCTCAAGTTTTCTGCGATAATTCCACTACACTTTCCTTATTCATGGACTAGGATCATCTTTAAGGGATCTCCATGTTAGAATAATTTCAAAATATGGGCTTATACTGATTGCGTATTTTTGTTTTATAAAACGGATTAGACGTATGGCTCAGAATGATACTATAATTAAGCCCAATATGATGTATGATTATTTTATTTTATGGGCTTTGGTGCACCTTGGATGTATAGGATTGAGTCCTATTTATTGTGGTAATTTGGGTATGTAGGCCAGGAGACCCAATTAGGATTTTGGAACCTTTAATGGGAAGGCTTCTTTATGTTTCCTATATAAAGGCTAGGTCCCCCTCTTCTCTCCATATAGTTGATAGCTTGCCCCATTGACGGCTATCTTTTGTGAGGAGCAAAGAAGGGAAGATTCAGCTGCTATTATTTTAGGTGATTGAAGAATCGTATTCAATATGCCTTCCGCAGGTATATCTCTCCAACTTGAATACACTATTGTTGTGATTCTAAATCTTTTTTTTTTTTTTTTTTTTTTGCTTAAAAAAAGGGGTAGGGGGGAGGAAGGGACAAGTCCACACCCGCGTAGCAGCCCCCACTGGCCCTCCGCCCCACCGGGAGAATATTCGATGCGGGCAGAAATGGCCGTGTGTTGGGCACCCCGACCGGTTTTACTCATACCCTCCCCACCCGTAGGCCCGGCTCAGCTACTCCTCTGAGCTCTGGCTCGAGTCCCACGTATGAGTACGTCACACCCGGCACCACCCCGGCTACTAGCGGTTCAAGAGCGGTCCTACACCACAAGTCCAAGTAGTGGCCAAAGTAATGAGCTTCGGTCCACAATTTAATCGTCGCCGCAGCGATTCGAACTTGGAACCTTATGGTTAGAATTGCTGCCCAGTACCACTAGGCTACCACCTTGGTGGCATGATTCTAAATCTTAGCATGTTATTATTTATGACTAACACTCCAACCCCATTTGGCAAGCAAGGATTGATTCGTAGGGAAGAGACTCTTAACCCCAAGACCTCCTCCACTTTTTTCTGTGCGCATAGGTTGTCAGTTGACTTTGGAAGTGACCGTAGGGTATGTTTTCTTGCAAGAAAAATTTCATAGAAACCTAAAAAGAAAATAATAAGTTTAAAATTTTATCACAATATTTTAGAAATCTTTTTTGATAAATATTATTTTTTAGTTTTGTTTTCCAAGACTTCCTTGCAACCAAAAATACCCTGAAGTGAGATGGGATGGTGTAGCCAAGTACTACTCTGAACCGCGAGCAACAAACTGAACAAAGGGTTTGCACTTTGCAGTGCATGGTTTGGGGCCGTGTTGCAATAAAAGAATGAATTGAAGATTTATTTGAGATGCATGTTTGATTTCTGATCATAATTCAGTGCACAAGTGAATCTCTTGTTTCTACCATGTCGCAAACACAAATCTTGAAGTCCAGAGTGGAGCACACCAACCTCCATACACAGATCTCCAAGTCCAGAGTGGAGCTTACCGAACTTTACAATGGAGCCAACATTTGCATGACAAAGTGGATTAACTGGTTTCTAGGTTTAGCATGGGCAAACCTTGAATTGCTTCATGCCATTTGTCTGGCTTTTGTGGGAGTTTGGACGGCCATGCTGATCTTTAGAGGTTATTTATCTGGCTTATGTTAGTTAAGCATTGCTCGGCTTGGTCGCAGCACCTTTCATGGCTTTCCATACAACTCGACACGTCGGAGAGATGGCTGGTAGATGGAAAATTGAGACAGTAAACCATGCTAGAATTGGTTCTCAAATCATAGCTTAAAGGGAAAACAACATTCTTGTAATTTTGTTACCACACGAACTTGACAACATGGTTAGACTCGTTTCGTAATGATCGGAGTTTGGAGACAGACCCATAAATTAATCTTATCGAAAGCTTGTAGAGCATAGAGATAATTATAAATCATCCTTCTTTTTTTTGTCATAATCTCCAGTTAAGAAGGCAAATCTCAGATCAAGTACATGTACCAAGCCGAGCTACAACCACTGGTTCTAAAACTCATCCCAAAAGGGCCAATCCATGGAGATGCGACACTAGTTCATCTGAGCTGAACGCAGTTGGATCCAACCAATTCCTGCTTCAGATGGATGATGAATCCAATTTCAAACTTCTATATGAAGTTTTCTTTGCTGACCAAGGTAGTACATATGAGGAAAGAGGATAAATGTTAGTGACACATTGTATGGGCCTGAAGTCAATCAAACTGCTAATTTATCCTCAAATCAGGAATGCTTATTTTGTCTTGGAATTGTAGAGGGACTTTGAAGCTCTCATTCTGCTGTGCAACCTTGAGTTCACAGCATAGAATATGTTTCTTATACTGTCCCAAGGACTTTCTTGTGGTATAATAGTTGTTTGAAAGAACACATTCATTTTAGCCCCTTAACTCCAAGCAAAGTTTGGCATTAAATCAGCAGAGAATTGGGTGTGCCAAGCAAGTCGGGTGCTCGGCCTTAACCTGGCATTTGACTATTAGGAGCAAGGTATTTGATAAGTTGCAGACTGGAGAGCGAGAAATGGAAGACACTGTGCTAACTCTAGTTCATCTAATGACCAATTGATCTCCAACTCTCAGGGCTATTGAGAATATGAAAAGAATTCGAGCTTTCTTCACTATGATATCTAGCTTATTATTTGAACTCACAAGCTGCCATTCACACATATACTTCCTCTCACCCCCGTTTGGATCTCTGGTATAGAAAAAAACAGCAGGTAAAACCTATTCTAGTTGTTATAATTTTATGACGGTTGTTACAATTATTTAAAGATTATCTAGTATATTAAGATGATGGAGACTAACAAAAAGAAAAAAAGAAGGGGAAAGGAAAAAGAAAAAGGATAATGGGTATCTGAATGATCAGCACTATTTAGCTATTATTCCTTTAAAATTGCTGGTTTATAGTAAATCAACGAGTATTGCTCGATCTTTTTATTCTCAATTTAATAAAAATAACACATTTATATTTTGATATTAGCTGGAAATCAAAATTATTTTATGCTAGGAAAAATCACATAATCAAATAACATCACTATTTCACCATTATTATGAGTTATTTTCTGCTATAACAGCAATCATTTTGTAATGTCAAAAATAAAACTTTCTTAAAATCTTCCACTTTTATTTTGTTTTAGAGAATTCTTCTATTTTTTTTTATTTTCAGAAAAGATATGGTTTAACATTTTCAGATGCTTTAGCCTTATGCCTCCCAATTATGCCTCAACCAACACTCAACAAATTGTATGTGCAGTTAGGCCTCCAACCAAGTCGATCCCGAACTAGCAGAAGAACGATCCAGACTCGAATCAGTTTTTTCGGAGTAATGATTAGATTTGAACCGAACCTATTTGCTAATAGAGCTGGATTGCATTTCTAGACCCAGATCTATCCGAATGCATTTAAGTCAGGATGGAGTAGTCTAAGTATGCAAGAAAATTAGTGATGACATAAATTTCAAGTTGAAGGAATTAAAAGAAAATTATAGTGCATATTGCAATCACTAAAATGGACATCAACAACGATATTATTCAACCATATTTGAACCTTTAGTCAACAAATAAAATAGCTTCTGTAGCTGATTATATATTTAGACTCAGTAACAACCACCAGAATTTTTCACTTTGCTGCTAAATCTAAATTTTTCTTATTAATGAGATAGAGGACATTTTATTTTTGTGGAGCTCATTGGTATCCAATAAGTAGTCTATGAAGCTTGATGCTTTCAGAAACTTAAGCCCCTAGATTGAACAAATATATATCATGAAACTCTATTAGGTTGTGAATTATTTGTAAAACCTTAAGAGCATTTGACAACTATAGCATCGAGCTTAATACTTATCTTTTTGCAACAAAAAGACGGCAGGTTGAGGGGGAGAAGAGAGAAAGACATGGCACAAATTTTGACACCATGATCATTCATATTGCAGGGGCTTCCTTTAGTTCCGATTGGATCACCTTGTTAGCTTGGACCCTATTTGGGGTTGCAGGGGCTGGCTCTACTTTTCCTCCTCTTGTTACTGTTCTTTTATTTTATTTTCTCTTTTATTTCCTCCTCTGCATATTTCTCATACCTCAATGATATGGTGGCGCAATTGAACTGATTTTTTCGAAAGGGAAAAAAGTTTTTCTTAAGAGACTTGCTACAAGCATTTGTGGGTTGTCAAGAAGATCTTGGTTCTTCTTGCTTACCAAAATTAAAAAAAAGTTTATGTCAGGTAATTATAGAAATTTATTTGGTTAAGGAACCATAAAATCTAAGTGCTACCGAACAATGGCATACCAACCATTAATGACATTAGGTCATTTAAGACCGTTATTGAACCCATGGCTGAGAATATTATTAGTCTGATTAATGGGGGACTTCAAAATCTGTTTTAAAGAGTAGAACAAGTTGGTTGAGTTTTAAAATGCAAACTTTATTAGCTAGCTGATAGCAAGTTGTCTGTATCTTATGCGGTTATACCCCACATTTTCCCACTATAAAAGGATTTTTTTTTTTTTCTTGTAGTAAATAGGTGGGGCGTTGTGTATTTTAGTTTGTTGCATGATGCTTTCAAATGAGGATTTGGTAGGTGATACATCAATAGAGAGGGAATAGGGATAAATTTATGGCATGGTCACTACTTCCACATGCAATATTTCTTAGTTGCAGAATAATTCTTTTCAATGGAACTTTTTTTTTTGGTGAACGTAGAAAAACTTTTGGGAAACTAGAAATAAAGTAGATGAAAGAGAAAAGAGGAAGAATTAATTGTGACAGATCAATGGTTAGAATGGTTTCAATATTCTAATTGTATTTAATGTCTCAAACAGGAAGAACATGTGAATTAGGCATTGAAAGGTATAAATAAATCAAACTTTATTGAGCCTTGCATTGGTCAAACTTGAGTTAGAATTATTTTCAAACATAAATATATTGAGATCAAGTTTACTTTGTTTACTATTGGAGTGAACCTTTAAGCCTAATTTGAAATTGAGAGAATTCAAGTCTAATCGATCGGCTTGATAGCTAACTGACTTGCATGTAATCATAAAATACAAATTTAAAAATTCATTAAAGACACTATGATATATAGGGATGGATTTTGCTCCTCCCTAGAGGAGAGTGTACTAATTCTCGGGACCCTAATATCAATAGTGACATATATCTAAATTGAAGATTTACCCCGTTGATTGAGCTTAAACCAATCTTGGGATTCTCATACCGATTGATAAGTCAACTCACCTAATAGTTTTTTTCTTTGAGGAGATACCACCCAGTTCTTCCATGGACCATGCTATAATCTTTAATCCTTGGTGACAGAAACTATAACACCCAGTCCAAATGTTATAGTTTTTATAACTCCCAATCCCTACCCACTTTCTCTACTTCTAAAATAATCAATGCCCCTTTCTACTTAATTTTCTCTCCTTCTTTTGTGTCTCCTCCAACCTTCCTGTCCCGGCTAGACTTACTGCCTCAACGGCATCCACCTCTCCATCTGTAGCTCTCCGAACTCATTGTGGTCTCTATAGCCTCTTCGTCAATATGTTCTAGTATTTAACAGCATGAGAGCATCGCTACTTATTACGAGTTTTTGAGTGTCACATTGGCATTACGGTGTTGGAGAATTCTTTATTTACAACACATTTTACTACTATATTTGAGAGAGATTTCTTACGTTGAAGTGTGCAATTCCTATGGCTCATGGCCCTGTTTATATGTTGGGCAACACTACCGTTGATTATTTCTTTTCTAGTCTTGCAAACCATTCAAATTTATTGAGTCTAGCTAGTGTGGTCCGATTTAGTTATTATGAATGACTCAGTTAATTTGGCAATGTTGACAAAGTATTCAGTCTATATGAAATGCCTTCTAGTCTCTTCAGAGACATCAGGTACCCAAAATGCCTCGTATATTTGAAGAAATTATATACTTGCCGGGATTTGTTGCAACCACATAAGATTTTTATCCCCTTTTTTTTTCCTATTTACATGCATTTACTAATTATCATAACCAATGACACTATTATGATGGCAATCTATGTGGATTTGGAAAAATGCAATTGTCAATTCCAAACCCTCATAACTAGTTGTGATGACAAATTATAGAATGTAGTATGCCTTTCTATCATCTACTTTACTAGTCTTGGATAGCTTTTTGGTCAATTGCTTTAGTAAATTGGCTCTCTCACACCATTCTTTGCATAATTTGCTAATTAACTTAGCTTTTAATTATCTACGTATGTCTTTCTTTTATAGAAGATACTGGTCGAGTTAATTGATAATATTCCTTTGATTTTCTGATAGTATATGATATGGTGGTTGTGGTTAATTTTTGTCATAGTATAAATCATGAGGGATACTCTTAGTCATGGTAATTATGGAAATATATGTATGGATGTTGCTACTCGAAAAAAAAAAATCAATGCAAAAACGCACATGCAGTTCAAACACTTTTTTTATCTTTTGTATGTTTAATTATCTATGTGTTTTAGCAACAAAAAAAATTTATTATGTGTTGAATTTTTCTCTCCCCCCTTCCCCCACCTCCCAAATCTTCGGTCCTTTTTCCTTCCCTTCCCTTGAACCTTTGGATAGATCCTGAGTATAGGTAACATGGGACATGCTTGTTGCAAACAATTTGCCGGCAGCATTGGTGGAAAAGGTTATCTTCTTTGATAATGCTAAAGTAAAGTAGCTCAAAAAGAAGTTTGGAAGGATTGGGTAAAAAAGAGAGCTGACCGGGAGTTAATTTAATAGGGGTGTTGGGGTTCTTTGAGGGTTTTGTGCATGTTGAGTGTTAGAAATATTCCTTTTGTTGTGGGAAAATTGGTGGTGTATGAAGTCCTTGTAAGGTGACCAAATCTAATTTTATATATCCTGATTGTAGGAATTGTTGAAATTAAGTGATGAAATTTCTCATGATTAACTATTTTCTTTTTCGACTACATTCAACTAATAAGTTTAGCAACTGAATTATATAATAAAATAGTAATTCTTCATTTTTTTTCTTTTTTTTTTGTTTTAACTTGATACCTAATATAAAGCCCATGCAATAGATAAAAAATGTATCAGGTGCTATTAAGCTTTTAACTGTTGTGCAAATCTCTTGAATTATTATTGTACAGAGAGATTTTAAATTGTGTGCACAAAGATTTTAACTGTGTGCAACAAGATCTTAACTATGTATGGGGGATATTATCTATAGGTAATTAATTTTCTATTCTCCCAATGATCGCGATATAACAAATGAACCCTATTGACCGAAACTTCTATTTCCAGTCCACAGAATGTGTGCCTTATAATTCCTGGATTTCACTATTTAAAACTCTTGAACATATATACCCTCACAGGATGTGTGCAGAGAGACTTTAATTATACGCAAAAGAATATTAATTATGTATTAACCATATGCATAGAGATCTTAATGGAAAGATCATAACTGGGAGACCTTATGTGCAGAGGATATTAACTATCCAAAGGGATACAACTCTATACATAGAGATTTTAACGCACAGGGACCATAACTATATATAGGGAGATGTTAACTATATATAGGTGGATATTAATTATGTTCGGGACCCAGGAGGATGCTATCTTAATTATGTGCACGTGGATATTAATTATTTGGAGAATTTCTTAAATTCTTAGTGTTGCTTTCTTTCAATTTTCATTTCCTCATAAGGCAAATAAAATATCTAATTCTATCGTTTAGAAGTAGGGATGGCAATCGGGTCGAATCGGATCATAAACGGGTCGGGTCACATGCAGGTCGGGTCAGAAAATCATAAATCTGAACCCGACCTGTTTATTAAACAGGTCAGAAATTACAACCTGAATCTGACCTGTTTATTAAACAGGTAATCTGATCCGATCCGTTTAACCTGTTTAATAAACAGGTAACCTGTTTACCCAACCCGATCCGACCTGTTTAATCTGTTTGCCCAACCTGACCCGTTTAACCTGTTTAGACCTGTTTAACCTGCCCAACCTAATCTGTTTAACCTGCCCAATCCGACCTGTTTAGACCTGTTTAACCTGTTTAACCTGTTTAACCCGTTTAACCCGTTTAACATGTTTAGACCTGTTTAACCTGCCCAACAGTTAAACGGGTTAAATGGTTTAAACGGGTCAGACATCTAAAATCCGTATCCGACCCAATTAATAAACAGGTTAAACGGGTCGACCTGTTTACGATCCGAACCTGTTTAGGCCAAACCCAAATCTGTTTATGATGGGTCGAATACGGATCGGATTGATGGGTCGGATCATATTTTACCATCCCTATTTAGAAGTATGAGCAGCATCGTGTCATTTTCTTATCAGGCAAATAAATTTCGGATGACTACGGCAGATTCATGGTGATGACTGAATTCATGTCATAAATTTTGTGGCGGGTCCCATCGGCAAGATTCTAACGTAAAATCTGAGTGTGGGTAGGTATCTCTCTCTTTCTTTCAAAAATACTGAAAAAGACAACGCTACCGGATAATATGGTTCAGATCCAAATTTAATACTAGATCAGAAGCCAGTTTACACTAAATTTAGCTAGATGAAACCGTGAGCACTGACTCGCCGAGGCAAAGATTTAGAGTTTTAATTTCAAGAGCAGCATACAAGATTCAGCCAACCTAACTAAGCATGAGATTGGTATCTTAGAAAGTTTGAGCCATAGATATTAAGGTAGCAATGCATATATATGCATGCCTGGTTCCAAATGAAAACTGCCGACTTTAATCAAGGAAACATTACAATGGTGAAGGCCCTGGTGTAGGCGTGGACCAAGCTAAGTAATTGCCCATTGAACAGTGGCAGTGCTAATAGTTGTCATGAGGATACAGGGTTTATAAGTTCAATGGATAGGGTCAGGCATGGGCGAGGTTGAGAGAATAAGCCTACGAGTTGAGCTAAGCGAGCATAGCCGAAAGTTGGGAATGCTTTAAATCTACTGTGCAATGGAAACAAATAGCTATTGTTGGAATGTGCTGCCGTTCATAGTAGTCCTATTCTGATATGATGCATAACAAAATCTAAATGATCGTTTATTAAGCATTATATTCTGTGAGCTGTACTAGGCATCATCTTGCATTTTTTTTTATTCCTCTAAGTAAAATATTTTTAATTTGAATCTCCATGCTAGATTCCAAAAATAGTTGTTATTGGCAATGAATTTTGCAAAATATTATCAATTCATCATTTGAATGGAGAAGAATCTGCAGTCTCTATTTATTTAATTTTTGATGCTCTGTGCACATACTTTTCCAAGAAATGAATAATGGTTCATCTTACAAGGACTAATGGTCCTCTAAGCATCAAGATAGAGTGCTTCACTTAGTTTAGCCCGCTATCATAATAATTACAACAAATTAATATTATTATATTATGTTAATATTTTTTTATGCAAGCGTCATAAGTATAAGACCACTATAAGAATTGGACGACTAAAAATCGGTGGGTTAATTATTGGTCCCTCGCAAACATTTTTCCTCCCATTTTAAAGCATATCTTTTAAGGACCAAGCAATGCAAATAAGTTAAACAATAGTTAACATTGTGTAATAATAATAATTTTTTTCTTATAATGACAGATAATAGTTCAAAGATGAGTACATGCATGCGTAAATACTTGACATGTTTTGAGGATCTATTATTTTTTTTGCTGAAAACGGATGATTCATAAATTTCTAGTATGGATATATCCAATAAAATCAGAAAAATAATAAATCTCTGAGTGTGCTAGGCAACTCTCCGTTACTACCCACAGGGTGCTTTCAAAATGACTAGCCGCATACAAAACTATCCATTTTGCGGTTTTGTTTGTCTCACTGAAAATATGCTTAGCCTAAAAAGCTATACTACCGTTTATCATCAGCATCCAAGCCGTTACCGGAGCTACCCTGTTGAGGATCTGTTATTGGGTACGTTATTAAACTTTGGCGTTGGCCGGGGTGGGAGACCGGGAGAACGTGAAGTCATACTAGTAGTTGATCTCATTAATCGACAGTCTATTCTAATCCAACATGCTCTGGATCTGGACAGATTATCTTCTAAATATTTGGCGTCTATTCTGATCCAAGATGCTCTTGATCTGAAAAAAGTCTTCTACAAAGCTTGGTTAGGTTTTTTTTTTTTTTTTTTTTTTTTTTTTTTTGTTGTTGTTGTTGTTGTTGTTGTTGTTGTTGTTGTTGTTGTTGTTGTTGTTGTTGTTGTTGTTGTTGTTGTTGTGAAGCATGTGCAAGGGTGGGACATTTCATGTGGGGGTGGATGGGATAGGGACCGGAAATTAAAGCAACACTCACCCTCGTGACGGTAATTAATTGCGGGTCACCCATCAGCATTTGCCACAATCTTATCTAAACGTTAATGCGTATCCAACCAGTCATATCTGTGAGGCGCCGACAAATCCAAGTCGCTCTGCTCGTTCTCTTCTTTTGGATATAAGCGAGTCCAGATTCCCGGTTTAGTGATGAGCAAGTGGAACTAAAACATTAGACGGTACTCTTGTGAGAATTAGGAGGCCATGTCCGCCAGCTCTAACTCTCGTCCCTCCTCCTCCCCTCAAAGGTATTCGAACTAACTGAAAAAATACCAGATCGATCTTCTTTTGTTTCTTGAGCCTGCCATTGCGTTGATACCAAGACCAAGCCAAGATCACTTGGTCGAGAAGACGAGAAGAAAGTTTAGCCATCATATCTATGTTTTATAATTTCTCCTGATTTCTAGTTATTAGTCATGTGTAACTGGTTAAATCAACTTTCATATATATATATATATTGAATCAGAAAAAGGAATCGATCCAGTTGATATCGCTATTTTTTCTTTCTTCTCTTTTCCTTTTCATGCTTTAAGCTATTTTGTCTGATGTCCTTTTTGTTTAGTTTTGTTTTGCAACTCAGTAAATGAAAATACGCATGCAGCAAGTTAATTCAAAACGTTCCATCTCCACCCTACTCAAGAAATTGAAATTTTATAGCAAGCAATGTAGATTTTAACTTTATTTTGCAAGTTCTGATTAAGATCTTGAGGGTACAAGCACTGTTAGGAAGTTTTGTTATTTTTTATTTTTGGTTTGCCATCCTAATAATTATATAATTACCTTCCCCTCCCTTGCACCTGTCCAAGATTCTGACTGCTGCTTAAAATTGAAGGTTGGAAGGCAAGGTCGCTGTGGTAACAGGTGGAGCTTCCGGTATCGGCGAAAGCATCTCAAGGCTCTTCAGAAAGCACGGAGCAAAGATTTGCGTCCTCGACCTCCAAGATGGCCCTGGCCATCATCTCTGCAAGTCTCTAGGGGGCGACCCCGTGGCGTGCTTCTTCCACTGCGATGTCACCGCCGAGGACGATGTACGCCGTGTCATCGACCTCATCGTCGAGAAGCACGGCGGCATAGATGTCATGGTCAACAACGCTGGGATCACCGGCGAAATCGTGCCCGATATCCGCAAGCAGGATTTGGGTGAATTCAAGAAGGTGTTCGACGTGAACGTGCATGGCGTGCTCCTCGGAATGAAGCATGCGGCGCGTGTGATGGTTCCTCAGAAGAAGGGCGCCATAGTCTCGGTGGCCAGCGATGCGAGCGTGGTTGGAGGGATGGGTCCGCACGGGTACACGGGATCCAAGCACGCAGTGCTGGGGCTCACCAGAAGCGTGGCACCAGAACTGGTGCAGCACGGGATACGTGTGAACTGTGTCTCGCCATACGCAGTCCCATCAGGCCTCACCCTACCCCGCTTCCCTGGGGTTACGAGGAAGGTTGTGTTGAAGGGATTTCTGTCCTATATTGGAAGCCATGCAAACTTGAAAGGCGTGAACCTGCTTGCAGATGATGTAGCAGACGCCGTGCTCTACCTGGCAAGCGATGAAGCCAAGTACGTCAACGGGTTCAACCTCATGGTTGATGGGGGTTTCACCTGTGTGAACAACACTTTTCCAGTATTTAAATCTGGAAGTCTGGCTTCCAGGTTCCTCCCTTGGTGAAGCAAGTTCGATTAGCAGTCTTGGTTGTTAGAACAAGCTCTGCTTGACTGCGCGGCTACGGATGGATACCTACTACAATAAACTCAGATCACAAAAGACTATTAGGAGTCTTTTATATCATGTACTTGATCTGTTGCAAGTTAAATCGTTGGTAATTAGTTGCTAAGTTGCACCATCTCGCTGTATGTTTGGAAAATATTACTTTTAGAACTGAGCATTGCTTCTTTACCAGCATTACTTCGAAAACTATGGTTCGAGTGGGGACAGCCATGGAGACCATAGGGACCAGCACCCTATTTTCCAACCATAGGACCGGATCAGCCGCTCCTTTTCTACTAAATGCAATCTCTATATTTGTGACTCGGCTCCCTGAATATTAAAGCTTCTCCAATCCCTCCTATGAGTTTTATGATGCCTCATTTCTATCTTTTTCTTGATGCAAGAGAGGACGCCTATTTTTAATCATCTTTGAAAATTCTCCAATTGGTTTACGTCCAGGAATATCCTCTGAATCTACCACCAAATGAGGCAAAGATATAAAATTTGCGAGCACCCTCAGTTATAAACCTCTGTAACCTAGGGGATGAGATATATATATATATATATATATATATATAAGCATCTAATCTTCCCGTATAATACGAGGCGGTGAGGTTGGCAACTCTGTTTGGATGTCAAGAATGCTGGCAAAGTCATAAAGAACCTCCATATCAGAGTAGTGTAAGTACATGTTAGTACAAGCTATAAAAGAGCTTCCAGATGTAATTTCCAAAATCTATTTTGGGATTTCCATTTTTTGGGAATAGTATTGTGTAAGAAAGTAGATCTCGACTTTGCTTTAATCCTTTCACCTCCATCTTCATGTTGTTATGTGGTTTGAGCTTTTTTCTTTTAGTCCAAGCCCATAAGGGCTCTTTAAGCCATTTTAAGCCCAAGTTTAGAAGACTTAAGTGAGTCTTTATGCTGGAATTCGATTTAAAAAGAGAAGCACAAAAACATAAGAGAGAAAAGAGAGAGAGAGAGCTCTTTGGTATGAGCTTGTTTGTCCTACTTCAATGTCTATTGATACTCATTGAAGGTTGTGTTTTCAAGAGTGTATTGGGGTTCTTCCAACAAGTTGTTTGAAAGATTTGGTGTTGAAGTTGGCTTGTTTAAACTCATGAGGTAATCCTTATTTTTCTCCTCTTTGTTGTGTTAGCTCAAGTGATGTATGCTGATACTTGAGTAGAAACCATTGTAATTTGTTTATTATAGTGGAAGTTTGATCTGAGCATGACTCATGGATGTAGGCTTTACGCCGAACCACATTAAATCATGTGTCTCTTGTGTATACCTTTGATCTGTTTGATATTTTGCCACTTAGAATTCATTCTATATATTTTGCTTGCCTAGAATTGGTATTTGTGGTGATTAGCTTCCATATACTTTGTATTGATAAACTTACACTTAGTTGGCCATATTTGGTTAAGTTTATGATCTCACCAAGTGAGGTAGTGTTTTTTCTACAAGTGGTATCAGAGCCAGGTTGTATGGCTTGCGGTTAACTTGTATGGTTTGAGATGGAAGTTGTTCTAGCACAGGGTTGGCTCAACCCTTAGGCGACTGAGGCGGTCGCCTAAGGCTCCGGCCTAAAGATTCTTAGCTATAAATGCATTGAAGCCCCCAAGCCTAAACACTCTTAGATATAAATGTAACATTAAGGCCTCCAAGCCTAAAGACTTTTAGCTATAAATGTATTGAGGCCTCCCAAAAGACTCTTAGCTATAAATGCATTGAGGCTCCTAAATAATTTTCAAATGTATTTATTATTATTATTATTAGTGAGTTCGCCTTAGGCCTCCAAATCTATTGAGCCACTTCTGTTCTAGTACCATGATTAAGCTCACAAATACAAATTGGTTGATTTGGAAACAAAAAATGGAAGATATACTTTATTGCAAGAATTTGTATGAGCTCGTGGAGGGTGAAACGGCTATGCCTAAAGACCTGGATGATAAAGGTTGATAAAAGTTGCATAGAAAGGCTATTGGACAATTAGGCAATGGTTGGATGATAGTGTTTTTCATCGTGTGTCTAATGAAACCGATGCTCATGAGTTATGGAAGAAGCTAGAGGCTAGATATGAACAAAAGATCATCGGGAACAAAGTTTTCTTGATTAAAAAGCTTGTGAGTATGAAGTTTAAAGAGGGTTGCCCCGTTGCCGATCACTTGAATGAATTTCAAAGTGTTGTGAATCAATTAAGTACAATGAAAATGGTGCTTAAAGATGAGTTGTAAGCTTTGTTGCTTTTGAGTTCTTTTTTCGGATAGTTGGGAGACCTTAGTTGTCATAGTTAGTAACTCTGTTCCGGGTGGTGTATTGTCAATGAGTCAAGTTACTAGTAGCTTGTTCAATGAAGAAACAAGAAGCAAGTCAGCGGGTATAGATAATGCACAAGCTCTTAGAAGCAAGAGTAGAGAACACAAAGCTTGCGGTAAATCTAAGGAAAGATCTCAGTCTAGAGAAATGTTTGGTGAAAAGGGCAAATGTATTCATTGTGTAAGATGGGGTATATGAAAAAAAATTGCTATGTATGAAAGGCACAACAAAAGGAGACTAATACACATAAGAAAGAAGATGACAAGAGTACAACAATTACTTGCTCAAGTGAAGAAGTAGAGGTTCTTTCTTATGAAGAGAATGAATGTATACATGCTGGTGAAGAAGTTGTTGACATGGGAGCTTCCTACCATTCTACTCCTAATAATGAGTTCTTCACTTCATACAAGAAAGGAGACCTTGGAAATGTGAAGATGGGCAATAAGAGTTATTCGAAGATTGTGGAAATTGGTGATGTTTGCATTCAAACCAATGTCGGGTGTACTTTGACTTTGAAGGATGTGCGCCATGTTTCTGATTTGCGCCTTAATCTTATTTTTGTGAATGCCTTGGATAGGCAAGATTATGTGAATTGCTTTGGTGATTAAAGATGGAATACCAAAAGGTCACTTGTGGTAGCTAAAACAAAGCGTTATTGCACTCTTTACAAGCCACATATGAAGGTGTGTAGAGATGACTCGTATGTCACCGAAGATGAGTCGTCTCCAAGGTTGTGGCACAAGAGGTTGGCTCACATGAGTGAGAAGGGATTGCAAATTTTAGCAAAGATGTCTCTCATTCCCTTTGCCAAAGGTAAAACTCTAAATCCTTGTGATCATTGTCTTTTTGGCAAGCAACATATAGTTTTTTTTTCTAAATCTTCTTGAAAGAAATCTAATCCTCTTGAGTTGGTTTACTCTAATGTTTGTGGACCCATTGAGGTGGAGTCCTTGGTTGGCAATAGGTATTTTGTCACATTTATTGAGGATGCATCAAGAAAGGTGTGGGTATATTTGTTGAAGACAAAAGATCAAGTGCTTTGGTTATTTCAACAGCTTCATGTCATGGTTGAAAGAGAGACAGAAAAGCCATTGAAGTATCTCTGTAGTGATAACAGTAGAGAGTATACATCAAAAGTGTTCGAAAGTTACTGCTTTGGGCATGGTATTAGGCATGAAAAGACTGTTACAAGTACATCACAACATAATGGGGTAGCGGAGAGGATGAACTGCACCAATGTAAAGAAAGTTAGATGCATGCTAAAGATAGTTAAGTTTTCTAAGGCATTTTGGGGTAAAGTCGTTCTCACTACTTGTTACTTAATAAATAAATTCCCTCAGTTTTTTCAGACTTTTTATATTCTAGAGAGAATACGGGGTGGAAATGATGTTTTCTATTCATATTTGAAGATATTTGGGTGCAAAGCCTTTGCATATGTACCTAGGGAGCAAAGGTTGAAGCTTGATGATAAGGCACTTCCTTGTATCATTGTTGATTATGGCAATGAAGAGTTTGGATACAAATTATGGGATCCAGTGAAGAAAAAGATTACTAGAAGTAGAGATGTGATCTTTAATGAAGGCCAAATCTTTGAAGATGCTGAAATACTTGAGAAATCTAAGGATGTGGTAAAAGGTGCAGCCAATTTTGCACCTATTCCATCTCCTTTGCAACATACTATAGATGAGGAAGAGGTACAAGATAAATCTAGGAGAGATAAGATACTAGAAATTAGGGGCAGTGATATGTTAGAAATGAGTATGGATGATGATGAGATGCTTGCAGATAAGGTTAGTGAGCTGAGGGAGCAGTCTACTCAATAAGAAAGTACAGAACCTCAGGTCAGAAGATCTGCTAGAGAGCATAGACCATCATCAAGGTATCTTGCTTCAGTGTCATTATGTTTACTAGTGAGGAGCGAGCTTTCATGAAGCACAGTCTCATAAAGACAAGATTAGTTGGATGAGAGCTTGTGGATGAAAGCCGGAGAGCTTTCAAGAAGCACAGTCTCATAAAGGCAAAAAGAGATAGATTCTTTACTAAAAAATGACACTTATCAGCTTGTGCAGCTTCCTAAAAGTAGAAAAGCATTGTAGAACAAATGGATGTTCAAGTTGAAAAAGGATGGCAATGGAAAGCTAGTGAAGCACAAAGCTCGATTGGTTGTTAAAGACTTTGGTCAGAAGAAAGGCATTGACTTTGATGAGATTTTTTTCTCAGTTGTGAAGATGAGTTCGATTAGAGTTTTCTTAGGTTTGACAGCTAGCTTGGACCTTTAGCTAGAGCAATTGGATGTTAAAACTGCATTTCTTCATGGTGATTTAAAGGAAGAGATCTACATGGCTCAACCTGAGAGGTTTGAGGTGAAAGGCAAAGAGCACTTGGTTTGCAAGTTGAAGAAAAGTCTTTATGTGAAGCAAGCACTAAGAAAGTGATACGAGAAGTTTGACTCATTCATGATCGATAATGGGTACAAAAAAACAGATGTAGATCATTATGTTTACTTCAAGAAGTTTAGTGGTGAAAACTTTATTATCCTTTTGCTCTACATGGATGATATGCTTATCTTGGGTCTGGATGTAAAAATGATTGAGAAGTTAAAAAAAAAATTATTTAAGTCTTTTGATATAAAAGATTTAGGTGCAATACAACAAATTTTGAGCATGCAAATTTATCGTGACAGAAAGAAAAGAAGTTGTGGTTGTCACAAAAGAAATATGTTAAACGGGTGCTTGAAAGGTTCAACATGGCAAGTGCTAAGTCAGTTAGCACTCCTCTTGCTAGTCATTTTAAGCTTTCTAAAAGTTCATGTCCATCTACTAAAGATGAAAGAAAATCCATAGAGGCCATTCCATATTCATCAGCTGTGGAGAGTCTTATGTATGCTATAGTGTGCACACGACCAAATATGGCCCAAGTAGTTGGTGTAGTTAGCAGATTTCTTTCAAATCCTGACAGAGATTATTGGAAAGGTGTAAAATAGATTTTCAAGTATTTAAAGGGTACTTCTGAGTTGTGCTTAAGATTTGGTGGCTACAAACCAGTATTAGAGGGCTTTACAGATTCTGATATGGTAGAAAATTTAGACCATAGAAAGTCCACTTCAGGATATCTATTCAAATTTGCTTGGGGAGCTGTTTCATGGCAGTCAAAGCTTCAAAAATGTGTTGCATTGTCCACTACAGAGGCAAAGTATATTGTTGCTACAGAGGCCACCAAGAAAATGCTATGGATAAAGAGATTTCTTCTTGAGTTTAGGATATTACAAGACATGTTTGCGGTGTTTTGCGATAGTCAAAGTGCTATATATTTAAGTAAAAATGCTACCTATCACTCTCGTATGAAGCATATAGATGTGAGATATCATTGGCTACGTGATGTAGTGAAAAGCAGCAGGTACGGCTTGAAAAGATACACACAAATAAGAATCCTTCCGACATGATGACCAAGGTGCTTCCTGGAGAAAAGTTTGAGCTTTGTGCCAAGTTGGCCGGTTTGGGCTTTCGGTGAGTAGTCAATGGTTGGTTCTCCTCCCTTATGGGCTTAGAGGGGGAGATTGTTATGTGGTTTTGGCTTTTTTCTTTTGGTCCAAGCCCACGATGGCTTTTTAAGCCATTTAAAGCCCAACTTTAGCGGACTTAAACGAGCCTTTGTGCTGGAATTTTGAGTAAGAAAGAGAAGCACAAAAACAGAAAAGAAAAAAGATAGAGAGAGCTCTTTGTGAGAGAAAAGGGCTAGGGTTTGGTGTGAGCTTGTTTGTCCTACTTCAATGTCCATTGATACTCATTGAAGCTTATGTTTTTAAGGGTGTATTGGAGTTTCTTCCAACAAGTTGTTTGAAAGATTTGGTGTTAGAGTTGGCTTGTTTAAGCTCATGAGGTAACCCTTGTTTTTCTCCTTTTTGTTGTGTTAGCTCAAGTGATGTATGTTGATACTTGAATAGAAACCATTATAATTTGTTTATGATAGTGAAAGTTTGATCGAAACATGACCTATGGATATAAGCTTTATGTCGAACTACATTAAATCTTGTATCTCTTGTGTATACATTTGATTTGTTTGATATTTTGCCACTTAGAATTCATGCCATATATTTTACTTGCCTAGTATTAGTATTTGTGGTGACTAGCTTTCATAGATTTTGTATTGATAAACTTACACTTAGTTGGCCATATTTGGTTAATTTTGTGATCTCACCAAGTGAGGTAGTGGTTTTCCTACACATGTCGTCATCCCTTAATATTCTTCTACACTCCTTGCTAGCTTTCCCACCCAAAGTTTTCCTCTTTTCTTGTCTTCTATACAGCTAGGCATACTCTCTCTCATTAGAGGCAAGTTTTTCACACACTATTAATAGTTTCAAAAGAAAGTGAAAGAAGCCACAATTGTAGATTTGATATATTTTTCCTCTCTTTTTGTGAATTTATGTAAGATGGGGTTGATACGAGTATTATAGAATAAAAGCAAGTTGTAAGGAGCGCATATTTCACAAAAAATCATAGACCATAAAAGAGGAGAGAGGATGGTGCTAGATGTGAGCCCAAAAGGGGAAGGAACTATGATCCATTCTTTATTTTTTTATACAAATTCTTCTAAACGAAACAATATATAGTTTTTCAAATCATAAAATATTTTTTCTTTTTCATTTAGATTATAATAATTTTTGGAAAATAAAATAAAAGTCCCTCCATTTTCTCTCTTCATGAATTAGGTTTTTTCCCAAAATCTTTCCCTCTTCTCTTTTTTATTTAATGGAAGAAAAAGTTAACAACCATCATAACAAGTTATTTACATTACATTATTTAGTTTGATAGCAGTCACTTATAATATAAATAACAGATACTATTATCGCTTGTAACTTTCTCTAAATACAACATTAATTTTATAAAATTTAAATTTTCATTAAATTTTTCTCATCCTAATTTTTCATTATTGCCCATTACACTACCATTATAGTAGCCAGTACAGTAATAGCTATTTCAATGTAAAATTTTGAAATGCTATTCTAGATAGTATCTATTCACAGATGCTATAATCGTTAGTAAATATTTTGGCGAGGTTCGTTACTTACAATAAAGACTGAAATGATGGTGAGAATAATTGGAAAAAAAAAAGTAGCTTATTGATTAGTTGCAAAGGGTTCAAAATTGAATCCAATCAAAGTTGGTAACCCAACTAAATATCTTCAATTGGAAAACGGAATGTGGCCTAATCCAACCCTCTCGATAAATAAAAAATTATTAGTGTAATTTTAAAATAAAATAAATTTTAATAAATTCATTTAGTGACGTCTAGGATGAATCTGGTCCACCAGGTCACGTGAACCACACAACCGCTCACCGGCTCTTTTGTTCCCTAGGGTTCCTTTCGAAGCCCTCGCCACCCACTGTTTACATTATTGAAGGCTCTGTGAAGGATGATGATCTTAAAGCACTCACCGCCCTCCATTGACCTTATTAAAGGCACTCAAAAAACTAAAAAAAAAATCTTTTAAGGCACCCAAGGGCTCCTCGGTGCCGCCCATCAGTGCTTGCTAAGGTGAGCTGGGCGGGATCAGGAGGCCACCATGTCCACCAGCGCCGGCTCCGTTCCACCTCTTTCCCCTCGACGGTACGCGAACCGAACACCAACCTTTCGATCCATCTCGAGCCTGCCCTGCTTTGATATTTCCGACAAAAGATTGCTATTGTCCGGAGATGTCTGTTTTCTCTTTTATGTTTCTTTTGATTTGTGCTTCTTGGTCCGTGAAAGTTGACAGATGGATCTGGTAACCCGTTGTTGTATCACTAGATTGACTTGCATGTACGTGGATCTAGAAAAGGAGTTGATAAAATTAGTATTGTAATATGAGTTGAAGCTCCAAAAAAAATAAATATCCATAGTGTTTCCACATTCAATTCTAACCTTTTTATCAACAAAGAATTATACATGGTTTTTACTTGAAATTAGATTGTTGAGATATATATGGTTCTTTTCTTTTGTTTGTAATTTGGGAAAGATTAAAGAAGATAGGGCCTTGATAAAAGCAGCATGCCCCTAAGAGAACTGTAGTGGAATAAAACGTTGGGATCGGAAGTTCAAGATCACTCCACCCCCACACGATCATTCCATAAATATGCTATAATTAAGCATAGGGCTAGAAACAGGCCGGGTTGGGCCAGGCCACTCCCCTACCCAAGCCCGGCCTGAAATTTTTTTTTGGGCTTCAAGCCGGGCTTAGGCCCGAAAAATTTGAAAAATCCCGACCTGAGCCCTGCCCAAACCCAGTTGGGCCAGCACAAATTATCCATTAGGACTAAAAATTCGGCTGGTCCGAACTCGATTGAAGCTTAATCTTTCTATCGTTCATACTGTAGCCTCATATTTTTTTGGTGAAATACTATAGCTTCACGTTAGCAACTATCTGATGGTCAGAAACAAGTTTACTAGAAAAACTAATTAATAACACAATTGGAAATGGCATTCCTATGTTCTAAGCAGTTCATAAACAAGCATGTAAGTTCGGGCTCCATTTTGGGCTGGAGTTCGGGCTAGATTTGGGCCTGAGTTCGGGCTATGTTTGGCGCCTCGTCTGGGCTCGGGCTGGGCCAGTGATATATCCAAGCCCGGCCTGAAAAACATATGGGCTCTATATTTAACGTCAAACCTAGTCCAAAATTTTTCAAGCCTAATCCGCAGCCCAACCCGAAGTTGGCCTGGCCCGATGGGTGTCGAGCTGGGCCGGGCCCAATTCCAACCTTAATTAAGCATGATTAAGTATAGGGAGGCTGCATAACATATTTTTCTCATATATCAATTTAACTTCATTTTGACCTATTAAGCTGTACTAAATGCTCGATCCAACCATTTATATTGGGATCATTGCATACCAAATTTTTTTTATATATATTTCCTTGATTAATCAACCTTCTCAAACCTTAGCAAAACTTGTCGTTGTGGTTCATTTGCAAGCTATTGTTAATTGATAGGATCAAAAGCCTATTTTTACTTACCTATAAAATGTTTTGACTTACGATTTCCTTTGAACCACCTGAACAAACATATTCCTTATCCATAAGCATTTATTTTATCATAGAGAATGCCAACACTATGCAAGTATGCATTCATTTATCTATATTTTGTTGTTAAAGACGTTTCCAAGGATACTCTCTTTAATTAGTAACTCACTGGTTCATAAAGATAATTGCATCTTCTAGATCATCCTTGGTTTGAAGTTAGCTTGCTCATCAATCAAAATATCCTCAGAGAAATAGATTATTATTACAAAGTACATAAATTTTTGATACTTTAAGTCATTTTTATTTTTGTTGAGAGAAGGAGGGGGGTAACCCCCCACCCAGCCAACTAGGTGTAGGCGGGATTCGAACCTAGGCCATTCGGTGCCACAACCCAATGACTTTTCCAACCATACTAGTTGTAATACTTCACATCAGAGATGAATTTCATACATCTTGTGCTGTATAGATCCAACATGCATACTCTATCAATACTTTGCAGTTGGCACACACTAGTATAGCAAAAGTACACAAGTCTGTCAAACAATTTGTAGCTGACACCAAGATACTATTTTTCATTCTCTATTTTTTTGTTTTTTCTTATGACCTAGACCAATTTTAATTGTTTCATGCCATTTCTAAGACATTTTAACAAATTATTTTCATTTCTAGTGAATACATAGAAAGTTTGCATTGGAAACCATTTAGACTTCCATGTCCATTGCTATATAACATATGCTCTGCATTTTTTAAGCAACATTGACATTGACATTACTCAACTATGTTTACTGTTTAACAAGCAGGACAATATGGAGGATTTAGAAACAAAACAAAGTCTCAAAAGTTACAAAACTGCTAACGACCAAGCAAGAACTAGATGCGTTGACCTGTAAGATACTTGCAAGATACTAACCAAGATCAGAATAGGGGAAACCCACCATAGATTATCAGCTATCCCATAAGCTTCTGGATACTGTTTGATAGGAAAGGAAAAAGTCAGCTTTTCTCCATGCTGGAAAAACTCCATAGGGACAGCTTGCTGCCTCCATTCTTTAATACTATTTCAAACCATTTCTCTTTTTCATCTGCCTTCTTCTCAAATCCTGTTCCTAATGTTAATCCCAACTCAACCAAAGAAAGAACTCCATGTGTGTGTGTGTGTGTGTGTGTGAGAGAGAGAGAGAGAGAGAGAGAGAGAGTCTTATCCATAGAAACCATAAATATGATAATGGTAGGCTCTGCGATTCGATGGCAGAAGCTGGAAGGTGGTCTTGGAGTATAGAAGGGATATAAGATGGGTTAGATAAGGATGGGCTTAGAGAAGTGAAGAGGAAGAAGGGGTGTTGTTTTTTGTTTTTTAGAGAAGGCATTGTTTTGTTTTGAGAAGCATGGAGTCCCACTGCTTGTGCAAGATGTGGGAAAAATAAAAACTAAGATGAGTAGATTTGTTTTTTCCCATGGAAACTGCAATTTTCCATAAAATTTTCAAACTTTAAAATCTTGTCCAAACAGGTTTGAGGATTGGATTTCCATGAGGCTTAGGATTTCCTTGGAATAAGCTTATCCCATGGAAAACCATGGAATTCCGTTACATCCAAACATATCCTTAGTCTCTTGTTTGAATTCCTTTTAACAATTTCTTTTGGACCCTTTGACCTTCTTGCACATAGTCATTTGATTGTTACATATAGATTTCTTCTTCGAATTGTCAACTTTAAATTGCAGTTTTCAGCAACATGCCGAGTCTTATTTATTTAATTTATTGCATACGTGATTCTTGTAGAATTAAATCTAGTTAAACGTTAGTGTTTGAAGATGATAAATTCATCGTTGTTGATTGTAACTAAGGTTTTATGTCTCGATACTGAGCATTGTAATGGTGCATTACTAGCATGGTGGGACACAACATGGCATAGTACATCTCCATACTAGTTCATGCTAAAGATCTTAAGTTGAAACAACGTATACCATGTATTGGTGCCATTGTTGGTCATGTCATCTTGAACCATCCAGTTTGGAGCATACTGAACCAAACCGACGAGGAACAAGTCGGTTCGCCTTGTCGGCTTGGTAAATAGGTCAAACTAACTCTATTTTGATTAAACCCTCATGGCTTGATTTAAAGCCGATCCAACTTGGCCTTTCAATTATACCCTCCCCACACCGCCCCCCTTCGGGCATGACCGGCAAGTGCCCCTTCCCTCTCCCTCTCTTTCTCTCCGCTAGGATTAGGGTTGGCCGAGGGCCTACCCCTTCCTCCCTCTCCCTCTCCCTCCCTCCCCCGCTGCCTCTCCCTATTCCCTCCCACATTGGACAATGATTGACGAGGGCTTTTGGGCCTTCTCTCTCTCGACCTCTCTCTTCCCCTCCCTCTCTCTCTTTTCATCTCTTTCCTCCCTCTCTGGCTCTCCCAGTTTCCGTACATTCTGGAATGGCATGGTACAGACATGTACCATGCCAAACGGGTCGCTGGCTGGTACGTTCTCTGGTACTAGTTTGGTGAACCCTAAGTAGTGTTGTATTGTATTAATCTCCCGTACTATACTAGTTCTCTACCAGTACAATATCTATCCCTAGTATGCCTCAATACATAAAACCTTCATTGTAACCTTTGGCTACTAACCTTATATTTTCTTATACGGCTCCATTAGGTTTAAACTTTATTATGCAGGCTCACCTGTAATATATAATTTGTCATCAGGAGGAAAGTTTTTCAAGGTTCAAGCATTGTTGTAAAAAATTTTAGTCATCATACACGACTTTGATAGCTAAGTGCTATCAAGCAATAGCTACAACACAATATTGGTGAAGGTCTTTCGACAAAATCTTTGCAAAATCATTCCACCTATAGTTTCTTCCTACACGTCTTAGTTTATGATCTCAAAAATTATCATCAATTTTAACTTCAATTTATAGGTCTTGCATGTCTTGTTGGAGGTCTTGTCCACATGGCTAGATAATAGGTACACAAGGCCTCCTTGTATAAAGAAGCCTTTCCATGTGAGGTGAAACTATGGGAGATGGTCCCTAAATGTGTTGGTTAGTCCACAAGGTTATTGGACCTTGTGACCTCCCTATTTAAAGGAGACCTTTCTATGTGAAAAGAAGCCATGAGAGATGGTTTGTCAACTTCTAATTTCTCAAAAATCTTGTTAGAAGTAATTCTATTTTTTCTATGCATTTTATGTTCCAATAAACTGATTTAGGCCAAAGTACGCATTGGTTCATTTTTCTTGAGCTTCTTGGCTTGATGGCCATTAAGTTGTATGTCTTAGAAATTGCAGTAAGAGAATATAAACAAAAAGTAAAGATGTGCAACTATTTAGCTCAAATGGATGTCAAATAATCTTACTATATACAAGTACATTGTTGACTACTTCCATGGTAACATGGTATCAAAGCGATTGTAAGTTAGGGCTGAAATCTCCAGTCACGCCAATTTTTCTTCATACCTCCCATTTATTATCTTGAGTCTTTTTTCTTATCCGACTTGTTCCTAGTTGGTACCAACTCATTATCTTGAGTAGTTTATCACTTGTTTATGCCTTTATGTGCATGATCCATGTCGCACATGAAAGAGGTTTTAAGGCCTAATATACATTGTTGACCCCTTGAAAGAGGTTTTAAGGCTTGATATACATTGTTGACCCCTTTCCTAAGAACTTAAGCTTTTGAGATCTAGTGGTTTGTTAACAATGAGGACCCCATTTAGAGCTGATGCTTAGCAAGATCTCTCAACTAAAGCCATCTTGTTTGTTAATTGAAAAACATTTTCCTTGTCTTCATTACGTTGGGATGGCTGTCTTTTAGTTCCAAGACCACCGAGGATTATAGCCTTTTTGGGTCTCATGAAAGTATTAGGTATTGTATCTTAGAGATAAGACTTTCTAGGAGCCTATTGACATCTATAATGAGAAATCCATAACAATAACCATCACGCCTTGTGCCGATTATTTGGTATCAGCTTATGATTTTAAGGAGGAATCACTGTAACTTTTTATGCACAGGCAGGAAATCAGAGATATGTCTGTCTATCCATCCAACTATAGTTGTTGAGAAAACTATGAGAAATAGAAAGTAGAAAAAGAAAAAAAGAGAAAAGGAAAAATGTGGTGGCTATCTTGGTTCAACCTATCATGTGTAGTTTTTTTTTATAAAAGGATTCCAAGTTTCAGGCATTATATAGAAAACTGAGAAGTTTACCAAAAGTTTAGAAAGATAACCAGATTAAAAATCAAGATCACAATATAGTTTTGCCTAAGAATCAAAAATTTTTTGAGAGTGTTGAAACATCAATCTTCCAACTCTTAATCTTTACAATGGGTGAGATTAGTCTAAGTCCAACAAGGATTTAAGGAAAGAGGGAAAACAGAAAGAAAAGGAGTTCTTGTTGTTTATGCAACAAAACAAGTAACTTTATGAGGCAATACAACTGCTACAAAGGAGAACAACCTTGTGACACTAATGTCACAAAATCGATGGTTGCAATGATTGTTGACATCCTTAGAGTTAGCGATAGTTGGAGGATTATTTTAGGTGCCATTTGCCACACAACTTTTTGTAGGAGGGTCTAAAATCCACTATGCCAGCAAATTTAGGCAATGTTTTTGTGAAACTCTTCACGAATGTTTTTATTTATACATGTTAGCACAATTTTAGAGATCATGTAACAACTTGTATCACCTATAATATTTTTTTTTATTAGCATGATCTTATATCAACCTATATTATTTTTTTTTTGTTAGCATTATCTTATTAGAGTGATTTTAAGGATCACATAACAACCTATATCACACATAATATTTTTCTTCGTTAGCGTGATCATATATTAACCTATATTATTTTTTTTATATGGAGTCTGTACACGAGTATATATAACTCCTGAGATGTATCGAATGTGACGGAACAGAAAAATAAAATTATTTTTCTCTTTTTTTTTGTTTTTTCTTCTTCTGCAAATATTTTAATATGATATCAGAGCCACCGATCATCTAATATGCTGCCACCATCTCTTCGGCCTTTGCTGTGGTCGTCGTTGCCATATCTAAAAGTTTTGAAGACCCCCATTGCCGATCTATTGATCTCTGTTCTTGGGTGAATTAACACTCGAAGATCCTCTATTTTTCGATGGATCTATAGATCTTCTATTTTTCCACAGATCCTCTATTTTCTAGTGAATTAACATTCAAAGATCTCATACTCCTTAGCAGATCTACATATCTTCCATTTTTCGGTGGATTAATACTCGAAGATTCTTTATTTTTTAATGAATCTGCAGCTGCTCTCCCCTACTTTTCTTCTCAGCTTCAGATCTTCGGTCGTCTCTTCTCACCGTTGCTCGGCTCCTTTCTCTCCATCTTTGGTTTTATTTGATGCCTCCGACTTCATTACCATCTAGTTCAAGGTCTCTTGTTCCTCTTTCATGGTTCTTCATCTACGAGGATCATTGACCTTCAGTTGCCTTCTCTCTAAGCTCTGTCCTCGCTAAAACTGTCATCTTTTATGTGTCTTCTCGCTGCCACATCATCAGACAAGTCAATCAGTCATTACGGCAGACTTGTCAATCTGTCACATTAGTCGAACCCATCAATAGACACACCAGTTTGCTATGTTAGCTAGTTATATCAGTAGACGCATTAGTCTATCGTGTTAGTTAACTACATCAGCATTGCCAAATATATTAGTTTGCTGCGTTAGTTTCTTGATCTGCCACATCAGTTTCTAAGCTGCTATATTAGTTTATATTTTGACATATCAAATTCTGTATTGTCACATCAGTTTGATACATCAGTCTGTCATATCGGCTTCTGAGTTATTATATCAACTTCTAATTTACTACATCGATTTCTGAGCTGCTTTAACAACTCGTGTTCGGCCACATCGGGCTCTATGCTGCTGCGTCAGCTCTTGATCTACCACCACATCAACCTCTGAGCTGCTATGTCAGCTCTTAATCAATTACATCAACTTCTGAGCTGCTACTTCAACTATTGATGTAATACATCAGGTTCTGGGTACATTTGTGATCTAATTTTCAAATTTAAATTGGCACCTACAGTACCATCTTAAGTTTGAGGAGAGATATTAGCATAATTTTTGGGATCACGTAACAAGCTGCATCACCCATAATATTTTTCTTTATTAGCGTGATCCTGTATTAACCTATATTATTTTTCTTTGTTAGCATGATCTTGTTAGAGTGATTTTATGGATCACATAACAACTTATATCACCCATAATATTTTCGTTTATTAGTGTGATCATGTATCGGCCTATATTATTTTTCTTATATGGAGTCTATATACAAGTATATATAACTCCTGAGATGTATCGAATGTGATGGAATAAAAAAATAAAATCACTTCTTTTTTTCTCTTTTTCTCTTATTGTTTTTTCTTGTTCTACAAATATTTAACAATTGAAAAAACTGCCACTTTTATTTTATTCTGGAAAGATTCTGTTCTAGCATTCCAAGATGTGTGCTATATTTGTACGCCCAACAACGGTTTCATTTTTCTCGAGGAACTGTATAATCATGGTATTTGTTTTGTATTTGATTGCCAAATATTCAATATTATACATATTGTCTCGTATAAATTGTCCTGGTAAAAGATCTTTTCTCGGTAAAAACTTTGGGTTTCAAATGTACTATGAATACCATGATCATGTACTTTAATTATAGAGATAACATTATTCGAAGCATGTGTTTTGACATTCTTAAGATTTATGACTTTCTAGAAGAGAGGAAGTTGCATGGTTCTTTTCTTGATGAAAACACCCGAAAGAAGTAACCCACGAACATGGCTCTCTCATTGTTGGCTAATTGAAGATACTCCTACATTGCAGAGAGTGTAGTGGCAGGTCTAATTTTCCTTGAACCTTTCTTGCTTCGTGCCATGCTTCCTTTCCCATGCCTCATTACATGAGCTGAAAAGTTGATCATTTAGTTCCTCGAAGTTTATTCTTTTATTGTTGCTGAAAAGTCCGAGCCTATTAGTTATTAACCAATCATGTATGGATGAAACTTTTTCCTCTATCCAAAATCAAACCATTGTAACTCAAAAGCCACATAAGAATTATCCTATTTGAGAGAGGACCATTGTATTAGACACCTTCACCGTTCTTCCTTTATCTTCTTTTCTTCTTTTCTTTCTTTCCTTCATATGTTACTGATTTCTCCATACATAATTCTTGTGTTGCATGGAGAGGCCTCTTGAAAAAAATGTGGATTGGATGATGATAGATCTCCTTCTTGTGCAGCTAAGCATCCATTCCATTTTGTGGTCTTTCTAATGCTAGAGAATCCACTAAGCAGGACTTGAAAATATTAGGGAGAAGATTTGAATTTTAGCTTTCTTCTCTTTCTTCATTTGTCTTTTTCTTTCTCTTTCATGGTTTAGTCTGGTTTGTTTGATGTTTTTTACTTTTAGTTTTTGTCTTTTGACCTGGTATTGGAAATACACAACAATTTAAGGATAAATAGAGAAGCATTAAAAAGGAATATGACAAACTTATGAAGAGCTCTTCTTTTGCGCAACTAATTATCATCCTGGAATCAATTCTTTACCATTTTTATCTAGTCCTAGAATGAACATCACACTTTATACTTTACAATTTTTAATGATTTGCAATGGTGAATAAGAAAAAGAGCCAAGCACACAAGATGTGTAGCATGGTAGACCTAGGAAGGCTAAGGTGGGGAATAATTTGGTTAACGGAAGCAGGGCTGACAAATCATATGGACATGTTCAGTAATTTTGAACAGTTTCTTGTGAGAAGATTAACTCATATGTGTCTGGGACTCTGGAAGTTTCCCAAAGGAGCAGAAACCAAGAGATAACATGGTTCATGTTGCGAGAAATGATTTGCAATAAGTTGCAGAGACACTGATTAGCTTGACAAAAATTAACGAGAACTGGAGATGACGGATTCATAAAGATGACCTGGATAAGGCTTGATAGTCATGGTAGAAGTTATATTTATGAGAAATGTATGCAGAAATGGCAAATTCATAATATATGAGATAGAAATCTGGAATGACTAATAAATTTAATAAACAACTCAGAATTTGCAAAAAATCTGTTTAACAATAGTACTTCCAATGTTTCAATGATAATTTTTTGGATAATTTTGGAGACTTGCATTCTAGGATTTCGTGCAGCTTACTTCCTTCCATTGTCCTATTCAACTGTTTCCTTGAATTGGAAATCCCTGTAGTGTTGATGTCATCTATGAGTGGATTTTGTAGTTGGTAACTATATATAGTAGAGTATGCAACTTTTGTAAAGGGAAAATTACTAAGAAGAAAAGCATCTCTTACATTTTAAAATTCAACTAAATGTTTCAAAAGGAGCCTGCTACAATCAAGTGACTGCGACTCCATAATTTTCTTCTGTTTCAAACTAGTTACAGAACTTTTCACACAGTATCTTCCACTATTTTACAAGTACTCAGGAAACATGTAATTTCTAATTATTTGAGTTAGTAATTTGAAGCATTTTAGAATGGTATGAAACAATAATGAGGCAAAAATCTTATCTCAAAAGTAGAACAACCCCCTACCTCGTCAAACACATCTGCGGGAAGAAAGGGGGAAAGAGAGAGACACCGAAAGCCTAAGTATGAATATTGCTGTTAAACTGCAAAGTAGAGAATTACTGCTCATGGGAATATAGCTACCTGATTTTTTTTTTGAAAAATGAAATTTTCAACTGGTAAATTTTCTAAATAGTTCTTAAGCAAAATACAGCCCAAAATTTAAGTTTTGGACAAAGTTTTCAAGTTTTGGTTGTGTCTGGATTTGGTTTCAGACTGACGGCAGTTTTTAGAGTTTCAATAGTTTCAGTCACCTATATTCAAAACTGATCAATTAAAGGCAAAACCAACACAGACAAGGCTAAAAGCCTTATTGGAGGTTCCTCTTATGTTTTTAATTTGATCTTGCTCATGGGTGATAAATTGAATTTGTAGAAAAAAAATGCAAATTTGATTTTTGCTCATTGTGCTGCGCTCCACTCACTTCACTTGCTCTTTCTCCAGGAAAAATGTACATTTTTGACTTTCTAGGGTCGGTAAACTCAAGACTTATTCAACAAGGGGAACCTGGAATTGCATCTCAAAAATATGACTGAAAGAATCCACTAAGGGTAGATCTAGTAAGTCTCAAGGGAATTGAGATTTCCGCACTAGCGGTCCTTTGGCCGGCTAGAGTAATTAGTTAGCCAGTCAGTTGGCTTATTATCTTCCCTATATATTAGAAAAATGTTGAAGGCTTTGATGCAATCCTTGAATCCATAGATGTCTTGCAAATAGACATGGAATGATTGGATGAGTGGAATGGGTTCTTATCCTTGTAGAATAGATTGTTGAATTGCCTTGTACAAGGTACGCCGTATTGGCCCGAATCGAGCAGTACAGGGCGTACCATACCTGTTTGGTACCAGTACGAATAGCGTACCGACACTCGGTATGCCAAAAAAACTCCGTACCGTACCGACACTGTGCTAATGTTGCACCGGTACGGGGTCTGGTACCGAGACGACGAACTTTGGCCTTGTACAAGGATCCTCTAGGACCCATAATGTGCTCAACAAATAGTGGGCTTCTCCGGTGACTAAGAGCTTTGCTAAAAGCACAGAACACATGGAAGTGGGAAATAAGAAATTCTTAAAATATTGCAGTATGTTTGTTTATGCATGTGTACTTATATGTGTGCCCATTTATATTGTATATAGGAAAAATTTTTGGAATGTCACTGTTTAAACTCCTGCAAGCAAGATCGTGTTGGCCTCGCTTGATGTATTATGGACTATGTTTGTTGTAAAAAGAGTAAAAAGAAAAAGATATTTTGTTGTGAATTTATATATTTGGTATACAAGATTTCACCATTTAACACATCGTATCTAGAGTGTTGTCTAATTATGTTGATGAGTGGACTTATATTTGAAATTAACTTTTTGAATTACATGCCCCATAAGAGGAAATTTTGAAAAAATTATCTTTCCTACTCTATGAAACATTTTGTTAAGCTTGTTTTGCTACTTTCTAGATGTACATGGAATTGGAAATGAAAGATTGCTATCCTTTCCATCTGGAAGGACAAAATTATTTAACTCTGAAATTTGGGACTCTCTTGAAGCTTTCATTTCCTTTCTTCATTTGTTTCATTGCTCCATGTTATAGAGAACCAAGCTGTCATCCCTTCTCTTTTCCAACTGTCCTAACCATGAGAACTGATAAAGTTAGCGCATCATGTTATTTCTTTCTTGTCTCTCTTCTTAGTCTTCCTCAAAATTGAATGTATCTTGCACCAACTTCTTTTCTACAAGCCTATGTATGGAAGTTTATTTGTACCTAGATTTTGTTGTACTACGAGGGGGTTGAAAGAGTTCTAATAATATATTTCTCCATGTACTTGCTCTCTTATGTTGTCTATTAAGTTGTATATTAATTGTTTTTCTCTTAAAGCCAATATCTTTATCTGAATCATAGAGAAATATTCCCCTTCAATTCTCAAAGAAATGTCTTAATATTTGAATTTGAAGACTGGAAGGGAAGGTAGCTCTTGTAACCGGTGGAGCTATGGGTATCGGTGAAAGCATTGTCAGGCTCTTCAGGGAGCATGGTGCAAAGATTTGTGTTGTTGATATCCAAGACAACCTTGGCCAGCAACTCTGCAAGTCACTTGGTGGTGATCCGTATGTTGTCTTCTTCCACTGCGATGTTACCATCGAAGATGATGTTCACCGTGCTGTTGACTTCACAGTTCGTAAGTATGGTACCATCGATATCTTGGTCAATAATGCTGGTATCACTGGCAGCAAGGTGGTGGATATCCGCAATGTTGACCTTAAAGAATTCAAGAAGGTGTTTGATGTGAACGTGAATGGTGTGTTTCTTGGGATGAAGCATGCAAGCCGTGTCATGATTCCCAAAAGCAAGGGCTCCATTATTTCGCTGGCCAGTGTAGCAAGTGTAATTGGAGGGATGGGTCCGCATGGATACACAGGATCCAAGCATGCTGTGCTGGGGCTCACTAGAAATGTGGCAGCAGAACTGGGGAGGCATGGGATACGTGTGAATTGTGTCTCACCATATGCGACCCCCACAAGCCTCTCTATGCCTCATTTGCCTGAGAATGAAAGGCGGGAGGCTGCACTGAAGGGGTTTCTGTCCTTTGCTGGTAGCCATGCCAACTTGAAAGGCGCAGAACTGATGGTAGATGATGTAGCACAGGCTGTGCTCTACTTGGCAAGCGACGAAGCCAAGTACATCAGTGGACTCAATCTAATGGTTGATGGGGGGTTTACTTGTGTGAATCACTCACTTCAACCATTTGATTGAGGATGATAGTTGGGTAGTGCATTCCTCTTTCGGACATTTCACTTTAATGTAGCAGGCTTCATCTATAGCATAAATGATTGATTGCCCTGCTGTGGATGCATAATATAATAAATTCAGACAAAACATTTTATGAGCCATTTACATTATGTTCTTAAAATCCATTGCAAGAAAGAATGTTGGTCTGTTCTTATTTGAGAAATGGTGCTGCAGGCAGTTGCTGAGATCATGTCATTCTATTCCTTAAATGTTAATTTGCAGTCATCGATTCTTACAAAATACCTTTTAGCCTGAAAGTTCAAATGAGAATGCAAATGGTGAACTTGAACGGTTAATTGACAATCTTCACAGATCGGATGAGGACTTGAAAGCTCATCTATTTATTTCTTGAATATTACTGTCACTGCGCTGTGGATTCCTGAAAAGCTTTCCCAGAATTCGGGAAACTTGAGTTGGTTGCTTACAGTTGCAGCATGCAACGCAAGAAATCTAATGGTTGATGGGGGGTTTACTTGTGTGAATCACTCACTTCAACCATTTGATTGAGGATAGTTGGGTAGTGCATTCCTCTTTCGGACATTTCACTTTAATGTAGCAGGCTTCATCTATAGCATAAATGATTGATTGCCCTGCTGTGGATGCATAATATAATAAATTCAGACAAAACATTTTATGAGCCATTTACATTATGTTCTTAAAATCCATTGCAAGAAAGAATGTTGGTCTGTTCTTATTTGAGAAATGGTGCTGCAGGCAGTTGCTGAGATCATGTCATTCTATTCCTTAAATGTTAATTTGCAGTCATCGATTCTTACAAAATACCTTTTAGCCTGAAAGTTCAAATGAGAATGCAAATGGTGAACTTGAACGGTTAATTGACAATCTTCACAGATCGGATGAGGACTTGAAAGCTCATCTATTTATTTCTTGAATATTACTGTCACTGCGCTGTGGATTCCTGAAAAGCTTTCCCAGAATTCGGGAAACTTGAGTTGGTTGCTTACAGTTGCAGCATGCAACGCAAGAAATCTAATGGTTGATGGGGGGTTTACTTGTGTGAATCACTCACTTCAACCATTTGATTGAGGATAGTTGGGTAGTGCATTCCTCTTTCGGACATTTCACTTTAATGTAGCAGGCTTCATCTATAGCATAAATGATTGATTGCCCTGCTGTGGATGCATAATATAATAAATTCAGACAAAACATTTTATGAGCCATTTACATTATGTTCTTAAAATCCATTGCAAGAAAGAATGTTGGTCTGTTCTTATTTGAGAAATGGTGCTGCAGGCAGTTGCTGAGATCATGTCATTCTATTCCTTAAATGTTAATTTGCAGTCATCGATTCTTACGAAATACCATTTAGCCTGAAAGTTCAAATGAGAATGCAAATGGTGAACTTGAACAGTTAATTGACAATCTTCACAGATCGGATGAGGACTTGAAAGCTCATCTATTTATTTCTTGAATATTACTGTCACTGTGCTGTGGATTCCTGAAAAGCTTTCCCAGAATTCGGGAAACTTGAGTTGGTTGCTTACAGTTGCAGCATGCGACGCAAGAAATCTAATGGTTGATGGGGGGTTTACTTGTGTGAATCACTCACTTCAACCATTTGATTGAGGATAGTTGGGTAGTGCATTCCTCTTTCGGACATTTCACTTTAATGTGGCAGGCTTCATCTATAGCATAAATGATTGATTGCCCTGCTGTGGATGCATAATATAATAAATTCAGACAAAACATTTTATGAGCCATTTACATTATGTTCTTAAAATCCATTGCAAGAAAGAATGTTGGTCTGTTCTTATTTGAGAAATGGTGCTGCTGGCAGTTGCTGAGATCAGTCAGGCTGTTGCTTTGACCTGGGTAATGGCCTCAAACGTTAACCTTCAACTGGCCTGACTGTTTTAAATGGGTTGGTTTTCTTTGGATTCTTGAAATTAAGATATTTAGGGTTAACCTGGTTGTTTGCTAATTAAGGTTTTTGATTCTGATCTAAATCCTTTTTGCATTCTTATGATGTGGTTTGTTTTGAACCTGGTAATTTTAGTGTAAGTTGTCTGTCTCATTCATGCTATCGTCTTTGTTAAAAAAAATGCTTCACTGCACCACTCCCATCCCTCCAATTCCCATGATGGTGGGATGCTACCGAGGGACATCTTGTCCCCCATAAGAGACCAGTCCTCGCTGCACTAGTCTCTCAGTAGGGAATGGAGTGATGCCGGGAAGCTATCACCTTACAAAAGTCCTTCCAGTTTATGTTGAAGTAAAATTCCATCAAGGGAGTCTTATCTCCATTTTGTGACGATGGCTTCCTGATGATTAAAGCTTCCTGACTTCCTGTTATAAGTTTTATGATGCCTCTTTTTCATCTGGTTTGAATTCTTTCCAAGTTACGACCTTGGATCCATAGGCAAAGATATGAAATCACCTGAAACTCTCCAGCAGTCATAAACCCATTGTAACTTAACCTAGGGACGCAGGCCTGGAAAACATCAATGGCTGAACCCAACTTTTAGCTGTTGAAGACTGATGCAATTTAGGAAGGAAGGTGTCTTGCTTTCGAAAGAGTTTGTACCTGTTTTTCCCCGGAAGGGGCGTGCCGGTTCCAGCCTTGATATGCATTACTGTGGTCCATAACAGTCTCAATGGGGATCGATTATTAGAATAACACTGTTATTTAAATCTTAGCTCAAGTTAGTGGCTTAGTTTCCAGAAAGATGGACTCTTCAGAGTGAAGTTCTGACTTCACTTGCCGCAGCAGAATTGCAGAAACAACCACGACTGTTTTACCTCAAAGGCAAAGAGAACCAAATACAGATAGATTTCCTTCCCAAACGGGTGTTAAAAGTCAATTCAAATGACATCCAATACATGGAAATTGATAAACGTATCCCTAGATTGTAATTGTGTTCCTTCGTTTTGAGTTTTAAGGAGTTATTTTGCGAGATGAATTATCAGAGCAATTAAAGAGTTTAGATACAAGAAACAATAAAGAAATATGTTGCTCTATCTCAACCAAATGATCCATGAAGAAGATGGACAAGTGAGAGTTTCGCTATGCTCTTAAACGTCTTTAAGATTAAACCAAAAAATTTCATTCCAAGAGACAAGAATAACATTTCCTTGTATGAGCATCCTAAAGGACATATCCAGATAATTTTGCCGTACAGCATGTTTGCTTTTTGGGCCTAAACTAGCTTCACCAATGTCACTCAAAGCTGTATGAACCCTAATCAACACAGCGCCAAACAAAGGTCCTCTCTGCCATGCATCTGGAAGCGCGAATAACTGGATTCAATGCCCTGTGGTACCATATAACCACCTTAGGGGGCATTTGGTATGGGATGATCATCCCAAGATCAAGGGTGATGGGGTGGAGGCTCATCATCATTTTTGGCATTGTTGCTCCACGGTGATCCTATATGGTAGTGATCTCAAATCACCCCCACTTCTCGCTCAACCCAATGATGGGATACCTGTTCTTGCGGCCGGGTATCCAACATCACCCCAGAGCAATGATCTTGGGCTGAAATTTAAAAACAAAAATGCCCTTCAATCTAGCGAAAAAATTGATATATTGACATAACATTAATATACTATATCAATATTATATATTATATTAATATTTATGATATATATTATATTATAATATATTACTAATCATATTATTGTCATATTATTATTTAAAGATAAATTTAAATGATAATTAAATATATTATTATGCTGAAATCATTTAATTTATTACTTCTATTTGCCTTATTTTTCTGAGAAAAAATATAAAAAATAATATATTATGAGTATAAACAAAAATATTAATTCTATAATAAAAATTAATATATCTTTATCTGATTAATAATTTATAGGATTAATGAATATACTTTTATGCAATATATTAATAAATATATTAATAAATATATTAATATTTATCATAATATATTTTATATGATTAATAAATATTTTTTTATGAAATATATCGGGGGTAGTTTTGGTATTATATAGTTAGCGATCTTGAATTCTCATGGAATACTCTCATGGAATACCAAACAAAGTACTTGTAGATAGACGAGGATATCTAATTAGTGGAACATAATATATCAAATGCAGTAATCTTAAATAATCGAAGATTAGATCATTAGGATAAAACTTATTAGTGATCTAAGATCACCTTGGTGATCCCATTTGGGTCACCAAACATCACCTTAGTGTTTACTGGACAACATTTTTTTCATGAAAGAATGGCCGATTTCTTGTGTTGAAGTCTGACTGCTGCAGAATTGCCTTGGCATTCAGACCAAGCCATCTGTTTTATGTCCTGGAACCCGAAAAGCATCAATTTCATAGCTTGGAGTGGCAGCTGTGAGCTTTGATTCAAGATTCAAAGTGGCACGGCCTCCTCCGTTGGCATTGGAGCACATTGCCTGTAATCAGGAACGCATTGTCATACAGGAAAAGTCAACTGAATCAAAAGCCAGAAAGCCTGATGCCCTACACAGTGACTTCAATTTCACTAATGTGGTAGTCCACAAAATGAGGTTTCTATGTTCTAGAATGTGGAACTTTCAACAATACGTCAGCTGTAAGTAATTATTCTTCTGATGAAGGAAGCAAGGTAACAATATACAACATCAGAAGCTTCACATTCAAAAGAAAATGCAGAATGGTTGGAAGATACAATGTTGCAGGATGCCTTCTTGTTAATAAGCCAATGTCAGCACTTCTAAAAGGAGATGCTGCAACCAAATGTAAAATGTAACCTGATTTTGCACAGGTCAGTGTGAAGTTTAACAAAGAAATATAAATTCTCATCTTTCAACCTTCAGTTATGGGTTGATCAGAAGTAATCAGGTCACAGCAGGAAGCTGATTCCCTGACCGATTGAACTTCATCATCATCAACACTGTCAGAATCAGAACTGGCATCACAACTTTCCATATGTACATTTTCAACATCAACATCATCTGGTGATGACCCTCGGTGCTGTTCCGAGTCGCTGCTCAACTGCGCAAGTAGAACTTCCTTCTTCACAACATTAAACATAATTCCATTATTAATCCTTTCTGCCTGTAACATATCTCCTTCAGAAACCATAATGCTGGTGGAAGCAGCCACAGGAACTCTTTTGCTACCTAGCTCAGAGTCTGTGTTCTCTGAGCTTCTATCAGGGGTTGTTACTCTAGAGTTGCCATGGTAAGCATCCCTGCCAACCATCTGAGTCACCAAGGAGTTGGAGTGGGCTGTTAAAGCATCCGCCTCATCCTCCCTTGACAAAGGCCTGTTGAATTCTGCCTCAAGCTCAAGGCTTTGCACAAAGTTGATGAATTTGTTTGCGGAGGCTGTCCTCATCAGAGGTCCACCACATCTCGTCCAAGAATTTAGGTAATTTAGGTCCATATTATCTGATTCACTATCACTTCCATCATGCACACTTCGTTGGTCACGACTGTCTCTGTTCAGTTGTCCCCCTATGAGGCCAGTTCCTTGGTGGACTGAAGCAGCGGCATCTACAAGACCATCTTCTTCAAGAGACCCTGCTGAGTTCTCTCTTGCAATGCAGTTCCATGAAGGGATCCTCCTCGAAGCATTAAATCTGAAGGTGTTTGTGTGCCCTTGGGAAGCAGCTGCTCTCTCAGCACTTCTCTTTAGTCTACGCATGTGGTTAAGAAGGGCAACACACTCATCCAATGCAAGTTCAATAGCACAATTTGCCTTGATAGCAGAAAGTTTTTCCCAGGTGCATCTCCTACCTTGGTTGGCAGCCTTTTGGAGTTCCACATAAGATGGATTTTGAATAATTTTTGAATACTGATAACAAAGAAGAAAAAACTAAATTGGGTCAACATTAACATAACAGTCTGCATTTTGGAGCTTCAACATAACATCAATAGGAAATGGAAGATGATAGGTACCTGAGCAAGTGTGGCAGGCATAACCACAGTGACATCACCCTCCCAATCTTGAGCAAATAACTTAGCTATTCCTCCCAGCGGAAATCCAAGTTCAAGGATTTGATTGCATCGATGTTTAACCTCCATCTCAGCAAGATGAGCGAGCTAGAATTAAAAAGCAAATTAGTTCAATGATTAAAACAACAAAAGGAAAAAATAATAATATCCCCATGTCTGGAAGGTATGATGCATAGATGGAGGAGCTTAAGAAGATGCAGCAGTTATAACAAAGTTGTTACCCCATAATATGCAGGATGAGAATTCGCTTACATCTTGTGTTTGTTGTAATCAGATGTGGTCATCATCCTTAGAGTATTAAGTGAAAAAGGGTTTATTAGGGGCAGCTTATTTGAAAGGTTTCTATTATTACATTTACTAGTTTATGTACAACATATTACAACTGAATTTTAAAGAAGAAGCAAGGCTTCACTAAGTGATCGTCAAGATAAACGTAGAAAGGACAATTAGAAAAGGGCTTGAAGTCCATGAGATACTACCTTGGCAGCAAAGTTACCCCCAGAAGCTCTCACAAGTTCCTTTAGCCTCAGCAGTGGGACAATGTGTGGATTGGCTTGGCTGACAATGAAATGATTGACATTAAACAACTCCTTCAGTTGCATCATGGGCAAATCACTCTCCAAGCTTCCATCTCTCCATCGGCGAGCTGAATCTCCTGGCACCTGCTCTGGGCCCAGTAAAAAGGGTGCATGGAAAGGGACAATTTCTCCAAATCTATCCTTTGCCATCAGCTCTTGAGCCTCAAAAAGGCCAGGAAATGCACAGGAAGCAGTCACAGCACTCCATATAACAACATGAGGTGATGTCAAATAGTTAAGGCATCGTGGTGGCTCATGCTTTCTAGAAGAACAAACAGTGATACCAAGAATACGACCAGTCAAGTCGTAAGCCTCTTGAAATGTTAGATTGCTTGTAAGATGCCTCAACATCCTTTGCAATTGCCTAATCTCGTGAACTGCCCCATGTATCATAACCCTCTTAACCACTGCAAAGATCCCACCCATCTGGTCAAAAAACTGTAATGAATGCCAAGAATCCTCAAAGAAGCTCTCCAGCTCAGGCCATGATCGTGTTGCCACAATTGCACACATGATGGAACCTACACTAGATCCTGAAATTATCCGAGGAAGAAGCTTATGTTCTACTAAAGTTTTCACCATGCCCACATGGAAAGCTCCTAATGAAGCACCCCCACTTAAGAGTAGCGCTGTCCTACCAAAGGCATGCCTTGTCTCATGCATGAATGCAAGCTTCTCTTCCAAGAGCAGCTCATCGGAATCAGAGTCACATACCATTTTTAGTTGAGTTGAGACCTCATCAATGTACTCCTTAATGAGTTTTGGCACCTGATGATATGACCATATTCAACAAAGTAAAGAATCAGACAGATGCTAGGAAATTTTCCAACTATGTAAATAAGGCAGTAAAAAATTTGAACGGCACTACTTAGATACACATGCATGCACACATTTGCACACATGCACATGCATGCATAAGGCAAAGAGACACAGAAATACACATGCAGATACAATTGCAAATACTTGGAAGCAAGCAGAGACTCACGCAATATAATGTTTAGAGAAGGCATAGGCATCCAGATGCCAACAAGGGCAGGGACGATCCTTTGGAAATACAGGATAAGCCTCATTACTTTTCTAGAAGGTTGATAAATGTAAGATATCAAGAAAACAAACAGCGATGCGGGTATTGTACTTAGATTTGTATATAAAATTAGATATAGTTCACATATTCCACTAGTCCAAGGTGTGTAGATGTTTATGGTTACAGCATAAATACATAACTTATTCAAGGTTTCAAGTGCCAGCCCAAGTTGATCCAAGGCAGCTAGAAGGTACCATGCTAGGCCAATGTCAGCATGATCTGCATGACCTATTAATTCTCTTCTTTTTAATAATTTAATTAAAAGGAAACCCCTTTTTATTCTTTTTTTCTGTCATGGCATGGGATGTGCTGCACTGGCTGGTAGATGGGACACCCAGGGCACCAGAGCCTATATTCTTGATCTTACCACACTAGGTCCCAAATTTAAGTCTACATGAAATGTCACAAAATTCATTTTGTTACTTCTATTTCACTAAAAAAATGTTATGTATACCTTGAAAATGGTTTTTACTTTCTAGTAAGAATATAAAATGGTTTTTACTTTATATGATGGGTTGTCATCACTTAGTAGTTCATTCAATTATTGAATGTTTGGAGCTCCATCAATGGAGTATGTTGAGCAGTTCAGTGAGGAGCTACCGAAGTCAGAACTGTGCCTCCTTGTCTAAAAAAGCTCCTTGCTTTTGCAAAAGGCGTCGAAGGTACAAGAAGAGTATGGAACAAAAGGTGTTTGGTCATAGAAGAACAGAACAAAAGAGTTGGTTTAGAAAAGGGGTTACTTATATTAGCAAGGAGCCAAACAGTCCTATCTCAGCTGGTTGGCTCATTTCTCCTGAGGGCTTGCTCTTGGCACAGGTCTATGGTTCAAACTTTGGTGGTGGCACATTATCGCTATATTGCTTGAAAAAAATAATGTTTTCAAGGAGAAGACAAAAGTGGGATGAATTGGGGGGGTGAATTTATTCTAACTAAGAGAAAAGACGACGTATGTCGGAGATTTTATTTTTGGAGCAAATATGTGGGAGGGAAGTTAAAGGGAGGATGCCAAAAGACTATGTTAAAGATTTTTTATGGAAGAGGTGCCAAGGGAATTTTGAGAGGGTGAAAAAGAGAAAGAAAGGTTCTTGAGAGCATCAAAATAGAGCTATGAGTAACGATATTATATATTATAAATTAGCGACATGCTGAGAGAACAGGGCAACAATTCCCATCAATGTGATTTAAAATGCTACCACTTCACAAATTGTGCAAAAATTGAAACCATAGCATGGAGAGTAAGGAACTGGGAAAATTTTTTGCCTTATACCCAAGATTTGCCGTCTCAGTACCGGACTCGTACCGGTGCTGCACTAGCCTAGTGTTGGTACAGTATGGTATAGATTTTTTTTTGGCATACAGAATATCAGTACGCCACCCTAAATCAAAAGGCTTTTAATGGTTTTCAGACCTCTTAACATGTTGTATCAATCAAGATAGGAATTAGAGGTATCAAAGTTGAGATGGGAGATGTAGATGATCTGAGAGCAGAGTTTAGCCAAACACATATATAGCCAGATATAATTTCTGGTTACGACAACCAATGAATAAGATCAGAAAGGACCGAAATATCCACTCTAGGGTTTAACATTCTATAGACTAGCATCTCGATGGATCTAGCTGTCAATGTGGATGGTTCTGAAATTTACTGCTGGCAGCAAATTTCCAGCAAAGACATGCGATCAACAGCAGATTTCCGGCAAGGCATTTCCGCAACAAGTTACATCAATTTGTCATATCCATCGGAGATCGAAAGCAAGATATAAAAGTAATTCCAATTCGTTTGCAGATCAAGTGGTTACTCAAAGGATTACTACCTGAAGTCTGCCCTTATGGAGCGCAGGGTTGCACATGTTGCCCAAATTCCTGAGTAAATCTGCACGCATACAGAACACTATGTCCCTCAACGATCCCTCCTGCCGCCGGTGCCGGAGTTCCTGCAGCTTGTTCCTCACCAACTCCTCGTCGTACAGATCGGCCTCGTTCATCCTCGGCGTCTCCTTGTCGAGCATCTTGGCCGCGTGCGCCCACTCCTCGTAGGTCAGCGCGCTGCGCATCATGTTCCGCCAGAACTTCCGGCGGTACGCCGACTCCGCCCGCGACCGCACGTTGGTGCACCTTCTCAACAGGAAGGCCATCGCGGTCACCATCACGAGAATCCCCTGCGGATTCTTTGGGTGAAACCAGGAGATCGCCGCGAGGACGGCGTCCCGCAGCCGGCGAAAGGCGGCGCGGAGGAAGAGCAAGATTTGCTTCCGGAGGCTGGAAATCGAGCTGCAGAAGAGTATTCGGAAGGCGATCGTCCGGCCGACGATCGACGACGGACCGATGGCGAACGCGTCCACGCTCGCTTCATTGGTGATATCCATTGCCGAAATTGGAATAGATTGTTAGGAAGAGGAAGGAGCTGCTTCTTTATATTCTCTGTGCTCGGTAAAATGTTTTCAATCTTGGATCGAGGAATTGCTATAATTGCAGGAGATGAGATGGCTCCGGGGATCGTGGGAGAGAGAGAGAGAGAGAGAGAGAGAGAGAGAGACAGAGAGGAGAGGATAAGCGAGAAAGGGGGAAGGGATAAGGGAGAGTAGGATCCGACGTAATCGGAAGTCAGTCGCGGGGGATGGGACAAAGGAGGCAGCAATATAACTGAAAACGTCGGCGCCTCCGCCGCTCGCCGAAGAATGGGAAAAAAATAAAAAATAAAAAAAAACAAGTATGGGTCAGCGATGGAGGAGAAAAGGATATGGATCTTCTGTGGTGGTTGACTGAATCCAAGATGTGGATAGATACAGGAATGACCATCCTCTTATTAGAAAGACTCGCAGAATAGTTATAGAGATGGGTGGGTTGGCTGTTCATGTATTTCGGGAGGCGAACAAGGCAGCAGACTGGGTCGCCTCCTACATCGCTAGGCACATCGGAGACTTCTTATGGACATTTGCAGGAGAGATTCCCTCTCCTTTGTACTCTTTACTTTCTCGTGACTGGGCAGGATGTACTCAAGTTAGAGCTATATAAACTGTTGTATTTACCAAAAAAAAGAGGATATGGACGACTTAGCTTTCGGCTCTCGGCGGCGGCCAGGCCGCGGCCTACCTGACCAGCCTTGAGCCAGCTCGAGCCCGTTTTCGGTCCTAACGAGAAACGAATATATTGGAGATCTTAGGTGCTTGACGCTGTCCTGAACTTCTGCTGCCATAGAAGTAAAAATAAATTAGTATGAATCTATTTTCGTATTCGAAACTATTAAAATATACATAGAAATTTGAGCATTCGACTAACATCCCTACCGATATTAGTAAATATATATATATATATATATAGATAAATATCTAATTTTATATATATATATATATATTTATAGATATTAGTAAATATCTAATTATATTTGTAATTTTATTTAATTTTATATAGTATCTGGAACCTCAATTGTAATAGTAGAGGTTCCACCAATCCTATATTTTCTATAATTTGGACACACGTACTCAAAAAGGTTCAATAGGCAGTCTTCTCTTACGTATGCCTTTACCTCAACGGCCAGGGCGTACAACTCTAGGCTACGACTAAGTAGGAGTTGTTGATGATCATTTTAATCGGGTCATACTCATCAATCTTTAGGTGTGACCGTGCCGCCATGAGATACTACCAATTGATGGAGGTAACAAAGTCCTCATTTTCCCTGGTCTTCTCATTTGTTAGAACAGACATGGACGGTCGGTAAAGGATTTGATGGCTGTAATGTTTCTTGAAAGCATATGCAATAGAGAAGTGTCTATGGAGCTTATAGTCTTTGGAGGCTGTGAAACCACAACAATGCATCACTCCCTAAGAATTTCTAGAACAAGTAGATCACTGAAGGCTCATTATCCATAAAAGAGCTGAGCATCAGTAAGAAAAGCATTTCCCTGATCACTAGCTCGAAGAGCTGGATTGTCTATAGATCTTCATGGAGAAGGCCCATAGAGCACCCTCAAGATTAGGTCTTTAACTCCATCATCCTGCCAATGGAAATTAGAATTACCAGTTGCATGCATGCAAACTTTTTCATCCTCCATGTGTCCAAGCATCACAATTTTAGTTTGTTGTCTCACTAATTAGATGTCTTTCAGGTTTTGATCTTTCCTCTTAGGTAAAAATAGGCTCCTAGGGTAAGGCTGAAATCTTCGAGTCAACTAGCGTAACACTCTTCTAGCATGAATACTGAGTAAGTAGTATGATCCCTGCCCTAAACACCGAGTTGAATCCAATAGTGAATGCTTGAAAAATTAAAGTCCAAATGAATTCAAAAAACCCAATTCTTAGTTCGTCTCCACCAACAAGAAGCCTATACTTGATCTTTAGCTTCTAGTATGCAAGATTTGATCTTTAGATTTCAACAGTGAATGCTTGCCTTAGATTGAGCCTGATCCTAGCCTGTCTCGGCACATAATTGACACCCATCTCTCAAAAGCGTCATAAATTAACCAGACAACAGTATGCTTGCAAAAGTCAATCCAATATTGGCTTGATTCACAACCACCAGCCATCAATGTATAATCCAACCTATACAGGATAGGACTAAGGCTGCAAATGGGTCGGGTTGACCCATGACCCGACCTGATCCGACCTGCTTAGATCCGATTTGACCTATTTTGAAGGATCTGTGGGGTCGAGTCGGGTTCTAAAATTCGACCAGTTTTATTTTCGGGACCGTGTTTGGGTTTTCTGCATTCTAACTTGACCCGACCCGATCTCTTTTAAATTTGAGCAATTTTGGGTTTCCAACCCTATGATTCGACTCGACTTGACCTGATCTGAACTCGGTAAACCATTTGGACCCACGAACCATTTGTGTAATTAAAATTTACTATGAAATTATATTTTTCTTCTGCTACCTTGGTTAATTTTATATACTATAAGTTTGAATACAACCTTTTATTTTGTTTGTGCAAGAATTTTTTTGTGAGAATTTTATATATTTCCCCTCCCAACCTTTTAGGGTGGCAACTGATATTGATACTATGAGGACCCGTGCGAGCGTGTATTTAGTCCCACATCGGTTATTCGCTGAGTAGATCTTGGGTACTTATACAGGATCAAGGAACCCAAACAATACCTTCCGGCTAGCCATTCTGGGTGAGATCCTAGGTTGTTACAAATGGTGTCAGAGCAGACCTGGCCCATAACTTATGTGGACTAGGGGACACTGCAGCACGGATTTGAACCCCTAGCCTGACGAGGACGTCAGGGCTTGAATGAAGGAGTATGTGAGGACCCGTGTGGGCGTGTATTTAGTCCCACATCAGTTATTCGCTGGATAGATCTTAGGTATTTATACAGGATCAAGGAACCCAAACAATACCTTCCGGCTAGCCATTTTGAGTGAGATCCTAGGTTGTTACAGATACATGCTTCTTCCCTGAGTGATCCTTGTGCCTGTTCTTTTGACTCCGACATTTCAGTCCAATTATCACTTTAATCATATATAAATAATGAAAAAGACTATTCTGCTTATCATGCTCAATGATTTGCAAATTATTTCGATAGCAAATTACATCTTTCAATGCTATGGTTGGCCCCCTATCTTTTTCGGTGAAGTTTTCTAGAGATCCATCAGTCAACATACCAGATAATCAAACATCTAACTAGTAAAAAATCAATCTTTTTTCCTTTCTGATAGTATGTGTTCAATTTTGAACCTGCCTATGAGATAGTATTATTTAGTTTTTCTGATCCTCATTACTATTAGAAGAAAAAGAAGCACGCTCACTCTGATTATCTGTTAATAATATCTATTTCCTGAGTTGGGCTTTTTTCTCCTTATGAAATAATGGGAGGTCAAGCCTTAGAGATGCATTCTACAAGAGCATTACTATTGAAGTGCTTGACCCTAAAGAGTTTCTGGCATCAATGGACTTGCCGACGGAGCACAAGATCCTTGACCTTAAAAACTGGATTGAAGCATCAATTGTAATTTGGAAGAGGAAGATGCACAATAACAGTAGCAAGTCATCTTGGGGTTCTACTATTAGCTTAGAGAAGAGGGAGCAGTTTGAAGAGAGAGCAGAAATCTGGACCTGACCCGGACTATCCTGAACTCAAATTTTTTGGGTTGGAACCGGATTATGCATGAATCTGACCCAACCCGAATACTCTGTTGAGTCAAAAATTGTAGCCATGGACCCAACCTGACCCGGTCCGATCGTCTATTAGGTTGAGTCTTGGTCCAACATTAGGATCCGAACAAAAAATCTGGTTGAGTCAAGGTCACTTATGATCCAGTCCTACCCGACCCATTTGCACCCTTAGATGGGACTGACTTGTTGAATCAATGTGATGCAAGGAAAGCTGGTGATTAAGGACCGGAACTCTCCAATTTAACTATGAATTAGAGAGGATTGCAATTCAATAACCTTTAACCAAACAGGACACAAACTTATCTTGGAATTTAACATTCTCGTAATGATGATCATTCCATTTTGATAAACTTCATTGGTAGTCATTGGTAGGTTGCTACTCTGTTAACTGACCAGGTACTGATCTCAATCTCTCGATCTTGGAGATTGAAGAGAAACATGAAACATAGAAGAATAAATTTATAATTATTAAGTAATGGAAAGAAAATGGTTTCATTAGCATGAAGAGGAGATGATCAAACAATGTACAAATTATTTACTTGTTAACTGTATTGAAGAGAAAAAAGAAGCCAAGAAAAGAAAAGCAAGTGGTCATATGTTCACAGGAGGGACCCAATTCACTGCACCTTGGCTGTGAGACTCGTTCGTGGGATGGCAGTACATTATGAATAATTATAATTGGTGCTGATTCTTGGATTCCTCTAAGATTTATTTCAAGGATTATGTCATATTGGCTGAGTTACCCAACAAAAGTGGACTTAAACTGGCTCTGAGTCAGAAAACACTGGAAGCCGGAAGCAACGCAGCTCGAATCAAGTGGAAATCCAAATTGTGAACCAAATTGCCAATGTAATCTGATGATCACCGTCTTAAAATCCAAATTGTGAACCATCATGACAAGATGAGCATATCACTTATGGATTAATTATAAAAAACAAATACAAATGATGCATGTTAAAGACCTCAGAAAATCTAATACATTTAACACAAAAATCTAACAGAATGGTTGCTATATCCTTTGATAATTGATTCAGAAAGAGGAAGAACAAGAACACACAAACTAACACTGTAAAATTATGTCTATCAAATCCACTATAGTCAGTGAGTTTTTGTACAAACTATTCATAATCTAATATGAGTTAATTGTTTTCAAGAGAAGCAGATTCAAAAAATAACACATCGTTCATGTCCACATAGAATTAGAAGGCTTCAATTCACCCCACCTTATCCGTCGAAGCAACGGCAAAGGAGGGAGCCATCATCATGTCCTTGAACTCCTCAAAACTAATGAGCCCATCCCCATCCTGATCAACTCCATCGATCATCTTCTTGCACTGCGCAAGCGTCTCCTCCTCGCCGATGCTCCGCAGCACCTTCTCGAGCTCGTCGACCGATATCGAGCCATTGCGATCTATGTCGAACACCGAGAACGCATGCCGGAGGTCCTCAAGAGCAGCCTTAGCATCGACTGTCTTGGTGTTGAGCTCCAAGAACTCTTCGAGGCTAATGTAGCCATCCCCGTTGAAGTCAGCCTCCCCCATCATGATCTCGAGCTCCTCGTCGGTGGCGGGGTGGCCGAGGCATCGGAAGATGGCGGCGAGCTCGGAGGAAGATATCCTGCCATCGCCATTGGAGTCGAATTTGTTGAAGACCCTCTCGAGTTGCTTGGTTGATGTCTCGGCGGCCAATGTTGGCATCGGCGGTGGCGGCTTGGATTTGTTCCGGCGAGGGAGGATGGATCTCATGAAACCCATCTGAAATTTGTCTCAAGATTGAAGGAAGAAGAAAGGGAGCTAAGTACTGAAATGAATTTGGGGAACATGGGGAGAAGGAATTGGATGGTTTTGGGGTGGTAAGACGAGAGGAGAGAAGAGAGAGCTCCAGAAATAAGTGGGAACAAGAATTGGGAGGATCTTGTGGTGTGTGGGAATCTTGCCAAGTTTGGAGTGGTTATATAGGGTGGGGGGGCGAGGATTCCGTACTCCGCCGCTGAATCTGATTGGGAAAACAAACAACTGGTTTCCGTTAAGCTTTGGGGTTGGAATTTTTAGCATCTGGCTATTTGCCCGAGGTGGTAACGGTTAGTTTCTTTTTTTAAGTGTGATTTACCAGAGGGTGAAGCTAAAGATACCACCCTATTAGCGGTGGAAACGAGAAGGAATCTGTAGAAAAATATTCGGTTTTTCTTTTTATGCCAATGTTGGTTCTTCTCCAAGGGGCTGTATCTTAAACAATTCACCCTCCTTCAGGAGAATCCACCATTAGATCACTCAACACACAAATATTAAAGCACTCCAAACACTATCATTCATCTGTTTAAATAGATCTCAGAGCTGACTAGTGGGTGATCCAATAGTGGATTTGCATGAAGGAAGACGAATTCTTCTTTTGAGTCAAAGATACAACCCCAAGCATCTTTATATTTGGTGTTTTTCTGATTCTCGTTGTTGAATGGTGAGGTAATAATTTGATCGAATGATTTCAGTTGAGGTGGAGAGATTTGGTCTCAATTGGGTTTGAGTTGGACTTCGATTCAAAATCAATCCCAAACCCATGTTGGTCTAAGATGTTTGACAAACTCTTGCTTTTATCTAACTTGAATTTATTACAAATTTTTAATTTAATGTCTATAACCTTTGGTGATTGGTGTGGTCAGGGTATTCATAAAATTGAGCAAGGTCAATGGCTCAACCACGCCATGCAAAAATAAATATAATCCTCACCTATTGTTGGGTTCTTTTGTTTTCTTCAAGTTTTTCTCTATCTCAAAAAAAAAAAAAAAAACTTCATAGAATAATAAATCATTAGTTAATTAATTTAAAATTAGTATTTATAACTTCAGAATTTCAGAACAAATAATTAAAGTAGTTGCTAGAAATTTATGACAAATTCTAAATAGTTACATGGCAAAACATAAACTAACTACTTTAATGAGTTACACTTTTTTTCCTTTTGTGCAACACCCAAGATTTGAAATCTTGAGAGTTACACTTGTTTTCAATTGAAAATACAAATACAAGATTTCCTTTTCTCTAGAAAACTAAATGTTGTTGTTTGTGATTTAGTAGTTGTTGGAGTTAGCGCAGGTTTAGCGCTCCACTCACTAATTACTTAGTAGAATAATTAAAATTGATAGGGTTAGATTTGAAATGGGATGCATGGCATATCAACAATGTTGTGTTCGTTCTGGATCCAGTCTCTTCGAGATTCAGCTGATTTATTTATCAAATTTTTAACCTTAAACAAAAACTAATTGCCCCTATGAAAAGAGAAAAAAAAGAGGCAAAAATGAATTGTTTTGTGCCCTTTTCTCAAAATAATTGTTCTTATCTACATTTAAAAAGAAATATAGAGCAGGATAAATCTTCATAAACTGACTATATATTTGTGTGTGTGTGTGTGGAAAAGGTTCATATTAGTTGAATAATCTCGAATTATGCTTCAGCTGGGTGTTATGGCAACAATGGTTATGATCCCAAGGACAATAAAACGAAACTATGGGCGGAAAAAACAGTGAAAATGACACTAGGACAATCATTTAGTGCTCTGGTCCACACCATTAGGTCGGCCGTTTTGACCTCTACTCCAAACCATGGGCTAGACCATGATTCACTCCATTAGGTCTAATGGACATTGATACATTGTGTTATTCTTGTTAAAGAATGATTAAACTAACGATCTTGACGCCAAGATGCTCACCAAACAGTTAACCCAACTAGAGACTATTATGTCTGTTGATGGCTATAGTCTGGTGAGGTAATTAGGGCGAGCTTGAGGACCCACGCTAGAGGGTTGATAAGTATATGGCGAGCCAAATTCAGTGACTGCATGGTGCGGACACGAGTACTGGACTGATTATTTTGCGGGATCACGGTCGTCGCAGGAGGACGGTCCAGCCACTTTCGTTGTGGCTGGATTGATTTATGTTATTTTTTTATTTTATGTGGGTAGGATTAATTTGCATATTGTCATTTGAGGACCTTTTTTCGAATTGTTTTCTTCGTAGGGACCTATTTGTTATTTTGTGGCCCTATATATATAGGGCATGCATTTGTTTAGAATTAATGAACGATGAATAAATATTAATCTTATTTCTTCTTCCTCTTCTCTCTTCTCCTCTTCTCCTCTTCCCCTCTGCCTCTCCTTCCCTAGCTCCGTCCTGCATCAGCATTGGTATCAAAGCAGGCCCAACTTTGCCTCTGTTGTTGAAGTCAAGGGATCCAATTTATGGACGGACCCCCGCCAATTCCTTTTCAGCCTTTTCCTCATCTGCATTTTGCTGGAGTAATTGCACCGCAGACGCCGGATCGTACGGAGGATCGCTGCACGGCACACATTTTGAAGAAGAAGGGGGGTTTCCTTTCTTCCTTGTTTTCTTTCCTTTCCCTCATCTCATCTCCCATGCAGAAAAAAGGGGCAAAACTCTCCCGTCGGTCGCTTCCCACCCAAAGCCACTCCACCGGTTTCCCCCACCACACGCCGTCGTCGCCTCTGTCTCCCACCACCACCGCCTCCGTCTGCCTACCTCTTCCCCTCTCTCTCGGTTCCCGCACAGAAAGGGAAAGCCCCATCGCCGGTGATCCCCACAGCGGCTCGGGAGGCAAATAAGCCGGCCTCTGCGTCGTGTTCCTCTCCAACCGTCACAGCGCTTGCACCCACCGCTGCCGCCACTTCGTTGCGCCACCGATTCGCCATCGGACACCACCGTGCCTCCCCGGAAGCTTCGGCCGCCACCGTCCGTGGCCGGATCCAGGAGAAGGACGCCACCGCCCCACTCACTACCGCCCCAGCACACTCCTCCACCAGCGAACACCTCCCCGCAACCACCGCCGTGAAATCAGGCATGATCCCTCAGAATCGTCGAAGGTTGAAGACGATCTACTGTGCGGGTAAGGTCTAGACCCGTTAGCCCATTACCCATTAACCCGAACCAATTCCAAAAAAAAAAAAATCAAAATTCAAAATTCAATATTACGGATCGGACTATCTTAACGGGTTGGGTCTGTTAACCCGATAACCCGAGTCCATTTGGGTTAAAAAAAACAAAAACAAAAAACAGAATTTAAGTCGATGCACGTGATGCGTAAGTCACGCACATGCAGCGGTGTTCTTCCTCCCCTTCCCTCTTCTTCTTTATTCTTCCGATCCTCTTCCTCGTCTCTCCGATCACCGCCTTCCACCACCCCACACCGTCTCCTCTCCGCCGTCACCGCTTCCGCCCACGATTATCGCTGCCACCACCATTTTCTCTTCGCACCACCGCGCCACCCCGTCTCTTCCCCTCTGTCGCAGCTGCTGCTGCTCCGCCGAACGTCGCCGGCCATTTTGTACCCGCCACCACCTCCCACGCCCTCCCACCACCGCCATTCCCCTCTGCCTTCCACTGCTATAAGCGCCCCCGCTCTTTCCCCACCGTCGCTACCACGGCTGCTGCTGCACCACTGCGCCGTCCCCGCTCTTCCTTGTTGCCGCTAGTCGCTGCCGCGCCGCCACGTTGTATTCGCCATCGTCAATTGCCGTGCCACCACTGTCATCTCTGACAGCCCCCACCGCAGACCGCTCCAACCGCAGCCGCCATCAGCTGCTCTGACTGCATCCATGGAAGCTATCATAGTGACGATCTTACGACGTCGTTGACCACCCACCCGGTCCTATCTCAGTCTGATCATCTTCCGCATGCAAAAGTCTATCTCCAGAAGGTTAATGATGTTTTCCCCTTCCCTGCAGATTCAATTTGTTCATTTAATTTGGCATTAAATTTTATATTTTGTGCGTGGTAATACGTTCCACAAATCCAAAATACATGCGATCAAACACATTCACAAGACAAGCAAAAACCCTAGTAATAGCACTTCTTTAATATTAATTGTAGAGCTAGAACATATCTGGAAGACCTACGTGGCTCCATGACATCTTGCAAAGTCCAAGAACTTAGTACTACTTGACTGCACTACTTGTTGGTCTGCGCTTCATATTAATTTTCAGTTTGCAATATTTATTTGCCAGGAAGTAGTTTTAGCTTATATTGGGCATATGCTTTGCAATTTTGAATTACTTTCATGCATTAGGTCTACTTAGGAACCTCTATAATTGGTAGGAACATACATATTGTATTCATTTTATGCATCTACGCAGTGGTCGTGTCTCATCTCATTCTGAGTCCCACCTAGACATGGATTCCAAAATCGAAGCTCTATTAAAAGCTATCCAAGACACTAATGCCCAAGTCCAAAACACTAATGCCCAAGTCCAAAACACTAATGCTCAAGTCCAAAATACCAATGCCCAAGTCCAAGCAAACAATGCCCAAATTCATGACCTAACCACAATGTCCACCCAGGTTAATGCCCGACTCGATTTAATTGAGGCTTCACTTCAGAGGATTATTGAATTCCAGAAAGCTAGAACCCTCCATTTACCGGGTCTTGAAGAGGATGACACCCTAGAACAAATCCTAAAACAACAAGGCTCGGTTCGGCAGGACAACTTTGATAATAGGTCTGTTCCAGGTCACCATCATGCCTACCCTCGCCCTAGAGGACCTGATCCCATTCCTCATGTTGATAGAGGTTACCAACATAACGTAGAACCCAGAGAACCTCGTGACCCTGATGAAGATGTAATGCGAGGCATTAGGGTTGAAGCCCCCACTTTTGACGGTCGTCTTGACCCGAAAGTCTTCTCCTATTGGTTACGCAAAATGGACCACTTCTTTGAGTGATACAATCTGTCTGAGGAAAAAAAGTCCGATTCGCTAGAATGAAACTCCTTGGTTGAGCTAAACTGTTTTGGCAAAACACTGAACAACTGTTAGCTAGGAGACATTAACCTGCTATTACAGATTGGGTAGAAATGAAAGAAAAATTAAAAGAAAAATACCTTCCATTAAGCTATCAAGCTGACCTCCTAGATCGATGGAACAATTTAAGACAAGGTAGCCGCACAGCTACTGATTACATCGCTCAATTTGACGAATTTATGATGCGAAGTAATGTAGCTGAAGATGAATGTATGATCTTGAGCCGGTTTCGACAAAGCCTAATGATGAGCTTAGGAAAGAACTTATCCTTCGTAAAGTGGCCACCTTAGACCAAGCCTATACATTTGTGCAAAACTATGAGCAATTCTCCAAATCCATGTTTGCTAGGTGCCCTGACACCAGACGGGTTCCCACTAGTGCCCAACCATCTGGACCCAGACCCCCAGTCGGTTCTGTCCCACCTAAACCCTTTTCTTCTCCACCTATCCAAAACCGAGATATTAAAGGCAAAGGAGTTTTAGGTGAACCTCCAAAGACAAGCTCAAGAATTCATTGTTTTAAATGCTAAGGGTTTGGTCATGTTGCCTCCAAATGTGTAAATCAGACCCTTGGTATTGATACACAAGAACAGGAGGATGATATAGATAATTTGGAGGAACAAATTTATGAGCCCAGTTTAGAGGATATTCAAGATGTCGAAGACAAATCTGAGGAAGAATCACACACTTTAGGCTGTATTCGAACTACTCCCCAGATAATTGCCCACGAATCTGACCAATCCACTATGAATGTTGTACGGTGTGCAATTACCTAGCCTAAGGAGACTGATGACTGGAGACAAACCTCAATTTTCCACACTTACATTAAGTGCGGAGAAAAAGATTGTAAAGTTATCATTGATAGTAGGAGCTGCATTAATGCGATATCTTCCAGCATTGTCTCCCGCTTGGGTCTGTCCCAACCTCAACCATATAAGGTCTTCTGGATTGACACGTCATCTATTCACATTAAGGAAAGGTGTCTTGTACCTATTCAAATCCTTTCTTATAAAGACACTGTCTGGTGTGACGTACTTCCAATGGACGTAGGTCATCTGATATTAGGAAGACCTTGGTTGTTCGACCTCGATGTCACCATCTACGGTCGAACTAACTCTTGCTCTTTTGTATTCTAGGATAAAAAGATTAAGCTTAATCCTTTACGGCCCAAAACACTAGATAAGAGTACGAACAAGAGTAAATCAAAAGAGAAGGAACTCCATAGACTCTCCGGTGTTTGCCCTGCTAGTTAAAGAACTTCACCCACATCTTCAAAGCACATTACCGGCTGAAGCCCTCGCTATCCTTGAGGAGTTCAAAAAAGTTTTTTCCTGAGGATCTTCCGGATCATTTGCCCCCTTTGCGTGATATTCAGCACGCCATTGATCTAGTCCCGGGAGCTACTCTTCCTAACTTGCCCCATAATCGGATGAACCCTTCTGAGCATGCAGAGCTCCTAAGGCAAATTAAAGAGCTCCTACAAAAGGGATTTATTCGGGAGAGTCTAAGTCCTTATGCCATACCTGTCCTTCTTACTCCAAAGAAAGACGGGACTTGGAGAATGTGTATAGACAGTCGGGCTATTAACAAAGTCACAGTCAAGTACCATTTTCCTATTCCCCAGCTCGATGACATGTTGGATATGATGGCAGGTACCACGATTTTGTCCAAGATTGACTTAAAAAGTGGCTACCATCAAATTCGGATTCGCCCAGAAGATGAATGGAAGACAGCCTTTAAGACAAAAGATGGTCTCTATGAATGGCTGGTAATGCCTTTTGGCCTCTCAAATGCTCCTAGTATATTTATGCGAGTGATGACTCAAGTATTACGACCTTTCATGGAAAAATTTTTAGTCGTGTACTTTGACGATATCCTTATTTATAGCCAATCTAAGGAGCAACATTTAATCCATTTAAGGCAAGTTTGTACGACTTACGCAACGAGAGCCTGTATGCTAACCTTAAGAAGTGTTCATTTTTCACTCCTCACATAAACTTCTTAGGGTATATAGTCTCCTCTGAGGGTTTATCTGCTGACCCTGCGAAAATCACTGCAATTGTTGAATGGCCTAAACCTAAGAATATTACTGACATCCGTAATTTTTACGGCCTGGCCATATTTTACTGTCGTTTCATAAAGAGGTTCAGTACACTTATGTCACATATCACTGATTGCCTTAAACAAGGTGACTTTCAGTAGACACGCATTGCTGCTAAAGCATTTAGTGACATTAAGAAAAGAATGACGGAAGCACCAGTTATGCGACTTCCTGATTTTAACAAAGTTTTTACGGTGGAATGTGATGCATCTGGCTTAGGTATAGGTGGTGTGCTTAGTCAAGAATGTCATCCTATAGCCTATTTTAGTGAAAAGCTGAATGAGGCTATACAGAGATATTCCACCTATGACAAAGAATTTTATGCAATAATCCAGGCCCTACAGTATTAGCGACATTATCTCCTTCCAAATGAATTTGTTCTCTATTCTGACCATGAAGCACTTCGTTTTCTTAATTCCCAGAAAAAACTTAATCATCGCCATGCTAAGTGGGTTCAATTCCTCCAGAATTACACTTTTGTCCTCAAGCATATGTCAGGTGCAGCGAACAAAGCTGCTGATGCGCTAAGTCGACGAGTAACTTTGTTGTCCGCCGTGTCTGTTTCCATCACCGGTTTTGACAGACTTAAGCACGATTACTTGTCTGGCCCCGATTTTGGCCAACTCTATAATGCCCTTGCTGATGGACAAGGACCTTTGATTGATGGTGTTTATCTTTAAGACGGTACTTGTTCAAAGCTTCCAAGCTCTGTATTCCGCGAACTTCTGTATGCGATTTCTTGATATGGAAAGTGCATGCCGGTGGTCTCGCTGGACATTTTGAGCGTGATAAGACCATAGAAGAAGTTGAACGTCAATTTTTTTGGCCAAGTTTGAAACAGGATGTTGCTAAAATTGTGGGACAGTGTCGCACGTGTCAACTAGCTAAGCACAAAAAACAAAATACTGGCCTCTACACTCCGTTACCTGTCCCAGATCGTCCTTGGCTTGACCTTAGTATCGACTTCGTGCTTGGCCTTCCTCATACTTTTCGGAAACATGATTCCATTTTTGTGGTTGTGGATCGTTTTTCTAAAATGGCCCACTTCTTTCATTGTTCCAAAACTTCTGATGCCTCTCGAGTAGCCAAGATTTTCTTTGATAAGATTGTTAAGTTATACGGTTTACCAAAAACCATTGTATCCGATAGGGATGTCCACTTCATGAGCTATTTTTAGAAAACCTTGTGGTATATGGTTGGCACCAAACTTAAATTTTTTACTGCTTATCATCCTCAAACTGATGGCCAAACCGAAATCGTCAACCGAAGTCTAGGTAACCTTTTGCGAAGTCTAGTAGGGGAACACAATCGTAACTGGGATTCTATTCTGCCTGTCGCCCAATTTGCATATAATTCGTCGGTCACTAGATCTATCGGGATGAGTCCATTTGAGATAGTCCATAGTTATAAAGCTCGCAAACCTATAGATCTCCTACCTATGTCCCCCCATATTCGCATTTCTGAGTCTGCACATGCATTTGCACAACACATTCATACTCTGCATCAAGAAATTAGCAAGCGCATTCATATGAGTAATGCTCAATATAAGCTACAGGCTGATTCTCATAAGCGAGATAAACAATTTCAAACTGGGGATTATGTTATGATACGTATTCGACCTGAGCGGTTTCCATCTGGAACCGTCAAGAAACTGCAGGCTCGTAGTGCTGGGCCCTTTCGGGTATTGCAACGAGTGGGCACTAATGCTTATGTCCTTGATCTTCCCTCTGATTTTGGTATTAGCTCCACTTTTAATATTGAGGATTTGGTTGCTTACAAGGGACCCCCTTCCATTCCTACTAATCCTTTCACTGAGCCATCCCTTGAGCTTGATGATACTCCTATTCTTGATTCCATACCATCTCCGACCCATCTACCCTTACCACTAGCACAAAAAGAACATATTGATGCCATTTTAGATGAGCAGACTGTTTCTTCCAGTGATGGGGGTGTTCAGCATTTCTTGGTTCGCTGGCGAGGACGCTCGGAGTCTGATGCTACATGGATTACACGTGCGGAGTTCCAGCGCATTAACCCAGATCTCTTGGAGTACTACTAGAGTCATTCATCGGGGTCGACTTCTTCTTATCCGGAGGGAGTTGGTGCGGACATGAGTACTGGACTGATTATTTGAGGGATCACGGTCGTCGCAGGAGGACGGTCCAGCCACTTTCATTGTGGCTGGATTGATTTATGTTATTTTTTATTTTATGTGGGTAGGATTAATTTGCATATTGTCATTTGAGGACCTTTTTCGAATTGTTTTCTTCATAGAGACCTATTTGTTATTTTGTGGCCCTATATATATATGGGGCACGCATTTGTTTAGAATTAATGAACAATGAATAAACATTAATCTTCTTTCTTCTTCCTCTTCCCTCTTCTCCTCTTCCTCTCCTTCCCTACCTCCGTCCTGCATCACTGCATTTTTCAATTCTATCTCTGCTTCCTTCACTGCTTTTCGAAACTGACCACTTCGAAAAAAAATTTCAGTATTTTCTTATGATGACCTGGTCGTTGCTAAATTCATTACAAAAAACTACTATAACGAATCAAATGTGCAAGAGCCATCAAGCACAAGGGCCAAACTGCGAGCCAAATTTGGGCTGTATCAAGCTAATTTACCTGAAAATTCGGCATAAATCAACCTTGCACCAGCGCAAAGCCATATTGATGAGCCATGACCATAGCCATCCTTAAAGACATGGTTGCCTCCAAAGCCACAAGGGTGCAACGCTTGGCTATGGATGGGTGCCGACCACGTGCCACACGCGTGAGGGGGAACATGGATAGCTGGGATCACTTTAACGTGGTATTCCGATCTAATAAAGGCACTCCCACCTTTAGACATGGCATCTTAGACCTAATTTAAAAACGGGATGGCCAATTCCAAGATATGTCATTAGCTAGTATCCCCAGTAGGTATATTTAATTCCGGGATCAAATGGGATAAAGTGGGATAAATGATTTTTGTGTTTGATTTTTTTTTTTTTTTTGTTTTAAAACTTCCATCTCATGATTGTATTGCACTAACAGCATAGCTTGTTGTCTTTGGATGAAAGGGCAAAGACATCATTATTTTTGCAGTTACTTTTGCTAAAAAAAGGGATAATTTGGAAAAAAATTACTAGTTAAAAGAGGTATTAAGGATAGAGAAATCTAGCAGGATTGTTTTGGATTTTCTGTTGGATTAATAAAGTGGGCACTCAATTTGGGTAGAGCCCACGTCAACCTAATAACCTTCCAACCTAAATCATGTGGGGGAAAAAAAAATCTCCATAGATCTCTTCCTGTTAACCAACAAGCTTACACATTAGATTTAACATAAGATAAATATGGGCCTTGAGAAGAATACGTGCTAGTTAGACCAACAAGTCTGAGTCCTATAGAAAATCGAGTCCAATTCTATTGGATTTTCCAAAGGAGCCTTAATGCTTGTCAAGTAGAATTCAAATGTATTGGTTTAATAAAATGGGTGGAGTAATCCTTCCTTACTTTTTTTTTTTTTTTTTTTTTTAAGTCCCAGCCATATGCATCCTTTTCATCAAAGAGCAAATGCAGCAACACCATCTGATAACCAAGTTGATCAACTACATTGAATTAAGGATCCAAAGAGAGGTGTCAACTTCTAGAAACGAAGAAGCCGGGCCATAGGCTGAAAGCAATGAAAAGGATGTGACGACCAAGTCAAGTCTCCTTTTTGGAGGGGAGAAAGGACGGGCATGGCCGCGTGACGAGGACGGACCCCAGCGCCTCCTCGACGCCACTAACGTCTCCATTGGTCCCATCCATCTCATATTTGCCTTCTTCTCTCCGGCGCCGTGTGGAACCCAACCTGCATGCCGTGTCTCAGGGATTCCGCGGCCTGTATCCCTCCACCACCTTTTGCCACCGCTCTTTTGAGCCTTTTCCAGCTGGTTGGCTTTGAATACCGCTGACTTGAGCTTAGTAGCAACTTCACCAACTTTGTGAGAAGAAGTATCGACTTCAATGGTGAAAACGAAGCGTGATAAGAGACGAAGATATCAACAAAATGGTTGAGTGCCCAAGGTTTATTGGCCATTATAATGGATAACCGTCAGCTAAAGTGCAAACATCAAGCAAAATACAAACCTTCTTATCACCTAGACAACCATGTAGAATACGAACCATTAGCCGGTACGAAGAGCTTTTGAAGAAATGGTTTCCATACATTCGAAGGAGAAAATTCTACGACAAATTTACCTGATCCATTGCGAACTATTTTGTTTACTGATTTCTATGGGTGTATTTATATTGTTTAGTTTAATTTTATCTATTTTATTAAAAAAAATAAAAAAAAAGAAGAGAAAAGCAATATAGAAAAACATGGTTAATAGCTTTAGCTTTAAACGCAAGTGACCTTAAACACTTCGTCGATCAGATTTTTCTTGGTCCTCAGCTTGTCATTGAGAGCCAACCGCATAAAATTTTTGGCCTTCTCGGGAGAGGCAGCCCTCCATAGAATCTTTGTCTAGGGTGATTTCAATCCAGCATCATTTATGAACTCGCACCTTTTTGCCCAACGAACCAGTACTACTTCTAGCCAGTTGCTGCTGCTTGTTGGAACAAAGGTTCAATTGCTGAGAAATTCACCCCCGAGAATTTAACACGGCCATGGTCGATGACTTTTTTTTTTCTCTTAAAATATATAATCAAAATATACCATACCGATCCGAACTGAAAGAATGTACCATGCTATAACAATTTGATATATAATTAATTGTTAGATCCGAGGGTTTGCCGAGACCCTTGGGTACCGAGATGATGAATATTGCATATAACTATCTAATCTTAAAATTCACATATGCTTAATAACCGGGCTTAATAAATTGGATTTTAGATTCAAAATTCAATATCTTAGCCACATATATAACAATTAAGGGCTTAAAGCCTTCCTACGTTGAGCTAGGCTTCACCTAGAGCTTAGCAAGGTTGTCACAAGTTCAACCAGACCAAGTCTATGCTTGCCTCAAAAATATTTTAGTTTGATGGTAGTGTATTTGCCACCATGGGACTGCATCGCATCCACCAGTTACATGACAACGACTTTGGATTATCTTCCTTTGTGAAAGTAAAAAAAATATTTCAATCCACCCAACCCTAGGAGAGTAAAGAAGATGTAAAGCCAAAGTGAGCTTCCGAGATTCATTACTAAAAAAAGGTTCTAAAAAGAGAAAACGGCGGCACCCCTTCCATCTAGAAAGCCTCCTAACTTTAAGGATCCATTTTGTTGGTAGGAATAGAGAAAAAAGTGTGGTCAACAAAAAAACAAAGGAAGACCTTATGTTTAATTAGAGTTTTCAAAAAAAAAAAAAAAAGAAAGAAAAGTAGCATTTCTATGGGGAAAAAATCTATATTTTATGAAAAAAAATTCATGTGGGATATAAAAAAGTCTAAATATGCCCTTCATGTTTTAGATAGAATGAGATAAGTTCTTTCTTTTTATTAAGAATATAATATGTATTTTGTAAATTTTTTTAAAAAAATATATGCTCAACCACTGGTCAAAACATAAGCCATTCAAAAATATGTTACTTTTCTATGGTCAACCAAATATCCAAAATCTGTTTTTCCATATATCATATATCCAGGCATTAGCTTTTTGAAAAAAATATGAATCAATCATGTCCTAAAAAATAAGAAATAATCATAATCAGCCGACCATATAAGTTGCCAGTCCACGCTCAATGATTATTTAGAAGAAGGATTCAAATAGTAGCTAACAGCCTCATGCACAAAAGAAATGGGTCCCTCCCAGCTATTTTATATCCGAGACATATCAAACATGGCCGTCGCAACCTCAAAAAATCCAATTAGTGAAAAATATTCGCCTTTAGAAAAGGTCCACCCACTCCCACAGGAATTCAAACTTTTGAAGAATCTCTGTAGTGGTTGGGTCTCCGGACCTTTCTTCCATTCACAACCTTCAATCCCCACAACAAGACTTCCTTGCAGAGAAGCTTCACCATCCTTTCAAATTCAAACCAAACCAAGCCTTCATCCAAAGTCTCAGTCCTTTCTGGCTTTCCTCTTTCTTCTATCATGGTGCAAAGAAAAGCACCAAACAAGCTCGAGTCTGTAACAGAACCAAAGAAGAACCATGTTCTATCAGAGAAGCGCCTGTCCTCTCATCACCAACATGATACAAGGAACAAGGCAGGAGGTGATCTCAAGAAGATAATGAAGAAGTCCAGATCCATCAAAGCCTCAGAATTGGAGAGCCTCACAGCATCTCCATTTGGAAGCAGAAAGATTCAACTAAATAAGCCTCCGCCGCGCCTGAAGCCGTCTGCCATGAAAACATCAAATGGATCACCAAATTATATGAAGCCTACAAGCAGTTCAGATGCGAGGAAGGAGCGGTTGCAGGTAACTATCCATTCCCCAGCTGTGAATGATAAGAGCAAAAGCCCAGAGAACTCAAACAAGTCGAATTACTCAAAACCGCCATCTCCTCCTCCTGTTAATACTGGTACCAAACCTGCAAAGACCTTAGCAAGGAAATCTAGTCTGAGACCGAAAAGGCCTTCAATGAAGAAGAGCTCAGGGATGGTTCTCTATCCCAAGAAAACTGTGAGCAGGGCCACCTGCTCGTCAACTTTGAAGGATTCAAAGTTTCCAAAGGTTTTGAACCTCAATCCCGGAGGTACCGAATCGGAAGGGACTTCAATCATGAAGGTCTGCCCTTACACCTACTGCTCTCTGAACGGTCATATGCACAAGTCTTTGCCTCCGCTGAAGCATTTCTTGTCGGCAAGGAGGCGATTGCTTAAGACCCAGAAGAGCATGAAGCTGAAAGGGCGCTCTTCATTTAGAAAAAGAAGTTTAAGGAAGGGCAGAGGGGCAGAGAGAATCAATGTTAGTAGCGCTCCATCAGAGTTAAAGATCACTCCACTAATAGAAGAGGCTGGCAATGATTTCTTTGTCGATATCTATGCTAGACCTAAAGAACCAATCAGAGAAGTGCTGTTGTATTGTGATGAAAGAAGAATTCAGGATGACTTTAGCAAAGAGATTGCTGAAATTCTCAATAATTTATCATCGATCGAAGATGACTGGGACCGGGAGAGCACTGAACTCGAAGCTGAAGAAGGTGATGTAAGAATCAGAACAAATCAAATACCTGAGATATATTCGGAGATTAGCTTTGGAGGTGGTCTAGATCAGGATGGTGAATCGGTCGAGGAAATGGATGCTATTATGAGTTTCATTGATTCTGCGGAATGTAATCAGCAAGCAGAAGCCAAGGAAGAAACCTCGTCCCGTTTTCTGTTGGAAGATTATGAAGAATGGGGTTTTGAATGCTGCATGGTTAATGATTTTGAAAACAGAAATGGAGGCCTTACAGGGAGTGGTGAAAATATTTCGACAACCAAAAGTACTGGTATGGGTTCTGAAGAGGAAGGAGGAAAATTCCCTGACAATAAGACCGATAAACCTGAGTATCTCTGTGATGGATTTGGCCCCTTAACAAGGAATGAGAATAAAGATGATGAGTTTTTGATGGAGCCAGCAGATACTTCAATCACAAGTGAAGAAGGAAAAGTTGCTGAGAAATGTGATGCTGCAGCATCTGAAGGTGGTGCTTTAGAAGGTAATTTCGATGATGAAACATGGAACATGCCTCATAATCCAATCAATAATGAACTCGCTGATCTTTTAGAGCAACAAGAGTCATCAGAAGAAAATTGTTTGGGTGATGGCTTGCTTATGAGCAATAACAACATTTGTGACTCAGAAGAATGCAGCATTCAAGATTCAGAGATTTTCCAAGGCCAGCCCCTTCATGCGCAGAACATAGATGTTATCCCTATTCTTGGCTGTGACACATCTGAACAAGAGGATTTTCTCAACACAGACATCAAAGAAGAGAGAAATGGAAATGAAATGCAGTGTTTTGATAATCTTCAGGGAGTTAGTGTGACAGATCAGCATAGCATGGAAACTGATCGTGTCCAATCAGAATTGGAGATCAAAGAATCCAGACTTCTTGATGCAACTGAAGATTCAAGTGTTCCTCCTAAGATTGGTGAAAGCTTTATCTTTAAAGATCAATCAGATGAGAGCAATTTGAGGGGGACCGAGGAGCAAGAAGAACGATGGCAAGAGGAAAATTGCATCCATGATGTATTGCAAATTAAGGATGCAGTCAGATTTGATGTAGATGATAATAGCCCTGAAACAGAGAGCTCTAACCAACCATTTCCTGAGGCCAGCAGGAAGCGGAAAGATAGATACAGATACAGCCCCATGAGAAGGAGAACATCGAAGGATTTGGAAGCAATGAAACAATTTAATCCACGGGCACCACGGTTTCTTCCAATAGGACCGGACCCAGAAGCTGAAAAAGTTGATCTCAGGCATCAAATGATGGACGAGAGGAAAAATGCAGAGTCATGGATGATAGATTCTGCACTCCAACAGCTAGTCACCAGACTCGCTCCTGCTCGGAAGAGGAAGGTAGCACTGCTCGTTGAGGCTTTTGAGACTGTTATGCCACTGCCAATGTGTGAATCACCCTTGCAGAGTCCGACATCAGCCTTTGCTATACAAGCTTGCAGCTAATCAAGTTCGAGGTAAGAGCATTGACAAAACTACTGCTACGTAGCTAAATTTGAATGGCTTTGTTCTTAGTGATTCCTATATTGTTATTTTTTGTTTTCCTTTCAGTTCTTGTCTTGCAGTTAAAGAAAGATTAAAAGTATACAATTGGGAAGTTACTGCATTATACTCCAAGGAAGCAAGTTCAGTAATTAAGTTATTCATAATGCAGGTAGCATTAAGGCAGCAGAAGAATGTCATCATCGGGGCGGTACCGTGCTCAAGTTTTACCCTTTTTTTTGTTCTCCTACTTTGCATGTGTGAAATTAATAAGGTCTGTTGTTTGTGATTAACAAAGTTTTGTATTTGGTTTCTCTATCGTCTGTCATTGTAAAGGTACCATGGAAGTCCAGACAATTGATTTTATTTTATCAATTATATGAAGTTATGAATTCCTATGGCTGTTGACATCTTTAAAAACTGATACCTGGTAGTATATTTTATATTCCAGCAATATATGAGTATGATAAGAAATTTCTACTTCAGAGAAGATTGTGAAAGCCTCATCTTTTACACGGTTCACTTTTAAAGTGATTTCAGATCAGTTAAAAACAACTTTGAAGCAAGCAGCATCAGGAATTTGACATTATGAGACTTTGAATATGTGAGCAAACAGCTAATACTTACCAATTCAGCAATATCAGCAGAAGTTCATAATGCCACTCTTGAAATGTCAACAAACTGATGACTTCAAGAGAAAGATGTCCTTAAGTAAGAGGGATGACAATTCTCAACCTTAACATTACATGCTGCATGCAAACTTTCAGCATTATGGAACATAAATAGTTATGCTAAAACTATTAAATCTTTGGCTACAAGGGACATTTATTGAAGCAACACTAAACATATAATGCTTGAACTCAGAAGAAAAAAAGAAAAAAAAGAAAAAAACTAAACATGTAATGCCATTAAGCTACAAAATGCTACATAATTAGGAAATGCGCACAATCTATGTCTTAAGTAGAAAATCTATAAATTCTTACTCGTTACAGTATCCAGAAATGTTGGCAGAAGTTCTAACATTTCAGTATATTAGAACAGGTCCAGAGTTCAGTGACAAAAGGTATTGTTTAGGAAAATTTGGCTCAAACAGAAGATCCCAAGTTCCCAATTATTCTTACTCATCATAGTAAACACTAGCAGTAAATATCATTTGTAGGGACAATTTCTCTGAAGTACTTATTGTTACAGAATAAATACATGTGGGCTACTTGAAAACGCTAGATGTGCATAAAGTTCTAAGCTCTATAGTCAAGGTGACAAGTATTGGGGAGACATCAACTTCGAATTAAAGACATAACATAGTGCACTAAAAAGAGAATAGAAAGCAATAAGAATCCTAAAAAAATACAAGAGTGGAGACCCCCTCTAGCAAGCCAAGGGCTATGGGGGCCTTTTTTTTTCTTTTTGAGTTGGCTTTCTTGAACTTTTCATTTACTCTATGATAGCTTTTGTTGGGGTTTTGTCATTTTTTCTGAGAATCTCTTTTTCTGAGCAAAATAGTGGGATAACCCCCACAAATTTCATTGAAAAGTGAAACAACAGCACATGCCCAAGGACATATGAAACAAGAGGAGAGGTCTTTCTCTGAGAATTAGAAAATTTTTATAGTCGTCTTATTATAGTTACTAATATGTAACTCAAAACTCCCAATGCCCCAAAAATGATATGTCTATGAACTCTTCAAGAAAGGATAGGCAATGTGCGCTTGGAGAGAGCGTCGATCTTTGTTGTGGAATCCTTCTGAAACTTGGGACCTGTTTGTGAGGTTCTCATTGTATCTGGCAAGATCATTCTAGAAGAGACACATATAGATTGGTGAAAATCCAAACTCCTTGTACTTTAATGTCTCGTTCTATTTCTTAAATTTAGAATTTCCTCCTATTTTTTTTTCATCCCTTTACTTTTAGGCTACTCTTCTATGGAACCAAATCCATTCATTTATTACTCTTTGCTATTATTTTAGACACATGCATTGCACATGCCAAGTTCTAGTAAATTGTTAATGCAAATAGCATAGAATTATAGCGAACATTAGTGCATGAATTCTAGCCTGTTTCATCACTGTCCTACATTTCCTCTCCTTGGTTCATTCAGAATCTTTAGTCCCATAGCATGGTATAGTCACACAGCTAGCAATCCGTAACGGAACCTGAAACAAAGTCCACCTTTAACCCTCATTTGCCTTACAAGACTCCAATCTTGTGTGTGGAAAGAAACTAGAGGCATTGGCGAAGCCACATGTACATGCCTAGGTAATTGCAGGTCCACAGAGGAATAACACTGAAGTTATTGTCCAAAGAAGAAAACAAGAAGGAAACAAAATCAAAGTGTCCAATAAGGGGGAGATCTTCCTCAGAAATGCGACAAGTGATGCTTTAGCCAAGAATAGGAGAGCATGGTGGTATTAGTTTCAAGCCATCCATGAATTTGCTGAGTATCAATACCATATGCAAAGAATAAAACAGCACCATTCAGACCAAAACCAAAGGGCACGCATTCAAATACGACAAGTTCAATGACAAAATACCAAACAAGCTAGAGAGTACTATATGGAAATAAGAAAACAACAACAAAGGTGGAAAGCAGAGATTCCAACCCTATTCAATATCTTGTCATTTTGCAACGCAGAAACCACACAGAAAACAAGAGGGGTGAAAGCTTATGGAGATCAAAACTAGGACTACTATGGATAGAGATGCCTATCAACAATCCCACAAGCCAAAACACCAAAAACAAGAGGAGAGAAACATAGATTCCAACCCTATTCAATATCTTGTCATTTTACAACGCAGAAACCACACAGAAAACAAGAGGGGTGAAAGCTTATGGAGATCAAAACTAGGACTACTATGGATAGAGATGCCTATCAACAATCCCACAAGCCAAAACACCAAAAACAAGAGGAGAGAAAGCTAATGGAGATCGGAACTATGACCACCATGGATAGAGATGACTAACAATAACCCGACAAGCCAAGGAACAAAGGGACAAAGAAGAAGCCTTAACGCTGATCCAAAAGTTCGCAATTTCAAACTCAGGCTGCATCAACTTTCTTTCCTCCGTTTTGCACAATTTCAGATTAAAGGCTAGAGAAAGCATTTTCAGAAATGATGGATCTCCTAAATTTTACTGGTGGTCAGAGATCCAATGATCCTATTGGTTGCCAATCTCTCTTCAACAACTAATGCAAAAGCCTCATCTATGCACACCGATTTTAGGAGCATATACCAGTTTCAACTTCTAATATCATCACCTTTACAAACTCTGAGCAGTTCAATTACTGTCTACCAATTTCTTAAGAATTCTCATTGGCATCTCACAATCACAAGAATTTCCAGAAGGGCGTCTCATATGTTTGCCAATTTTCAGAAAACTCTCATTCCCTCTAATAATTTGTTATCAAGGGATTGGTACGGCAGTAACGAATACCAGTAGTGCGAACCAGAGTTCTGATGCCCAGTGAAGAGACTACCCTCCAGCATCCATGAGAGCCACAGGCTAACAATATTAGGGAGCTGGTTCCCCAAGGCAGCCATGTGCTGGCTGAGAATAGCAGGAGAATATAGAGGAGAGCTTTTCAAAAGCCATCAATAAGTCTACAAAACAATGGCATCACATGGAATTAGAAACAGCAAAACAAAAGGCTCCTCAACCCAAAGAAAAGGACTGTCTGCAAAAATGGCGTAGTTCACTGACAGAGCTCCTACCTGGGAAGGAGGAAAAAGATGAACAAATGTGGAGAACATAGATTTCAAATCTTTCAGAAGATCTATCGCAGAACCCAAAAATAAGAGAGCTCATGGTGATCAAAAAAGGGTAGTCTGACGACAGCATCATTTGCACAAGCCCAAGTAGGTCCAAAGCCCTTCAATGAGAATTAAGTCCTCGCAGTCCAATGTTCCCAGAGAAATTGCTGGCATCCCCTCCATACACAACAAGAACATATTTCCAAAATGGAGTTGAGCAATGAAATGATCCACATAGCACATTCCAGTCAAAAATGTTATGCATTTCAAGAAAGTAAGCTTAAGAAATAGAATTAAACCCTTTACACGAGGTGTTATGTTGAGGAAAATTTAAGCAGCCTCCACAACTCACTCAAATCTCTTGAACCTCCAAGCTGAAACAGAGAAGAGGGGCCTATCCTGCCAGCAAATAAACAAACACCCCTTCTCCTCCCTCACCTTGTAACCCTCACATCCGTAGCCCTGCAGCAGCCTCCTGGCCTGCAGCGTTGCGAAGTAGCTCAGCGGCACCCTTCCGAATCCGGCGAGCTCCAGCCTCTGCACCCATTTCTCCAGCTTCTCATGCCGCTCCCTCCTCTCGGCGCCCTCGCAGGTGATGATATTCTTGATCTCCTCGCCGAACAGCATCTTCTCCACCCTCGCCCGCTCGACCGACATCCTCGGCGCCGTCGACTCCAGGCAATCAAACAATGCAGCATAGAAGTTGAGCGCCTCCGTGAACCGCTCCGTCAGCATTGGCCCGTTGTGGTTCGACTCCTGCTCCGCCACCGTCATGATCTTCGGCGACAGCCCCCACAGTGATGCCAAGAAGCTCTCCGTTTTTGGCGACGGGGCCGATGCAAGCGGCGACGAGGTTGCAGAGTCCGGGCTGGGGCTGTACCCGTTGACAGGGTCCTTCTCCAGTAGCTCCCCCAGCGTGCCCCGGTGGCTCATCTGGGCAATTCTGTGAAGCTGGACATTGTTTGAATTCTTGGTGAAGGGTGACGGGGTTTTCCTTTGGTGGCCGGCGACGGCGGGATCGTCGTCGGCGGCGAGAATGGTGTGAAGCTGAAGCACGGAGCTGATGGCCAACGCCTCGCCGGTCTTGACGCGGAGCATCTCGACGTCGACGTTCTCGAGGCGGGCGAGGACGGGGTGGAATTGGAAGGGGATATCGAGGCGCTCGGCCTCCTCGGAGAGGCGCATGGCGGCGACGTCGAGGAACTCCTTCTGGTCGTGGACGACGGTGAGGCGGAGGTGGGGCGGGCCCTCCGGGCGAGCGCGGAGGGCCTGGAGGAGGGCTGCCCACTGGGCGGCGTCGGAGGCGGCGCCCCCGAGGTCGACGACGTGGACCACCCGCTCCCCCTCCATCGCCTCGAGGATGGCCTGGTTGGACACGAGGAAGGCAAGGCGGACGAAGGGGCAGAGGTCGAAGAAATGGCGGCGGGCGAGGAGGGCCTCGGGCGGCAGCCGGGACGCCGCCGCCGCCGACGGAGGGTGGAGTGCCCGGTACAGGCCGGGCCAGGAGCGGAGCACCCGGCGGGCGAGGGCGTCCGTGAAGTGGGACGCGATGCGCTGCATGGTGTCGCCGTCGGGAGCAGCAAGAAGCGAGATATGCTCGAGACACGCGTTGGCGTGCTCGAGCTTGCCGGCGGCCACGTGGTTGGCGCAGTTGAGGAGGAGATGTATCAGATACAGCCCCCGTTCGTCGGACTTCAGCTCTCGTAGCCACGTCACCGGCGGCGACATCAGCTGCGCTGCCGGCGAGAGGGACATCAGCGAGAAACTCTGCAGCGGCGATGATGTCACCGACGATGATCCCTCGTCCTGCACCATCCCCCCCATCAATAATATTACTCTACATTCGATGAATTTTTCTACCAAGTCAGAGAGAGAGAGAGAGAGAGAGAGAGAGAGAGAGAAATAGAGAGGGAGAGAGCGCTTCTGGGTCTGTGATGGGGGGTCAAATTATCTTTTAGTATTAGATAAGTGAAATGGGTTGGAAAGGAGGGGGAGTTTTGGACGGGCTAGCGACAAGTGCGAAGCGTTTTTTGGACGGATTACAGTGGTCCGGTGTCGGTATGGGAACGCCCAAAGGAATATGGAATTTATGAGAGGGAGAGCCCGTTTTTTCTACCCTATCTCTGTTTCCATTCCGGACAGCCAGCGCTCCCTTTGCTCTTATTTTAATCAGCTAAGTCTCTTGTCGTGGCGTGTGGAGAAAGAGAATAATGGCAGGCCTGGGTTTTATTCCACATCCGCACTAGACTCCATCCACTCCTTACCAGGGACCAAGCGCATCAGCCCTCATGGGCGTTTTGGTTTAGTTTTGGCAAGCGGCCAGCTTCTCGAGGCCCTTACGTTGTTCGCATACCCATCGCCGTACCGCCACCGCAGCCCAAACCGGCTTTTCATGCAGCTAACTCATGCATGTGGTGGCTTCATTTACCCATTTTACCCCTGATAACCCCAAAAAAACCCGGTTCGGGAGACGTAACGCGTGCTGAGGGCTGCTGCCTCCAAGGCCGGTTCGTTTGTCATCTTGTGCCCGGCTGGGCTCGGCTATCTCGTCCAAGCGTTCCCTTCAGCCTCCGGTGTCAACGACGAGGGACAGAGAGCTTGTGGGAAAGGACGAGGGTGGGGTGACGACACACCCCTTGTTTGGAGTAACCTCCTTTGCCTTCTGTTTCACTTTGCGATAGGTCTGGGGACGCGTGGGATTACATTCAGGTAATGTGAGGCCCTATAGTGAGCGTGACATTTGTTATCAAAATCGAAGACGGTTTTTATTCGATGGTGAGAAAAATATAAAGCCTAATAGTTCCACATCTGAAAGACTTATTTCAGGATCTAGGTATATAAGGCGAGTATCTCCAAATTCAACTTCGCACACGTGCTTTGCGGAGACAGAGGCGTGACAAGGTGAAGGGGCCGTAGCTTCGAGGGTCTCTCCATAGCTGTGCTTGGGTTTTTTTACAGTGCTAGGTGGAAGAAGGGGGAGATGACGTTTTACGCTGGGCTTTTAGGGCGGATGGCGAGGAGGAGCGAGGTCGCATGTGTCAATCACGTGGTCAGTCATGCTCTCTTTACTCCGGTGGGACGAGGACGGCTTTTTGCGCAAGAACCCTTTCGTATTTAAGCACTCCAAGATCGAATCAGAGGTCTCGGTTATCCACCGTACGTTTGCTCCGTATAATAATTTTTTATAGGGATCCACGCCCTCGCTGTCATCTGTTCTCAAAGTCAATACATGACACACGAGAGTTTTGTGACTGGGAGATGCAGTATTTATGGCTGGATTGTACCCAAAAAAAAAGGGAAAAAACAGAGAAAGGTTATTTTGACAGGGGACTATTTCATATTAATTTTTTATGTGATTTTATAAATACAAAATTTTTTGTTAGATGAATTAGATGAACATGAATTGTATTTTAGAAACAGGTGTATAGATATCTCTGTATCTTTATGAAAATTCTGCAGCTATGGAAGGGAAGCATACTTCACAAAATGTTTCATAAGTACTCGAACAAAAACTAAATGCATGTCCACAACAATAAATACTGATATATTTTGAAATTACTCTTTTCAAAATGTGAGCTGAATAAATTATTGCCAGTGAAAAATGCACTCCTCCTATTGTGCAGAGTTATTTATATACTATGCTTAAAGTGGAGGGTCCAAAGAAGTGCATCTTATACTTTTTGGGAGTTCGTTCATCAGGCCATAAAACAGAGTAATTTAAAGTATTTCTAAATTCATAATTTCTCCATATGCTCTAATAAAGAGATGAAATACTTCAAACAAAACAGAAGGGATCCTTAATACAATTACCTAAACTGCAAGTTTATAAATAGTTTGATGATGCGCATAAAATAAGCAAGATGTTCAACGTGTTCATCATATTACATTCCCATGAGAGTCTATTTTCCTCATTTTAGTCTTGACATGTTATTATATATTTACATAATGACAATAAGCTCTGACGTCAAGTCAGGACGAAAATAAATTTTCTCATTGCAGCCCAAGCTAGCTCAAGTTATTAGTAAAAATTTAATTTCCTATTACAAACTCGGAACTGAAGCAAATGTACCAACAAACACGGTAACTATGGTTATTTCGATTGCATGTGGTAAGTAATGGTTCCTGTTTATTGATGCAAATGCATCACACCCACGGAGTAATGTTTTAGTCTAATTCTCTTATATGAGATTAGAACATGGTCAGGTTAGTTCCATTAAGCAATATAAATATCATTCTTTCTAATAAAGATATATTCTCATTAGGCTAAGGGTTCATATTCATTTAAATCTAACCATAAGCATCACAATTGGCACGTGATCAGCCTTAATGAGCCTGTGTTGCAGTATTTCCTAGTCCATATAAACTATATACCGAATCTGCTATCATACCATTTGTCATAACTCAGGATTCCACGTAAAAAAGCCGCTAAAAGTAATTTTTTGACTTTCTATTTAGTCTTGTATAAGTATCCAAGATCTTTCCCACAAATAATCGATGTGGGACTAAACACACGCTTACATAGATCCATGTATGTAAGAAAACAAATCTTAAAACAAGGTGTTCATTGTGACTTATGCATGTTTTCAACCTGTAAAATCAAAGTTGCCATCTGAGAACTGTTTCCCCTTTTACTAGCGTTCTCAATGCTACCTGCAGCGTTATCGTTTATTTGAACACATTCAAATGTTTCACTGTTGACTATCTTCGAAATTTCTGAGTAAAATTATTCACAAAGCTTTCTATATTTTCGTCCTATCCCAGATGTCAAAGGATCCAATAGATTCTTCTAGTAGAGACAAATGGAAGAGCTGGACATTTGTGAATTACGCGTACAAATTCATACAAAACAGCTTTGGCGTTGGAAGTTGCCCGTGTCGTGTTCGGTGCAGCCTGAACAGGTGGAATATAAGCATAGAAATGTCTGTAGGTGTGAGTGGGCAACACCTTGGAGGTGAATTGGAGAGCACTGGAAACAAGGTGGAGTGGAGCTGGTGGAGGCACTCTCAAGTTCAGTACAATAGTCAGGTGTGGAATTCTAATATATTGGTGTTGTTTTCTCTCTCTCTCTCTCTCTCTCTCTCTCTCTCTCTCTCTCTCTCTGTTTTGTTTTTTTTTTTTGGGGGGGGGGGGATTAAAGAGATGGCTAAAGCCACAATACTACACTTTATCCAACATAAATATATCTGAAGAAAAAAATATCTCCCAAATCTAAAAAAAATTATTGCTCAGACTAGATCTATCTGGTGTGGTGGATCAGCCCAACCACAAACCAACATACACAAACCTAGTTGTATTGCTCTGTTTTTCTTCTTTTTTGGCTTATGATCGGATTGATTCACTGTTGAGCTGATAGATCTAATGCAACCAATAATTTCTCTAGGATTGCATTTTATTGGTGTTGTATTGGGTATGCGATGGTGCCTTCTTTTCTGTAGCTTGGCAGCATGCGACCATGTTTTATGTGTATCCTTTCTTAGTGAATTTTGTCATTTTGATCTTTTGGATTGTCTTATTTGGGTCCTCTTTGATGTGCTTATGAATGGCCATTATTTGTTTTTCAGTGTCACTCTATTTTGTTTTTCAGTGTTCTTCAAATTAGAAGTTTGTGGAAAGGTTGATCTGAGATTTGTAGATCAATACAATTTAGAAGTCAAAAAAATTAAAAAAAAAAATCTAAACAGAGGAAATTGAGGGCTTGCTCATGGATCAGCCAGTAGTTCCTATTGTAGGGATGTTTTATTTTTGACCCTTGATCTAATCATTTTGCATTACGTCACTGTTATATGTGCAACCTTGTATATAGAAGCCAGTGAAACTGTGTAAACATGTCTAGTTATATTGGTAAAAGACTAAATATGTAATGGTTAGCTGTGCAAAGACTAGTTGTTAAGTGGCCATCAACAAAATGTTCCAAAATAAAAAGATAAAGGATGACCAACAAAGAATTGAATGTTAAGTTTCTCCTACTCTCAAGTAGAACTGCCAAAACAAGCAGGCCATTGATGAGCTGCTCTAGTTTGACTGAATCAACTAGTGAAAACATTAAAAAAAATGAATTCATCTTGATTAAACCCAAAATAAATAAATAATAATATTTACATATAATATTTTATTTTGATTACTATTTTATATTAAAGAATTTTTGTACTTCAGGGTAATTATTCCTTTCAATTTTGTTAACAAGCCAAGACGAGAAACAGAAAATCATTTCTTAGCTCTAAAAATGATATGCTTCTTTCTTTCGGTGGATCACACCTAATGTTAAAATTTCTCAAAATTAGAATTTTGCATTTGTCAAAAAAAAACTTCTCCACTTCAATATCTTAAAATCACATCCCACCTACCCACACCCAACTCCACCCTCACCTGCGCATCACACTGGTCTTTTCTTGGTACCTTTTTTTTTTTGATACGCTTGCCCACCTAAACCTAAAATTTTCAATTTAAGCAAGAAGTGCACAAGGTATTGAAATTTCTCGTAAGATGATTTTTTATTAATTATGAACTGATTTTATTTAAATTTATTATGTGATACGGACAAAATTATTATCTAAGTGAATATTTAAGTAGTCCATAATTAGTTTATAATTATATGATTATTTTGAACTCTATTACCTTAGTCATATGGTATGGCAAGTATTAGTATATACCTGTTTTGGTTAATAGAGTCTGTAATAAGTGGACCTATTAGCATTACTAATTGGACTAGATTCTTCCTCGACTTTTCTATATATTTGTCTATAGACAAACTCTAGGGTATCAAAGTTTCTGCATTCATAGGAAGCAATCAATTTTATTGAGGAGACAAGTATAAAAAAGGAGAAGAAAAACTATTCTATTTTTATCCCTTTTTTTTTCTGTAGGATACTAGGGTAACTCTCAAGATACACTTCAATTTTTTTAAATTTTTTTATATTTTTTTAATATTATAATCTTCTATATCATGTCCACGAAAATTCCACATATGAGTCATCCAATATAGACAAGATGAACTTTCTTTTTTACTTCAAAATGCACTCCACCAAACTTTTTTGAGCTATGTCCAGCTACAAGTCGTTCGGACTCATGCATGGCCTGTCCTCTTCCTCCCCACACAATCAACAGATCAAGTTAATGCACGGTCCTTCATGTTCCCAAGTGGGAGAGCTCCAATTTAAGATACGATACAAGAGAAGGATTTGTCATTAGGTGAGGATTTGCCTAGCTTCAGTGAGATGATGGACGGAAGAGCAGACAAAAGCTTCAGAGCTGTCCACGCGGAAGGTAGAGAAAAAGGCCATAGCCAGCGGCGGACTCCAGTTGTATGTAGCTTATTCCAAATAGTACGACGGAGATATTGGAGTGGGAAGGCTTTTAATTCAAGGGACAAATCAGTATACGATGATGTATCTTGCTTAAAATATGTCAAGAGTAATGTCTTCGTTTTTTTTTTTTTTTTTTTTTTATGAAGAGGGAGGCGAAGCCACCCGACCTTTATTAGAAAAAGAAAATTTACAAAAACTAGTTATAAAGGGTTTGCAAGAAAGAAAAATACAAAAGAGCAATAAAAAACTTTATAAAAAATAGTGGTCTGTCACCAGACCTGTTAAATTATTCAACAAGTTGAACAATCTCATAAGTGATTTAAAGAATTTTATATCTTCAATATGCAACTATATAAGCTTTGTAAATTGATGTGATTCAGCATTTTTCTAAAAAGATATATCAACGTCTTTCAACGCGCGATGCGAATGTTGTAAAGTTATTTCAAAGTTTGAGATGAGGATCAAGCAGCTTTTCTGAACATAGATGCTTCCAGCTGAAGAAGGTTGATGAAATTTTTCACAAAATATAATAGGTAGAACTTGATTTTTTTTAAAAAAAATCGAGCATTTCGTTTCTTTCATATTTTCTAACAGATGGCATCATCCATATAATATCTAGGGGACATCATTCATTTAATTTCTACTTGGCAAATTCTCCCTTCCTAGTTTTTTTTTCCCCCTCCTTCCCCTCTCTTTTTTTTTTTTTTTCTCTTATGATGATGATATGTAGGGATAGGCGTGGGATCCCTCCCACTTCACGGGATATCCTCCAAAGTCCAAACAGCCAAAAATGGACACGGAAGCTGGAACTATTCGAACAATGAGTCATCCCCTGTGAGACGGATAATTCCATTCATAAATTTGTCCCATACATATAAAAACAAAATCTAGACCGTGACTGGCTCTCTTCTGCAAGCAAACACCCAACTGCAACCTATGTGAATAAAACTTTATCCCATCATCCAAAATAAATAAATAAAACTTTATGTGAATGGAATAACTATTCCTGTCCTGTCAAGGGTGTATAAACCAGTTGTTCCATTTGAATTTGAATTAGATATCCACCTTCGTTGCTGCTTCACGCCGCTAGTCTGATGGCTTCAATGCTCGACTTGGGCCTTCGGCTGTTAATGTGCTGGGCAGGGCCGACACGTGTTCACGTTGTCCGGTCGGTCTGGCATAACGTATTCCATAAATATTCTAACACCAGACATGTGAACGGTTCACGCATCTCAGGCATACCACAACCAACAACCATCACCTGTGATACTATTTAGGATAAGCTAGCATTCCAACACTCTGGTTTCATAATATTATAATCATCCTATCAAAACTTTACATCCATCCATGTATCTGTTTCCCCACCTTTGCGGTGTATTCTCTCTCTCTCAACTTTTATGGCAGTGCTCATATGAGATTAGTGTGAGCCGCCGATGTACCCAAAAAAAAAACTTTACATCCATTATTCTATCAAATAATCAAATTTTTGTTCGAGTTCTTGCCTCTTATCCTACCAAAAAATATATATATAAATATATATATATATATATGTACAATTTTGTTTTACAAAGTATGAAAAGTTGTATGTTATACATAAGAAAATTACATGAATGAAAAATTTAAAATTATATGATAAAAACTAGCAGCTATGCTAATGCGTAATCTGTGTATAACTTGAAGAAATAATTAAAAAAAAGATTTCAAAAATTTCTCTATCTTGAATGTACTCAGATTGCAAATAATTCTGTTTAGCCTTGGTGTGTCTATAGGTGAGAGCATGCCAAAATTTTAATGGAATGAGCTTAAAGTCAAAATGACAATTAATCTGCAGGCTAGCCTGTGTGCATTCATATTGTAGATTTTTTTGATCTATTAAAATGGTTAATACTTATGTGTTGGCCATGTCTCTTTTTTTTTAAACAATGGATTGATTAGTCAAATAACCCACTCCACATTACTGGGCTCCGTCAGAACTGCAATTGGACCAAATCAGCCCAAAACCCAACTTGAGCCAGTGGTTTGATATCTTCTCATGCGAGCCACATAGAACTTATTTAGTGAGGTGAATAGAATGATGCTGCTGCATAGCATCATTCTTTGGATAAATGAACTAAGCATATTCATCCATGATAAATATGTCGACCACAAAAAAATGAAGATATATAATAAAGTACTATGTCGTATTATATAGACTTAGGTTTCAATACAAGGGTAGCAAGAGAACATCTGCTGCTACATTTGATCCATATAATCCTTTCAAACAAATGCAATTTATTGTCTAACAGAGCAGTATCCTCCCACTTCCCTTGAAGATCATGCCATTGGGACTGTGTAACCTGAAATCCATGTCAAAAAGAGATTATTAGAAATGCCATCAGAATATGACAGATCAGCTAAACCAAGAAGATCCGGCAATTAAAAGATAATATTATGAGAGATTTTAGGCAATCTGCTGCAATTCAATGCACCTCAAAATTTTGACTACACATTGGCATCCAAACGTTTCTTCCTCAATCAACAGAATACTTCCTTTTTTTTTATTTTTTTTTTGAGAGTAGCATGATTGGCAAAAGTTATAAGATGCTTGATGAAAAAGCGCTTTTAGATGAAATAGGAGTATTTGGTAAAAATTTCGCAAAGCTGTTTTATCTTTTTCACAAAGCTAAAAACAGATTTTGGGAAAAAGCTCCATTTTGGAACTTTTCGGAATAACACTTTTAGGCCCTATCAGGAAGCCTTTTTTTTTAACTAAAATACCCATGATAAAATATAATAATTACACAAAATATTCCTTTATAATTCTGAAAATCTGCAAGAGGGTAAAAAATTAATTTATACTAATAATTATAATATTTTATACCTTTATTATTGTATTATACTATAAATATAATATTATAACACTATATTATAGTGTTATGTTAAATAATTTAATATTATGTTATATTATGAAAAATTAATTTATGCTAATAATTATAATATTTTATACCTTTGTTATTATATTATACTATAAATATAATATTATATTACATTATATCATAATAAATTGATATGTTATGTTACATAATTTAATATTATATTAAATTATTATGCTATAATATACAATATTATATTATAGTAATATTATACTATATCATATATTTATGTATTAATACATATTATATTTTATTATTCTCTATTGTATAATACTATGCAATGTCCTTTATAATCATTTTGTCATACCAAAAATACTTTCTCAACCTGTTTATCAAACATATGTTAAACTGTCACAGCACTTTAGAAATGTAGTTATCAAACAGCAAACAACTTTTTATAAAAATTTTACTTTCAAAAATTCTACTGTCAACCGCTCTTCCAAATGGGGCCTAAGCTAGTAGAACTCTCTATGGACTTTCACATGTTTTATAGTGAAAAAAGGTTGATATGATAAGACTCAGCCATGGCGGTTGTTGTTGACGAAATAAAATATATATAGGAAGTAATTAATTATATTGTATAACAGAGATGATAAGAAGCTCCTACTTCCACATTTGCTTCCATGCTTCAGAGGCCGACTGCATTGTTTCGCGACGTAGACCACCTTCTCCATGCTGATAACCTTCTCCACTTCTGGTGTGACGTACTTGCAGATGCATGGAATGTCTGCACTCTTGACGACGGAGCAGCACTGCACTGAGGGCGGGACCAGAGGCCCCGACTTCCCAACGTATTCTTTGCACTGCTTAACCAATGCATCGAAATCGCCTGGGCACCCGCCCTGTGCACCGGCACCAGAGAGTAGGGATCCGGCGATGGCGAAGGCCAGCACCAAGCCTAACATGCTGTTCTTTGCCATTCTTCTCCAAATGCCTTTCACTTAGCCTGTAGCAACGTAATTGTGTATGAGGTGGATGGTTGCTGGGTGATGCATGGGTATATATAAGAAGTTGGATGAATCTGCGAGTGTTATTTCTGTAGTCATGCGTTTACTGTGCTTTGGATGGACACCCATGCAGAAAGATTGCATGCTGTGAAGTGCAACGGCCTTTCTTCTGAAAGCAAGTTGGGAACACTCGTCTGGGTCTGTGGCTGTGCCAGAGGTGTGAGCACCCTGAGAAACAACTTCCCTTGTTTCAAGTGATCATACAAAGGAGAAGTGAAGGAGTGAGTCTGTTACTATGCTCTCTACTCGTCCCTTTGAAGCCGGTTAAAAGTTTTAGAACTCTTTTCAGAACACATTATAAAATGTTTTAGATGTTGATATTGCTAAAGGTATCAGATGAAACGCCAAACCTTGCTTCGACGTGTGCAAATTTAGTATAATGAACCTGACAAAACAAAATACAAATAGATCGATATATATTTCACGGCAACGAATTAGTTTAATATTTGGATGTCACTCATTAAGACAAGGCTTGACTTGAACCATGCCTAAAGAGAAAAATAATGGATTGGACATAGAATTCAATTATTGAAACCATGCATATATCACATACAGAATAACAACGGTTGAATTCAGAAGTTCAGATAATGTTATAATTAATGAAACTTAAGCCTTGGTCTTCATGTTGCCTGACATTCTACATCCAGTCCTTGAAAATTAGGAGGGGTTTGAATTGAATGTATCCAATATAATTTAGTAACCCATGCATAGGATCAAGATATTGTGGACTTTCTCCCACAATTATGCTTGAATCAGAAGCAAGCAATAAGATGACTCAGTCCCTGATGATATCTGTTCCTGTAGCATTTAACCGCATTACCTATTTTCACCTAACTCATTACCTTTCACGGACTGGAGGCTGAGTAATTTTAGGCAACAAAGCATATGAAGAATGAGACAAAGCAGATACGAGGCCATAGACGAAGCATGGAACAACAAAAGATCATGATTTATGATCAGGGACCAACTTTTTTTATGAAGGAAGCAATTTCCAACCTCCACATAAATAAAGAAGCTCTCCAACAGAGAAGGAATATATTACCAATCTAGCAACAATAAGAAATGGCAGAAGGATCCCACTCAAATTGCTTTAAGGTTACTGAAGACACAAAAAAAGTTAAAATCGAGGATAACGTCATTCAATACACACAGAGGAGGAATATGGCATTTATAGTCAGCCAAAACCACATTACCTTGTGGCAATTATAAAACTAGACCATTATTTATCAAGCTTAAAAAAAAAAAAGGGCTTGTAGTGACATGTTCTCAGATATCTTCTACAAATATAAGATGACAAATGGAAGCTGTTGCCGCAACCAAAAAGCTCATAAAATGAATCTGATTCCCCTATCATTTTTCCCCGGAGAAGGGGCAAGTGGCAAACAATGTGCTGAAAGAAAATATTAAAATATTCTGTTCTTATATCATTGTTTCACATCATCACTCATGTACCACATCGTCAAAATAAAAATTTCCAATTACTATGCCACATCATCATCCACATAATAACATTGGTGCGAGCAATAAAAAAACTGTCATGCATGCGTCACGTGCAACTTTTCGGTGCCAGAAATTGGCTGGAATCCTTTGGAAGAACTATATTAAATTGCACTTAAGCCCCACAAAAAAACAAAGTAATCTATTTCTCAGTCTCCTCTTCTCAATTGGGTCCTTATGATCTACTTGTTGACATCAAATTATTAAATATATGGCTTTGTGTTGACTAATATCTTGAGAGATATTGGTATATATTGTTCAAGATAGAGTCGAAGACATCAATTACAAAGCCATACCCCATATTTGGTTCGCAAATTACCAAATATGTGGATGCCCAAGTAGGATTTCACGAATCGAGATATGGAGGAAGTCATTGAGTTAAGACCAATTCAATATATGCGAGTGAGATATCGCCCAGTCAATAGGTATAAAGTTAGGATACGAAATATGAATCAATGTCAATTACGAACACGGCCCTATCACGGGTATAAATTGATCGTAACATGAATATCTATAAGCAATTTTTGAACTATGATATAGCTAAATGGCAGAATAATAATTTATATATTTATTAACAAAATAAACTTTGGAGCTATGAAATATGAATAATTTATGCACACATGTTTTGCTTTATGACTTGTTTTATTATACTGTATTATGAAATGCTTATTTTGAAATATCTGCTATTTTTCTTAAATGATGCATTGACATAGAAAAACTTATACTTAATTTGGTAAGGTAATGAAAAGTTTACTTACTGAGCTGTGTCGTTCATATACCTTTATTTTTTTCTCTCTCCAGACAAATAGAGTCGATAGTAATGAAGGATAGTCCAAGCTTAGCGATCTACATAACAAAGCAGAACTTTAAATCTTCAGTTGATTATGAATTTATAGTTAGTGATTTTCTGAATAATAAGAATTTTTGATTTGGTATTTATGTATAAATTTAGATGCTCTGAACTGATGTTGGTTTTATTTAATAGATGATGAAATTAGACTTTTAGTTATTATATTTTGTTTGACATGAATTTAGAAGCTAAATATATTGTTGGCTTCATGTTATCGTGGATCGTACCCCTCGCTAGCATGGCCATGTCATGCTCCGAATTTGGGGCGTGACAGGGTATGTTGCAAAAACATCTGCCTATATTTTTGGATTTGCAGGATAAGCTCCTTTTTTTTTTTAAGTTTCGCAGGATTGGCCTTTTTTGATTTTTCTGACCAATTTGTCCTAGACTCTTACTAAATGATATTTAGATTCAATTGGACTTGTGTTTATATTATAGAGTGCATATATATATATATAGACTATATATGTTCAATAAGTTGATTACATCTAAAATAATTAGTTGCCAAGATGTAGACCATCTGATGCGCATGGATGAAAAGGTAAACTTTCTGCAGTACACGCATTAGATAACTAGGTGCATTATAATTGCTAATGTGTATATTTTTACTAATTATTGTATTAATTCATTGATATACGTACATTGTGGATCAGTATGTGTATCTTGAGGATGCACACATTTTTATTAACTAATGCATGTATCTAGAATGCAAGATTTGATTACTCGATGTATGTATGATGGGATTAGAGGTACTTAAGTCAGAAAATTGAAGAAAAAAAAAGGACCAATTCTGCAAGTCTGAAAAATGCAGATCTTGTAAATACAAAAAATGTGCAACCACTATTTTTGCAAAATTTCTTTTCCCAAATGCTCTAGGATAGATCAAACCTCCTCACCAAACACAGAATTCCTACTATAGCATACGAATTTCAACCTTGGAGATGCTTGGCATCAGCAAAGTTTTGAAATGCTAGGCGATTCAACATATCACATCTCTTCATGTATATCATACTGAGGCTGTCTTGGTGCAGAGTTGCTTCAGAAGAAATCATCCAAACCAAACTGAGGGTTTATCAAGCAGTTCCGGATGCAGAGCTGAGGGCTGCTTGGGCGGGCCTTCGTCATGCCCGGTATGTTTTATGAGCCAGTTCCATCATTCTGGGGGAGAACTCGGCCACAATCATCAGCTAGATCCGGGGGGGTCCAAGGGTAACGGTTGCGTCCACCCTTTGCTCCGAGATATCTAGGCAATGGTGAGGGATGGAGGGGCCTCCAGGCCAAGCATGTCTTCCGTGAAGCTAATGGAGCCGCGGACTGGGATGCTGCTTATATAGCCAGTCACTCGGGTAGTACCCTGTGGACTGGAGATGGGGAGTTGCCCTCGGCACTTGGAGGTATTTTGTTTTTTAATTTTATTGGATGCATCCGTACTCGTCTGATATGATCCACCCGCCTTAGCGCGAAAAAAAAAAACACTGGTGTATCGAGCAGTATGCTTAATACCGTTGAGGAAAGTCGGTCAAAGGGTAATTCTCTCTTGTTTTTGACCATTTGAATGGGTGCACTAGAAAATTATGGTTAAATCACCTAGACAAGAGAAGATAAATTAAGGCACTAAAAGAAACAGAGTGAATGCTTCAAAGGAAACGTGCAGAATAATTTGTATTTAATTCCATATGTAAAAATTTTGAAAAATAAGATTTTCAGATTATTCCTCATTTTTTTTGATATTTATGTAACAATTCCTGTCTTTTCTATATTAGTATTTTAATTCCTGAAATCTTGTAACCATTTGCTTACATATCTCTTAGATTAAGCCGACTAGATGATAACAGACTTTTCTGCTTCCCATATTAAAAAAAAAAAAAAAAAAATCAGAATATTTTCTTTTACTCTCCTAACGGTTTTAATTTCATATCTTCTAGATCTTTTTACTCCTGGCCCTCACACTTGACCAACCCTTTTACCCATATCCCTCCACTGTTGGTCCCTTACCAACCAAGTAGCAAGAAGAGGACAAAGTAAACAAGAGGGCAAAGTGAAGAAGCCTAGTCTCGGGTCTTATTTGATATTAAGCCAAGGGCATTTTTATTCTTCTGCAACCTTGCTTAATCTTAACTAGAGTTCAGTCATGTTAATGACTTTATAATATTACCAAAAACCTTGACTAGTGTCATTAACTCAATATTTCCACCTTATCTCTTACAAAATTATACATTTAAACAAGGAAACATAATATATCAATGCACGATTCTGGATACAGTGCATGCCATACTTGCCCTTGATCAGTACCATATTGATTCTCATATTTCAAACCTTGGCATCAATACCAATTGCTATAAAGAGTACCAAAGTAAATGAAGTCAGCTAGCCTACCTTGGCATCGATACCAATTGCTATAAAGAGTACCAAAGTAAATGAAGTCAGCTAGCCTTCTTATAATGAAGAAAGTGTTTTTTTTTTCCTTTTTACAACAATAACTACTTTTATATATCAATAACCCTTTTTTGATGGTTTTATATCAGTAACTTCTTCTTTGGCTATTGTTAACAGCTTCATCCGTGAGAATTTCATATGGCAATTATACGTAAAACTCCTAGCTTCTTGCAATGCCTTTATATGCTGATTGCAAATAGCGAAACTCAATTTGCCCAAGTTTTATCTAATCAAGTATCGGTTAACATTTATTATAATTCATCAATAATGAGTTAATTTTGCATATGAATGGAGTCAAGATCAGTGCCAAAAAATAGATATAACAATAACATAGATTTGAAGGATTTAGTGCTATAAAAGGATTTATTATAGTACCATCTGAAATTACAATAAAATTTTTTAAGCCAAGAAATTACAAAAAAAATAATTTTATGAACAGTATACGCATTCAATATATTCCACAAAAAGATTCTAGATAACTATGGTTAGCTTAGCAATTCATTGACATAACTTATTGGAATATTCACGAAAGTTAAGATCGAACATAGAATTTGGAATATGGACTTTTTGTTAGAAACATCCATGAAAAGTGATGGCATCATGCAAGCAATAAATGCAGGGAGGAAAAAGAACAGACAATACCCATCAAAGTCCATTTGGATATCCAAATTTGCCCGTATATGTATACAAATTTTAGCGTCCAACTGATTTCCATAGCCGTTTGTATATTTCTAAGCAATTTGTACATCCATGTTCTAATATTCAAATTTGTTTCCAGCCCTATTTATAATTCTCATGCGGTTATATATGTCTGCTTGCATGTACGATAAACTGATTCAACTCCTTACGTGACAATGCTGGCAAAACTAAGGGGTTAAGCGAAAAACGAGTAAAGGGTTTGGAATTTGCAAAGGATTAGATAGAATGACACAATGGCGTAGACTTGAGAATTTTCAAATAGCAGCATTTCATCACAGAACCTGCTGAATTTGCGTCATAACATGCTAATTACATGATCATTAGACCAATAATCATTTCAGACGTCTCACAGTATTTGCTTTCTTTTAAGACACTGACCATACAAATTAGTCGCAACAAAAAATTTATCAACAGCATCACAAAGAGGAGAGAGAGAGGGAGAGAGAGAGAGAGAGGAGGAGGATATGCTAGAATTGCTATGGTACAAAGCCAACATTCAGCTGGCATTGCACACAATATAAAAGATGATACATTGTTTCCTTTACATTTTCCATAGCACTACCATGCCCTACCATCCGTTTTATAAATATCAACATCAAACCCTAGCATGAACTATACAGATATCAGCTCAGAAGCATAATCCTCAAGATGAAAAATATCACAAAAGACCATCCAAAAATCTTGGGATGGATAGCCACGCATATGAAGAGTAAATGCAGCAACCTGGTTCAAAGGCTACTCAATGCTCAACTCAAACTCGTGTTGGCCAAACTCGTCACCACTCCCCAACATTCCCCACTGCTCCACACTGCATCAATCGTCATTATAAGTTTAGACACTGGGAATTATAGGTCAACCAAAAGGAACAGAATAAGAACTTGAATCTCCCCTGCATATTACCTTTGGCAGGTTTCTCAATCCACGGACCGTTCATTATATTCAGAATGCTACAAGCATCACTATACTCTAGATCAGGTAGCAACTTCGGTGTCAGCAGGAAACATCTGCAGACATCAGATTTGGCATATGGCAGTAGAAATTATTGTTAAGTGTTTCATGAAAAGTAATCAAAGATAAGATAGTCCAAGTACTAATATGTATTTCTTACTGAGGTGTATTTGGCTGGCTTGCTGCTCTCACAAGTTGTTGGAACATTTTCCTTTCGTTGATAGGGTCCATCCCTGTGTTTTGTGAGGTCAAACAAATAAAGGTCAACAAAAAAAGGGGGAAATGTGAACATAGTGCAGTGGAACATACCTTGATTTATCTCATCTACAACACGGAACGGGCAGTTTGTGAGATCTTGAAGAGAAACTAGATATAGAATTGTTGAAACCGAACGTTCCTAAGAAAATTAAAATTCAATATATAAGTTTGTTGTCACAACATGTCATAGCAAGAACAGCTTAAGCTTTGACAGATACCCCTCCAGATTGGTGGTGGGCACTCAGCACTTGAAGTTGTCCTGTTTGCCTGTCAAAAAGAGCACCCACTAACTGGTAGGAATAATTACAACATATAAAATAACTGCCAACATAAGGTTTAGATCAGACAGACCAGGAAGACTGAACGAAACATTTACAACCAAATGCAAACACAAAGCTGGGAATAAAATGCAACTTGTATCCCACCCCCCCCCCCCCCCCCGAAAAAAGAAAAAGATTAATGAGCCAAGAAGCATCTTCTATGACAGAAAATGTGATCGTCATGACAACGAAGAAGAATGAATCTTCAATTGCATGTTTGGAGAGCTATGTATACCAAGATATAGATGCCCCTACATATCCGTTGCCTCAAGAATGAAATGCATTTCTACCAACTTTTAAGACTCAAAGTGCAATTACTTAAAAAATTGTTTTTATGATGATTTGAACTATTGCAGACGGTCAAGATCGGCATTGCGAAATTGAAGTTTCAAGCCATTTAAACGTATGGGATTCACTCGGCTTGGATATTAGAATTTTCACTTAAGCTGCATAGAATGGCAACTGAAGTACCAAGTAGAGGTGGGCAACGGGCCGTGCCGGGCCGGCCCGGCCCAGGCCCCCCGGGCCCAAAGACTAAACGGGCCGTGCCTGGCACGGCCCGCCCAGCACGGAAGGCCAGCCCGGCCCGGCCCCAGGCCCCTCTATTGGTGGGCCGGGCCGGGCACGACACGCCACGGGCCGTGCCAGGCACGGCCCGTAACGGGCGCAAACGGGCCGTGCCAGGCACGGCCCGCAACGTCTCCAAACGGGCCGTGCCTGGCACGGCCCGTAACGGCTCCAGACGGGCCGTGCCAGGCACGGCCCGTAACGGCTCCAGACGGGCCGTGCCAGGCACGGCCCGTCTGGAGAGGGGGGAGGAAAATAGCTGTGCCGATGTCCTGGTGGAAGAGTGTTAGAAATCAATATCCTGTTATGTCTGCAATTGCACGCGATATTTTAGCTGTGCCGATGTCCACGGTAGCATCGGAATCCGCTTTTAGTGCAGGTCGGCGTGTTCTTGACGAAAAGAGAAGTAGGATGACGGGCGAAACGGTGGAGATGCTTCTCTGCTTCAAGGATTGGCTGGATGCTGAGGCAAGACTTCAAGATAAAGGTGGACATAATACAACATCCTCTGATGATGATGATACAAACACTACTGAAGACTGAAGACTGAAGAGTGAATACTGATTCACTGAATCACTGATGATTAGTAAGATTTCTTAATTTTTTATAATTGTACATTTTTATTGTATTCTGGAGGTCAGACCAAGGTCCAAACCTCGGCCCTTTCTTAGTTTCTTATTGTATTCTAGAGGTCAGACCAAGGTCCAAACCTCCCTTCATGTACCATTTTGATTTAAATTAATAAACTGGTAGGGGTCTATGCCAAACCCCCCACCATTAAGGTGGCTTTATATTCATAAATCATAAATTCTTAGTGTTCAATATTTATTAATTTATTAAAAAAATTTATGAAGCATTAATTTTTATCGGGCCGAGCCGGGCCCAGGCCCGGACCGTGCCAGGCCCGCGTGCCAGCCCGGCCCAGGCCCTTATGGGCTGTGCCGTGCTGGCCCGCGGGCCGTGCCGTGCTTGGCCCGCGGGCCTAGACCGGGCCGTGCCGGCCCAGGCCCGAAGCGGGCCGTGCCAGGCACGGCCCGCTGGCCAGGACCCTCTAGCCCAGCACGGCCCGGCACTGTAGCTGGCGGGCCGTGCCAGGCACGGCCCGCTTCGTGCCGTGCCGTGCCGGGCCGTGGGCGGCCCGGCCCAGTGCCCATCTCTAGTACCTGGCACGGCCCGCTTCGTGCCGTGCCGTGCCGGGCCGTGGGCGGCCCGGCCCAGTGCCCATCTCTAGTACCAAGAAACAACAGTAGTTCTAGCTGAAAAACCATAGTGAAACTTCACATGGTTCTCTTTAATATATAAGCTAACATAAATGAAAATCTATCAACAAACAGTACCACAGAAGCAACCTGCTAGGTCAACTCGGTGACACAAACTCAACCCAAAAGCTTAAGCTGTTGGGAGGAGAACCAGCCCAGGCTAATAAACCCATGTGGCACCCCTTTGATTAGTCAATGTGGGTCCATGGAAATCTCTCCCACCCAACCTCGTCACGGTTGGCTCCTACTCGAGAAACTCGACCCTACCGGGTCCTCCTCGACCCTGGTATCTCTCATGAGGGGCCCACATGACTAAAAAGGATTGGGACATAGAACGGCCTAGCTCTAACACCATTTGTCACAGACTCACGGCCCAAAAGCTTAAGCTATTGGGAGGACCGGCCCAAACTAATAAATCCATGCGGCACCTCTCTGATTAGTCAATGTGGATCAATGACATTGGCTACAACCTAGCAACTCTTCTTTAAGGCTTGAACTATATGCTTTATGACTGTGGATCTCTCTAGAAATGATCTTATAGCAGCCTACTCTATTTTGGGTATCCCTGACATGGATAGTTATTATGTTAAAGACTGATTATGACACAAAACTTACACTAACTCATGCAAGGTAGCTTGAAAGATTTCTTATTCAACAGAAGATTTCTTATTCAAGAAAGTCATGAAAAATGCATAGAATGTTCAAAAAGGGCGGCCCTCTGCACGAGGCTCTCAATATTGCAGCATCTAGAGGGGTAAGATGTACAGCCTCACAAAGTCACAATGGAGCAAACTTATCATTGTGCCAAGGCTCATCATCATAACTAAAGTCTCAAGCTAGGCCTAAGGAGATCTAAATGAATCTAAAATAAGAACCTAAGACATCTAAGACATTGTAATCCATCCTATCAACTACTAAGACTTATGCGACATAAATGTACTTGAAATAGGACTTGAATGACAAAATAATTTTTGCCTTCCTAATAAAAACCAACAAAAATTCAACTTCCTTATTTTAGGTAATTTAACTAACACTAGTGGAGAACATCCCCACAATTTCCAACTTTAAACTAAATGTCAAAATGCATTGGAAACAATAAACAAAATAACCCAAATACCAAGTTACATCATGTATGCATTTGATTTTTACGTTATATATGCATGTGAAGCATAACAAGATAGATTTGAATAAAAACAAGAGTTGGCAATTTTCTTCCACATAGTAAATAAATCCTCCAATTTGATCAAAATGATGAAAACAAAAGGAATATTGAGATTTTTAGGAAACAAAACAGATATAAATATTTTTACATATAGGTCCCCTGAGTCGTCATCTTATTGTGGATAATGGCAAACACTATTTGGAATGAATTTATCATTTCTCAGCTGATAAGTTACTTCCTTATATAATACGAGAATTTTCTAGGATTTTTTACCCCCATTCCATTTTGTTTCCCTTTCTATGCTATACACATCTCGCATCCCTGGCAACAAACAACTAAGATCTCAATTTCAGCTATGGTTTCATTAGATATCTTACAACTAGAACCCCTCTTATTTTTCAATTTGGTTCCTCCACCACCGCGAACTCCAATTAAATTCAGGCATGATACACTTTTTATTTATTAGGAGAACTCAAGTACTCTCTTGCGGATCTGAGGGAAAATCGGCCACATTAAGATTACCATATGGGGAGGTCCGTTTGATATCCAAAAAATGCTTAGCAACAGTCAGACAAGTGGATAATATTGGGGTGAACCAAAAAAGTTTCGGTAGAGCTAGATCTAAATGTCAGCTAGGTAAACATCCTGTAGTAAGAGTAGTTATGAACCCTATAGACCATCCCCATGGGGGCGGTGAAGGAAGAGCCCCAATTGGTAAAAAAAACCCACAACCCCTTGGGGTTATCCTGCGCTTGGAAGAAGTAGAAAAAGAAAAAAAAAATATAGTAATAGTTTTATTCTTCATTGCAATAAATAGGAATGTTGAAAATTTAAAAAAAAAATCAGTTCTTCGGGCTATATCAATTCCAATTATCCCAAGACTTTGATTGACCATTTAGTATAATTGCTATGCTTAGTGTGTGACTCATTAGTTTTTTCTTTAGAGTTTAGGTTTGAGATTCAAAAAAAAAAGACCAACCCCTACTATGAACTTAGCAACCATATAAATTAATCCAGTGAGAATCCAAACAGTTTCAGGCAATAAATTCCCAAGTAGATGTTTGAATTTCTTCTAGTTTTGAGCCTAATCATCAGTTCAGAAAGACTGTAAAACTCACATTGATGACCGGCTGCTACATCTGCAGGCAATTGACCATTATCCTCTCCATTATCTTGCTGACTTTTCAAGTATTTTCAACCATCAGCATTCTCCATCATTAGTAGATTTTACAAGATGATGCTGCTTTCTGTGAACAAATCTCCATTTTCTCTTTTATTTGTTTTCATCTTAAATGTTGAAGAAACCAAGCTCAGATTAATGGCTTAGGAATTCTCTCTTTGTTGGTTTGTTTTTAATCCTTGAATTAGCCATTAAATAGTTGGGAGACTTAACAGATCTTTTTTTTGACTGCTGATAATTAGCCCTTTCACAGTGAGTCATTTTATGCTTAGTCCTTTGCACACAGTTTGGCCAATTTTTGAACAAAGGTATGTCTGTTTCTGACACGGCTATCTTGTTTTTCCTACACATGCATAGGCAGGGAGAAAACATGAAATCGTCATCAAAACAAAGGACCTGGTATAAAATTTACAGCAGGGATTGAATGCAAAATGACAATCAATCCAGGGAGTGGACCTTAGTTTATCCTACACAAGGATTCAAGAACTGCACAAACCAAACCAAAACTACTCAGTTCGTATTGAACCAAGGGGTTCTTGGTTGCGTGAGACTTGGTTCTGGGTGGTGCCATGCGAACCGCACTCCAAACTGACCAAACCGCACGAGCTGTTCAGTCAATTCGGCCTCAATTTCACCTCTAAATGACCCAGTTAATGGGAAGGACTGAGTATTACTGCTCGGGACCCCTTATAATTCCCTCTTTCTAGGCTTCTACAGCAGTGAGGGTGAGAAAGAAAGGAGTAAGGCTCAGGATCTAGGTGTTTTTTACCTCAAATCAAAGATTTTGAGCCCTCTAAATTAAAGAACTCAAGGTAAGATGCTTTTTCCCTCTTTTTCTAAATTTTTTTGAAGAATACGACATAAAATCCAGAAATAATTGCAAAATTTAAAGGAAATTCCATCCAAAATTTCATGGAAACATGATGCAATACTTGGATTCATGCTCTAGAGTATGAATATAAGCTCAAATCTCTGGACTTTGGAGGTCTGGATTTGGAGGTTTTGTAGCTAACTCAAAAACTACACCCAAAATTAATTCGATCAAAATGTCTTTGTGCAGATTGTTTTTCTTATAGAATGTAGGGTCCAAGTTACTCTACAACCATTTCCTCCTCTATTATTTATTTCTGAAATTAATTCTCAAAAAATAATTTTCAAAAATAAATATATAAAATATGGAAAAAAATTATTTGCATGTTTTTACTTGTAATGTGCACATGCTATCAAACTTTCACAAATTATAAAAATAACAATATAATAAACTATAAAAATATTTTCACATAATATCAACATAAGCTAATATGACAATTATTATTATATTATATTATAATATGTTACAATAATATTATCATATGATATTATAACAATATAATAAATTGTAATATATTATATTATATTATATTATATGAACTTATTATAGTTATATAATAATATTATATTACTGTAATATAATAATATCTTAACATAACATTGTACAATGTTACACTATAATACATTATATATATATTATATTATACCATATTATAGCAAATTATCATGGTATTTTTGTATGCGGAATGTTTTTTAAAATGAAAACGGCTCAGTAACACATCTGATGTAGAGCTTTTTTTATACCAAAAAGATCTAAATTGGAGCTTTCCTTAGTAGACTTTTTTTAGTTTTGGGAGCAAATATAAAGCCGTTTCAAAGTATTTACCAAACCTCAAAATCATCCAAAACAGATTTTGGCCATCCAAGAAACACTTTTTGGACCTCCAAAACTAATGTCAAATGGAGCCATAATAAAGAACCAAAATCTCCAATAATGTCTAGATTTTACTATTGCAACTCTTAAATCTTACTTCTTAAGAAAACCCATCAACATGCATACTTCCAACTTACATGGGGACAAGGGTGACGACATTGTCTGGATTGTCACACATAGCAGGGAAAGATGGATTTGCTGAAAAGTGAAGAAATATTGGAAACTTTAAGTACGATTTAACAGAACAGTTTGATTATTTCAAAAGCACAAAAAGGTACTAACGATTTCTTTTTTAATAATACCAGATGAAATAGAGTTCAAGTTAGATTCCTGAATTGTAGGATGTCATGGTAAGAAATATCTGCACGAAATCTCTAAAATGAATGGATCATATTCTGGCAGATGGGTTTCCCTTCCTCTCTCAAAAAGAATATCATATTCTGGAATTGAAATTTATAGGTGTTTTATGCAGTAAGAGAAAATGCAGAAGCTTTCTGCAAAATTTACACAGATATAAACTGATGCCTATCATATGGATCAAACAGGACAAACACAACAAAGAAAGCAAATGGAAATGAGGATGAGAATACGTGCTGAACCTGATTAGTATGCATCATTATAAACATTTTCATTTAATTGCCCAGTAAAGAGTAGATATAAGCATGTTATTTGCTCCTAAGATTTCCCATTTTAGAAAAGCAGCTGAAGTCCAAATATATTTTATAATATTTCAGAATTCTATAGCTCAAAATTCTAATGGTAACGGTTAACCAATCCTCTTATGCTAGTCACCATACAGGATGAAGCAATTCCATTTTCAGTTTCATCTACAGGGCTACAATGACAATTTCTGTAGTCTTGCATCATAAGGGTTACTTCAGAAGCAATCACCAAAGGTAGAGATATAATTCTTGCAAGATAAGATGTAAGTGATTAAATATTTGTCAATAAATATGCTTTATAGAGTAACTTCCTTAGGCCGAAAGCAAACCTGAACTTTACTTTTATAAGTATTCCGTATTTATCAAACTCCATTCCGTGCTCATCTATGACCAAAACAGAACATGAATTAGATCTGATTTTCTTAAGAAACACAATCCATCCAGAAGATAATAAACTAATACCAAGTGAAACTTCTCCAGCAACAGCCATCTCTTGAAAGTTACGACTGAATGTCTCATTTATCTTGGCAACAAGATTTCGCAGCATTGGAAGCCAATTCTCCTACATGATACTCGTAATTAGAACAAATTCAGAAAGGAAGCCCCTTGGGCATATTCTTTTCTTATCTAAAAAAAAATTCACACCTTTAAGGTTTCAATTTCAGATAAACATCCCTTAAATTCTCTATTATCTTCTTCGAGTTTAGCTGCTAGTGCATCTACCTGTGGGACAGAGATGGCATTGCTTAAGATAGCATCCTCGAATTGCAATAAAAATATTGTTTGGATTTACCTTGCACTGACGACTTTCATACTCTTGAAGAATGTTCTGATTAAGAAATAAAATGGAATTTGCTTCAGATATGGCATCTTGAATCGCAGCTTCTAGTTCCTCTATTGTATCAGGCATCTGAAAATGTAGCACAAGCAGGATTAAGTCACCAAAAAATAGTTTCATGAGAGAAATTACATTTAGGTTGAAAAAAAGCTTGTATGACCACCAATGAGGCAAAGAAAAAGCCTCAGAGCATCAGATATACATTTTGTGTATTCGTTTTGACAGAACAAATCTTCAAGAATAACATGTGTTCAGACCTATGCACCATGCCGAACTCCATAGAGAGGATTTAGCAATTCATATTCCACAAATGCATAATTATTTAAGAGAACATATCAAAAGATTAAGATAGTCACTGGTGGTTCAGTCTCAGAATGTTTCGATATGCGTCCGCCAAAGGTTGAAATCAGTGACCATCTGCCAACAGAACATGGTTTTGCTGGTTGTCACCCTCTCCTCTTTTGAAGAGGTATCAGGTTCAATCACAAGTGATGGCAAATTTGCCACTCTAATTCTCAAAAACAAAAAAGAAAAAGGAAATCAAAGACCACCGAACAGCACCAATGTATCATGAGGAATTAACAACTCATAGCTTTATTACAATTCTAATCAAGGCACAATATCATGCATTCTATCATACGCATTGGAGATATAAGGCTACTCACACAAATATTTTGTTATGCATAGGTTTTTTGTCATGTAAACTGACAGATGAAATGAACCTTAGAATATGTACTAAGTGCCTTCCCCCAAGGCGAGAGCTGTGGCTAGCTTACGATAAGCCTTTTAAAACATTGTTTAATAATCAGTTTTTGAAGACAAATGAATAGCCAGATTGAGTGAAGAAATATAACTGCCAAGGATAAACACAGCATGCAGAGGCATTGCAACAAAATCTCCTTGAAGTTGTTTTATCAAGATCTATTTATCAGAGTTTTTGCAAAGGCAACCTCATCAAGAGATGATCCAACAGTTAGGCACAAAAGTGACTAAGCAAGTAATTTAACTGTCAACTTTTATTTATTTGTTGTTTTATTTTTGATGATTTTGGAAGTATTTGGAAAAAAAAGTTGCAACTTTCAGGCATAAATTTGAAAATCTTATCAATAGAAATTTTATAACCCTTCAAAAACAAACCTCGACAAATTCTTTTGCAAGATCTTCAGTGATTATGGCAATTGATTCTGCATGATGTTTTGCTGCTAGGAGCTGTTGCTTACCCTTCTCAGTTTCTCTTTCACCTGTCACAGTAAGAATGATAGAAGTCAATCTTCCATTAAGTCATATAATTTTTGCAAAGGCAAAAATATTAATCACATATGCATCAGAATAAGTTTATTAAGACACTAAAATAAATCAAACAATGAAAGATATAACTTTCTTAATCTAATTGCACTCTTTAGCATGGAATGGAGATGCCATGTGAAGAATATGATGGAACAAAGCAATCATGGCATGTCATGGAGATCAAAGTGAACACAATTTTGACAAACAAGAAAAGAGTAAATGCAATTAGCTAGCTTATTTTGAAAGTGGTAAGCCTAAAAATAAGTTGTCAAAAACACTATAGTTTCATAATTTTGAAATAAATAAATTAAAATATAAGTAAAGTTACTTCTTAAGGAAAAAAGGCATAGCTCTTTAATGATTGGTTCTGTAGAAGCTCTTTACAATTAAACAGAAGTAGGATGGTCTTAACTTTCAATTTTCGGCCATTCGTTATCTGGTTGATCACTTTCTAAAAGTGGTTGAAACCAGGTATCTTCAGCTTGGAACCAAGGTTTTAAATACCAATACGGAACTGTTTATCGTTTTTCCATCAAAATGGTATGGTATAGATCAAGGTACGCAGTACCGACTGCACTGACGTACCGGTGGGCATCGGTACCGGTACGGTGCCGAACCAAACAAAGCCGAACCGGTATTGTACCGATGGGGCTAAAAACCAAAAAAAAAAATTTGGAGCCGGTACGGACTGGTCGGTTCAGGCCGGTACCGGTTCGGTACGGGCCGGTACCGACTCGGTATGGGTCGGTACCGGTCGGTACGGGCCGGTACACATCGGTACTAGTCGGTATGGACCGGTACGGTTCGGTACCGAAATATGTAGCTGTAACATATCGGTAGGGTCCAGTACTGGTATGTACCGGCCCATACCGACCGGTACGGCAGACCATGGTATAGATATGATACTGGTACCAAAGGTATGTATCAAACTAACAGCTTTTAAAAAATTAAAAAAACCATTATTACCAACGGGTACAGTCAGTACACAGCACAGCCGGTATAGACCGGCACAGACTAATACAGCTGGTATGAACTGGTACAGCTGTGTTGGCATCTTAGAACCCCTACTAATGCCTGTTTCATGCCAAAACAGTACGGCATCGGTTGCACCATCCCATTCAGGCATTTCAAGTCGTGCTTGGAACCTTATGAATAAGTCTTGTTATTGGTGTTTCAGTAAAAAAGGACATCCTTTCACAATAAACAATGCTCAAATAAGTTATTGCATCTTGATTCTGATTCCAACAATACAACAGATTTGCATAAATTTGGCTTTCATGTTATAAGACAGTTCTCTTTTCTATCAATGGTAAACAGATATTAATTCTAAGGGATTCCAAGTGGTCATTCTCTTGTTTAATTGTTCATCAATCAAGGGGGAAAAAGATTCACGATCAAATTAGGAAATCTTCTAGGTATTTTGGTCTCTTCTTTCAAAGAAGAGTAAAACATATCTGACATTTAGTAGGACCAAGATAAATTAATGCATCACAGCTACAGCTGTCACATAGCCCAGCTGACCCTAGATGATTTACTGAGCCAACAGCCTAGGTGGTTTCCTAGATGGCGGACTTGGTAGAAAGTCACTTGATCGTTCTTCAATTAAACTCCTCCATATATTAAGCTGTTTTTTTCTATTTCAATAACTTAACATTTTAGGAAACCTTGAGACATATATGACAAACAATTAGATACACTCGAAAAATATATTCTAATTAAAGATATAAATAAAACATCGTAGAAGACATAACCTATATCATTGTTACCTTAGCTGAAGTTGTAGAAATTGCCAATCTTATTTAGTCATCCATCTTTCTATAGCATATGGGCCAGAGCTTTGGATCTAAGATTTTAAATGAAAAACCTTTTATAGTCATTTTTGATACTTCAGCTTAAATTATTTCTTATTTTATTTATAAAATATGATTTTCGCATTGGGAACTTATCTAATTTATGTCACTCCATTATAAGCATTGATGTTGCATTTATAAAAGGAAAAATATGAAATAATACTATGTAGTTAGTGCATATATATGTACATAGGCATGCATACCTACTTATATATGTATACACACATATATATACTTGCGCATGTATATTCATGTAATAATATGCACGGTATATAAGTCTTTATGTGCTAGTGCGTGCGCATACGTATGTTTTACATTTATGTGCACATTTAGAATATCATATACACTTTTGCATTTTCATATGCATGAAGATCCGGGAAAGGCTTGCCTAGGCATCCTAAGCCCTATCTATCACCCAGGCAGTTGGCCAGGTGCCATGTGACCATCCACAACAGCTATAAGTCTATGATCAAAGGGTTCCTGTTAATTAAGTAATACATGCATGATAGTCAACTTCATTTGCATCAGCACCATCTATTCAACAAACCATGCTCTCTAATCTGCTTCAGACACATTTGAGAGTTAACAGGCTATAAGACCATGAAGATCTTTGAAAATAATCCTTGACAGCCGTTGGGTAGTGGAAAATCATGCAGTTTGCAACAGTATAGTCCTTGTGAATGTATATCACCTATACAAATTGAACTCATCCCTTCTTCCAAGAGTCATCGATATAGGTAAACTGCCATCTATTTGGAGGCAAATTAGAAAAACATGTTTGATCATTGAACTTAGAGATATTATTCAACAACAACATACCAAAAAAAGTTATAAAAGAGAGTGCTTTATGAGGTGTCAAAATTAACTCACAATTGGCGAAGTGTGTGGCTGCTTGGAGAGCAAACTTCTCATTTTGCTTGAGATCCACTTCCATTTCCCTAATCTAAAGCATGATCAAATAAGATGCAGTAAGAAAAAAGTTAATTACAAATTGTTGATGACATATAATTGACTATTCTATGCAAGATTCGCCGCACCGGTACTAGACCCTGTACCAGTGCCACACTATCATAGTGTTGGTACAGTATGGTATGCGGTACGCCTGGCGCACCGAGTATCGGTACCCCATCAGTGCCGATACGATACGCCTGGTACCGTCCGGTACGGTATATCATATCATGATTTTATAAAAAAAACAAAAATCTTTCAAAGACTTCAAAAGCATAAATTCCTTAAACTGCATCATAAGGGAGATAGCGGAAACATCTTTTTTTGATCAGCTAGATGAATGTTGTAAGTTTAAAGAAGCACACAAGGAGAACATGCAGGGCCTATAAGGACTTTTTTCTTACTATATGTACAAAGCTTAAAAGGTCTACTGCAGCTTGTCTCGCCTCATGTCTCGAGAAAGAACTAGAAGAACGCATCCAAAAGGACACAACTTAGAGGCTCATTAAGTGGTGCATATGAAGCATACCAAGAGACCCACGTGAGGTTATCTTTCACCTTATTTTGCGTCATTATTAGGAGGCACAAACACTAGGCTTTGGCTGTTTCCAAAATCAATCATAGAGAAGGTATGAGTACTACATTGATTAATCAGTCTTCAGACCCAGCAAGAAGCTAATAAAGACAGGCAGTCAGGTAGACTGCTACTAAGGACAGACTTATCTGCATGAATTTTTTTGGGCAAATTTGCATGAATATCATTTGAGTAATTGTTCTATTCTTCTTTCTATTTTCATTTACAAATCAAAAAAATAGCATTGCATGTAAATAAGAAACAAGCCTTCCCCCATTTGAGTTCAATAAAAATACTCAAAAAAAACAATTTTCTCAAGAATAAAAAGTTGATTTCCCAAAATTAGCTCAAGTTCAAGATTTTGGCATTGGGTCACAGTTCCAGCATTTAAATGCCAAAGTATGTATCGGATTTTAAGATCTGATAAATTTTATTATATTGGAACATTATTGTATGCATCAAGAAAGATAATGCATAATTTCCCAGGCCAATTAATAGCTATGGAACAACTAGTGTGGAACAAACAGATCAATGCTACATGACTGGTTGTTCCTCTACAACTTGATATTTAATGAGAAAACAGAGAAAATGTTTTTTGGTTAAAGGTTAAAGAAGAAGCTTGTCTCACAGCATTTTCGAAAACCCTACTTCAGTGTTCAACCTGGTATTAATACTCCCGATTAGTGGGCACTACTGTTGCCACTAGGCACTAGCACTTCCCTGACACTTTTGGTAGCGAATAAGGGCACTGGAGTCGACAAAAGACAGTGCTTGCCGCTATTCTGCAACCCATGCATCTTTATAGGCTCGGCTTCCAATGTTGAGTACCAGCAGTTTGGACAACCTGCTGTCTTTGAATGTTCGGAGGTCTTGCAATAAAATGGTTGTTTATTCATCCTTGGGCACATCAGTATGTCCATTACATACAAGAAAGCAAAATTCAGCTAACACAAGAAATAATATTATAGAAATGTACACCACTTATTCCTTTCTAAAACTCTATTAAATCAGGACTCTTGAGTAATATTAAAATCAGGATTCTTAAGTCTACAAACAGATTAGAGGCTACATACCTAGTTGTTTACAATGCATTGTCAACAAGAATGCAAATTAAAATATTTCTTAAATATATGAAATAATATTGGTGGACATTTGTTCCAACCATTCTAATGTGATCATTTTTTCATGTGTCGGCTGAGTGATTCTGTGCACCAAGCACTGAAAGAAGTTAGCATGATACCAATTAAACATTTTTTCTAATACTTTTATTTCGAAAGGGAATTTTAAATTCTTTACTTTTGATTCGGCATAGCATGCAAGCATGCCAGAGCAGCATGGCATGGCATGTCCTATACCTGCTGGTAACCTGCAATTATGGGCAACAATACTAAACAATCTTGGAAGTGATAGCTACAATTGGCACCATGATGGAGGCTGAACTTGCAGACATATAAAAATATGAAATCATAGAAGATATGGAGAAAGAAATGTGTTTCCTTTGTGACCAGATCTTTTGCAAAATAACTTTCTTATCTCAATGCCAAAGTTTCTGCAAGTAGTTATGTATTATGAGTTTGACAGTACATCACTTGCACCCAAAAAAGGCAACAAGAACATCACAAAATGATCATTAGATCCACAACTTTTAACTATTTTTGAAAATGTATACCTTTGCATCAAGCTCGATAGAAGACATATGCTTTTCTGCAAAGCTCCATCTGAGAGCAACAGCTTCAACAAGAAAACTCTGAAGGAAAAGCACTACCACTTTGAGCAGACGATGAGTTGAAGAAACAAATACATTTAAAATGTTGTAAATGACTATTTAATTTATAGTTCTACAAAAAGCTGCAGACATAGATTACATGCACGTGCAGTTGCAGGTCAACAAGAAGCAGAAATCTGCATATAGATGCAACCTGACCTTAATTTTACTTGCCATTTGGAAGCGTTGCTCATTCAATTGGACAACTTGGTCAATAAGCTTTTCTGTATTTGACTCCAAATCATCCTCATTATCCAACGAGTCAAGTTTCCTTCTCCTTTGATCTGTCCAAGAGGCAAAAAATTTACATACAACTTAGAAAAAGAAGAGATGTGCAGAAGCAGATAGGTGTTAGGGAATCAGTTCAGCACATACCAACACGGTTTTTCATTTCCTGACGCCTCCGCTTCTCCTGAGTTGCAGTTGAAACAATTGCATCCTGAGAAAAAATGGCAAGAGAAATTCGATCAAAACTTCACTAAATTATCATTCAGGAATAACTTCCCTAGATTATTATTGATATTCGAACAACATACAAGCTGCTTACGGAACTTAGATTCTTCATCTTCCAATTGTCTCTGTTTCCTATGAAGCCCTTTTAGGTTTTCCTCCATTTCTGCAATTGTACCTTCCAGTTCCATCTTTCTAGACCTCAGCCTTTCTACTTCACCAGCATCCACACCTGTAGCAATCACAATGATCAGCAAAACAGATGGGTGAAATATGCATAGGATAGAATTCTAATACCACAGAACTTCGGAAACATACTGCACAAAAAAAGGCGGGATGGATGCACTGGGTCAACACTTGCTGACATGTGGCCACCATATCTTGAAATGGACCATCGATAATGACTTTCTGGAGTCCAGAGATCTAATATACCTAAATGTGACACTTCATCTGCCCTTTGATCAGTTTCGCGGGAGCCAATGTACTAAATAATAAAATAATTAGAGAAGGAACAAGTGCATGAGAATATTAAAAAGAGAAATAGCTTAATCAGAAGGTTCGAGATCAGAAATTAAAAGACAAAATGAGAAGATGGAATAGCAGAATAAACTTACAGAATGTTCTAAGGCAGCTTGGCTAATCAAGACATTTTTAACAGCAACTGGAGCATCAAAAACTTGATCAAGCCGGGAGTAGATACCAAGCTCACGCATCTGCCCAACAAAGAAAATATTTATATAGCAAAAATTATATTAAAAACCCATAAATGTCTGTAATCATTAATCATTAGCTAGGTCACTCAATGTTGATCACCTCATGAGAAAGTTGGAATGGCACTCTATTAGTGTCTCTGTCTCCTACATAGTTTAGAATGGGAACATCATACGACTTTAGATTTCTCACCAAGAAATCTCTGTCAGTAGAATCCTGAGTAATGAAGGACTGCAATTAAAACAAAATGTGTTTTATCAGCTAGTAACAGATTTAAATGTTCCAAAAAAATTGTGAAGCACCATAAACTAAATTTGATAAGGCCATGCTTAAAAGACAGTTTGATCTTGATAACAAAAAGTTTCAAAATCAAGCAAAGTCCAAACAAAAAATGAGAATAAATAATTAGGTATTCCTAAACAACATAATCAACAAATCATGGCATGAATATTATGAGGTTAGCTTTATAAATCTTTCTTTGTATTTATTTTTACCAAAGGAGATATCAATTAACAATGTCAAGCCGCCAACTTTTAAAAATGATTTACTTAACGCCCTTCCTACTCTTCAACATAAACCCAAGCCACATTCACACCTGGGCTTCCTTATGCCTCTGTTGCAGAGGCTTATACACTTTTTTCAAGTCCTTAGGATTCATCAAGATAGGTGTAGTTTGCATGCCTAGTCCAATGTTAACACACTTCTAAACTTATATTTCTCCAATTCACCACATATTCACCTCAGCTCATTGAATGGTTTACAAGCTTCAAGCACCCCATTAAATCTGAAAGAGATGAAATAAATTCCTTCATGAGTGAAAAAAGGAAACAGTATCTGAAACAAACATGAATGCAGGAGGAATTGAGAGGCAACAGGTTTCTACTGACTAAAGGCATGAGGTCCAATTTTGATGGGAGAGTGTAGTACAAGGAGAAAAATAAAAGAAACACAGGCAGTGCAGAAGCACTAGAAAATAAAAAACAATGATAATGAAAATTTGGACAATAGACTTGAATCTGAACTTTATATTGGGAGCAATTCAACCATGGCATATAAGTGCCCATTGATCTTGATGTAGTCATAGTAAAAGCAAGGCCTGTGTACAGACCTATTAGCAGCTAGGAGCATGCATGCTAAAAAAAGATCTCAATCAATCTTTTCTTTTTAAGTAGCTTTCTTATGCCAGCTGAAAGCCCCTTTTATCTAGATAAAAATAAATTTCAAAGTCTATGCGCATATAAAGTATTTACATTTCATATAACTAGGTGATTATCCTTCAGTTGCCAATAGTACTGCATCTGCATACGACAAGGTATGCACTTGTGAACAAAAAATGCTAGGACATGATCATGAACTATAAAAGAAATCAGATGATCACTTTTGAATGGAGACATTTTAAGAATTAAGAAACAATGCTTATAAGGCTGAAATCAGATCATATACTAGTATATCCATATCCATATTTGTTTTGTTTGGCACAAGGTCGGTAGAACTGTTCCCAACCGCCCGGTTCGGGTTGTCCCGAGCCGTACCGGCCACAGAACGGGACAGCTCATGCGACGAGAACAAAACTGGTGTCAGAGGGGAAGAAGAAGGAAAAAGAGGAAAAGAGAGTGGAAGAGAGAGGTAGAGGGAGAGAAAGGTTGAGGCCGGCCGGCAAAGGCCAAAGAGCTGCCGCGCAGAGGAGGGACAGTTCCATGCAGCTCTCCGGCCTCCGCCTCCTCCGCGCGACGGCTCTCCGGCCTCCACCTCTGCTCGGCGGCTCCCCAACCATCCGTTGGCTCTCCACCGCCCTCCCTCGGCCTCCCCCTTCTCTCTCTCTCTCCCCCTCTCCCTCTCCCTCTCCCTCTTCCCCGCCTCTTCTACTGCGTCGGTACAGACCCGGCACTACACGGCGTGGGCCCATACCAACTCGTGCTGCCGAATAACCGGTATGATGCCCGGTAACGATTCCGCCGAACCTACTTTGATGAATACAAATACGGATGCGGATGTTAGTCGGATGCAAAAATTTATAATCTTATTTATTTTAAATAGATACGGATACAAATCGGATAACGAAAGTATGAATATAAATACGGATATAAATCGGATAATTAAACTTTATGACCACAGAATCAAAGATGTTACAAAGTGGATAATAGATCAAATTAACAGCATGTTAATATGGTCATTTATTTTCATTAAAAATTCATGAGTACTATATAAAATTAAATAGGGTTACAAATGGAATCGGATATTTGGATTTGGATTGGATAGTTGTCTATCCATATCCATATTCAGTTTTTTTTGATGGATATGGATACAAATACGGATATTCGTCGAATGCTCAAATTTTTATTCATATCCGGATAGTTTCAAATACGAAAATAGATTCAAATGGATATTATCTGATCCACTTTCGTCCCTAAATGCTTATCATGGTTTCAAAACAACTAGAATGGGTTGACACGATTGGTTATGTACCATTCTGATGCAAAACCAGTACCAGGTGCCAGGACGCTGAAACTTGCCATATCCAGACATGCTAGCCGTACCGGTCTACACCAATATGTATTGGAGTTTATACCAATGTGTATTGGAGTCTATACCAATGCCTACCAGTAATACTTTACCAACCATACTAGTCAGTATTGATGGCTTTTCATTTTTTTTGAAGCTATCAGTTATGGTACATACCATCAGTACTAGTACGATACCAGTACTATACCATTCCAATCAAAATATGGTATGGGGTATTGTACTGGTATTTAAAATCTCGATACTTACTATTTGTTTGTCCTACTAACATCATAATTAACCCTATGGTAAGAGCTCAAAATAGTTTAAAGCAATACCCAGTACTTTTGACTGTCAAATTTTAGCGTAATTTGATTTACTGATCGAAAAGTGGAAGAAGATTTGTCTATCTGTTCTTGGCTAAAATTTCAATTTTCAGCAGCTGCAGCAGCCATTTGTTTGTGGTCCTTGCGCAAGCAAATGAAGGATACTAAAGGATTTTAAGTAGACTTGAAAACAGCAACCATCTTGTTGGGATTTGAACACTCAAACCTCAGAAGCATGCAAACATCTAAATGATACATGAAAGATGAAACTGAGACATTATTTGTTTAATATACAGATAAACATGAAGCTTTTTGTCCTCAGTATCAGTATAAAAGGATATTGAAACTTCATCTGCATCTGACAGATAAAAGAGTTAAGAGATCGTAGCCATTTTGCTTTTAGGACTGGCATGAACAATGCAGCATAAGAATGCTGCTGTACCCAGAAATACATAAACAGGAAAATATTTTACCTTCCATATATAGTTTGGCACATGGTTTTCCAAATAGGTTGCATGACTCTGATTTTGAATATTTACCTGCAAATATAGCCACCAAATAATTAAACTGTCTGACACATCTCACGGAAAAAAATGCCAAATTTGGAAAGGCAACACTAAAAGTCAAGTACATGCCTCAAGAAGAACAGGACCATATACTTCTTTGCTTAACTCACTACGATGTTCTTGTATCCACTTATAAGCTTCAAAGATTTTATCTGCACCAGAATTTCGTAGTGCTTGAAGAAGTTTGTTGTTCTTATTTTCCATCTCCTTCAACCTATAGTGTGCAATCAGTCAAAAGTAAGTTACCAAAAGGCATTTTTGCAATAAAATCTCACCAAAAAAAAAAAATGGTACCTATCAACAAACTGCCTCAAGGTCAACTTCTTCTGAACTAAGAGTTGTTCCTTTTCTTTCCTCTGAGATGTCATTTCATGCACATCACATTGTAGCTCCGATATTTGAGATCGTAGTCTCTCCTAATAAAATCATGAATATTTAAAAAAGATAATAGTTGATAGCAGGGATAAGACTCAAGATCTATATATGGAAATATCGTTACAATAACTATTTTGATATAAAAGTTACATTTGCAATCTATTATGTATTATAACTCACTCTATGGAATTATTTATACATGTTTGCTTGTTGCATGTTCTTCATTATGTAATACTAACAATTTACTTTCCAGAATAAAATACACTAGAAGTATTGTTGTATTATTTCAGATGGATCTGAGGAAGTTCTAACCTTTTATTCATATATGCAATTTAGTTAGCTAATAAATAAGATCCAGACAATCTATTTCAATCTTTCAGGTTGCTTTCATCTAAAGGTTCAACAACTCAGCTTTGATTTCTATTTCATCTAGGGCGAATGGAGTTTTGGCTTCGCGCCCTTATGGTGTTTCAGCATTTTCAATTTCAGAGTTCAAACAATATTTTTAAAGAAACTATAATTAAAATAAAAATAATAATTTAGAAAGTATATCATACAAAATTTAGATATATATTCTGTTTGGAACCCTTGGATGCATTACACATATTGATTTACAAATTACTAAAATCTGGTAAAAATTGTAAAGACAACAAAACGAGAAGCTAGAATAGAAAATTAGCAAAATAATACAAATTAGAGAAAAAAGATCAGATGCCAAGTTAAAATTATAATTTATTTCATTCGGTGAAAAACTTATACACCACATAAACACATTCATATTGGAATAAAATTCTAACATACATAGACATCAAAATCTGTTAATTTCAGCGAACATGTAAAATCTAATAAATGTAAGCAAGGTTACAAACCTAAGACAATATCAACAGATCTTAGAAGCTTGAGTTTCTTTTGGTATATTGCACATCAACACTACATGCTTTGAAACTTACTCATAATTTGCAAAGTTAGAAATTAATAATCTTGTTTAAATGCTTTGCGCAATTATCACCATGAGAAAGATTAGCTTTTTAAAAAAAAAAGAAAAGAACAGAAAATGCCAAAAGAAAAGAAAACTCCTCTGATAACGGCTTGACATTCAAGATAGCATGTCAACTCATCTACTAAATGCATCAGCAATTACTAATATCAAATACTACATTCTTCAAGGTTAAAATAAACCTGTGCAAGGTAAGCAACTCAGAAGGCCACGAGTCCAGTTTAGTTCAGTTTATATATTTAGTGTGTCAAAGAATGAATAATGAACAATCACATTATATAGCGAGACTAATGTTTTAACACCTGACTAGTGGTAGAACAATGGCATGCCTAGAATGTATTAGTCAAACTTAGTTCATTTTCTCGTAAAAAATATCTCAAGTGTGTTTTCATAACTCAGGCCATTCTCAAGATCAACGCATGATGCATCACAATCAAACTCAACTATTTTGTCAGAGTTTGATAAGCAAGCATCACTGTCCAGCCTCACATTCACCAACTTGAAATTGTTCCAGATTCAGGTCCACATGGATATGCAATCTAGCCTCATACAATGATGCTTCTATAGGGATCATAAATAGCTTTGACACCCTGCAATTAAAGATTTAGATTTAATGGATCATGGATGAAAATCACCAGCCAAGTGATTTTGATGGATTAGTCCCTTTTCTTCAACCCAACTACATAATGATCCTCTTTTCTCAGGGAAGACCAATTAGGAACAGAGTTTATTATAAATCGGACAACATAGTCCTTGTTGTGCAATGAATGATTAACTGCCTTCATATATTTATGTTAAATATTAAAGATAATGCTAAGCTTTTTCTGTTGTAAAAATACAAACTCCTCTAATGATCCATGTCTCCACTCTTCTTGTTTCGGATTATAATGGTAGAATAGGTTAAGGTTATAATTAACATTTAAATATAAACAATTAATAAAATTTGTTACTAACTGGATAATGGGCATTATTTTGTCCTATTTATAAATAAGTTAGGTCTTAAATTTCTTTTTATAGACAAGAGAACTGTTGGGATTTTGCTGGGGAAAAAAGTCTAATACGTTAAGATCCCCAACTCTTTCTCTTGTCAATACGATTTTGGCATATAAGATCCTTACAGGTCTGTGGAAGAAGTTTCTTTTCAATTTCAGGCCAATTCAATAGAAGCCAAAAGGAGAACACTATTTGTATTTTGACAAGTTAGGAACATACACATGATGGAGAGAGAAGGGGGAAAAAGGGAAGAAATAAAACAAATGGAAACAAGATTTACATTTGATTTTGTAAGTTAGCACTCACCTTTTATATTAACATGAAACAATAAATTGTTACTGGCTAAAACAAATCACATGAAAATATGACAACAATTTATCTCAAGGATTAACACTTGAATCACATATATGAGCACACATGAGATCTATTGAACCTATGCATCTATACTTTTCAAAATTTCAGACTGTGTTTTTCATTTTACTTCTTGTCAAGTAAAATTCATGATTTCCAAATAAGCCAGCAATATGAAGGGCCTTAGCAGAATTATATATTTGGGCAGAAATCCCTCATAATCATGCACACGAAATCCTACTTGCATGCATGCACATGTACATCCATATGATGTATAGAACTAAGTACATGGTCCATCAATAGATATATTCGTCCATCCCAACATGCATCCAGCTATCCTGCTAATTAATATGTATAGATTAGTTCTCACATAAAAAAACACAAATTTCTAATACATTGCCATTATTGTAGAAAATGATTAAGAATTACTATTAAAGTAGCAGTAAGATCAAATATCATAAGCAATATGTCATTATTTAAAAAAATATATAACTTCAAACTGATTCATGCATCCTTTTTTCATTTATTTTAAATAGTTTACTCATCCAAAACAAAAATATCTTGTTTACAATGTACTTGCTAGATGTCCTCCAATATTACTATTATATCCTTAACAAGGTTCCAAGTGTTGGCACAGTGGCTGTGCCGACCATTGGCTGGCACAGCATGTGTCATGACATGGTATGCTGAGCCGGCAGATGTGCCACACCATGCATATTTTAAAAGAAATCAAAGAGAAAATATTTAAAGCCTGTTTTAAATAAATACTTAAAGAATAAATAAATTATCAGGTGCCATGTTGACTCAGGCCAGGGGCCAGTAAGCCAGGCACCCTACATGCTGGCTGGCAGTTAAAACCCTGATCCTTACCAGCCACTGCCAATACAACACCAAGTATTGTTGCATGAGCTCTTTTTTACAAAAACAGGAATCGGATAACTCTCTCTCTCTCTCTCTCTCTCTCTCTCTCTCTCTCTCTCTCTCTCTCTCTCTCTCACCGAAACTGGCTCATGTACAAAATTGGTGCAACTAACTATAAGAGAAGACATGAGTCTCATTCTTTGCTTCGGTCTTACTTGGGCTTAACTAGACCCCAAGAGAACCATGTATACCTGCAGCTTGGCATTGCAGCAGCAGGATAGCTTAGCACCATGTGAAAGTTATTTGATTTTAAAAGAAAACTAGTGCAGCAAGTAGCAAGTAATGGATATAATTTCTTGCTTACTATGATATGATCAAGACATGAAGACATAAATGAGTTAGCTGGTTTTATTATAAAGGGATAATGTGATCAATGAAAGCTGAGGAGGTACAGAAGTTACTTAGTATTTTATAAAAACTCTTTGGTTCTCTCTCTCACCCTCCCCAAACCGGTCATGCCCCTTCCCTCCCAACCTACTCTTTATTCTCTCTGACCGATTATCCAGTCAGACAAGAACCTCTGCACAATCAGATCTCTACATACATATGGCCCCTCATGCAGTACCATCCAAAATAAACTAGTTTAGATCAGAAGTGAAACTTTCAATCCTATCTCATAATAATTAACATTATAGCACTAGAATATATCCTCTTTAAACCCTTTCCCTTTTGTTCCATATTTCTTCCCAGATATCTGAACATTAAATTAAGCAATTTCAGTTATTAGATGAAATATAAACCTTAAAATCTAGCTTACATGACCTCAAGAAACACTTCTTTATACACATTTTCAGAGAAATTTTATGCACTCCACTGAAAAATCATACGTTCCTATTAACCACACCTCAAGGGTAGAGCCTTTTTGTATATGTTTCTCTGGCCCATAGTCTTCTATTTCGAATCCAATCCATCTACAGAATTTTATGCACTTCCAAATATCCCCAATCCCTTAGCATGTATTAGACCCACTCCTTTATTATAACCTTGCATGATGACTTTAGAAATGCAACTTAATGCTTCAAGACATGGTTCACTAGAAGGAATTATATCTAATACAAGCATTAAGATTGACTAGCATCAAATGTGAATTTTTGACTGAATCAAAATGTGAGTCAAACAACTTAAAGCAACAAATAATTTAAACTTTGAAGTATAAACTTCATAGCACAAAGGAACCGGCATACAATTTCATCTTTTGGAGGTTCACGGACTGGAAGATCTGCAAGCTCCCTTTCAGCAACCATAAGTTCCTCCTTAGCTTTCATGATCCTCTGCTGACGAGTTTCCTCCTGTCTTTTTAAATCTTCCATTTCAGCATATTTTCCCCGTACTTGCACCCCCTAATGTAGAAAACAAATATGAATTAGCCAGCAATAGTGGCACTAAATATTAACAAAAATCTTTGAAGTTAGAGCACTAAATTACAAAGAAAGAAAAGGATGAAAGGCACACCATCTGGGTTTCCTTCTCAGTAACTTCCTTGCGCTTTTCAGCATTGTGGGCTATTTGGTTGTTTATTTTCTTGCAAGTTGACTCTTGCTTTAATTTCACTTTCTTCTGTTCCCTGCAAATAATTATGATGCTCGGATAGTAGTAATTAATTGGTGGCTTAAACCACCATGAATATTATTATAGTAAAAAAACTGACAATAGTTATCTGATTTGGGCTTCAGTAATTACATTTGTATATTTATTTCTGTTTCACCACTTCCACCATCCATTACAGCTAGCAACCTATAGTTTTTTCTACAACTTATTAGAGACAGAATCATCAAATTATGGTGCTGAGCTCATTCTTGAGCACCACTTTTTACCAATCATATTGCCTCTTTGTGATAGCAACAATCCCAAAATCAATCAACCTTCTCATCTTCTCAGGTTCCTGCCATAATGGCCTCATTTCCTCTCCCAATCTCCTAACCACTCACATCTTATAAAGATCTATCTCTCCTCAAACTCCCAAAATTTAAAATGCATACTTCAGAACATGATCAAAACTAGCTTTTGGTAACACACGACCAAGCCATCTAAACCAAGGTTCACAATCGCGGTACCGTACCCTGTACTAGTGCCACACTAGCACAATGTCAATACGGTATGGAGTTTTTTTTTTTTTTTTGCATACCGAGTGTCGGTATGCCATCCGTACCGAGTATCGGTACCAAACTAGTATGGTACGTATGTTCCGTACCGCCTAATTCGGGATGGTACAGCAAATCATGATCTCAACTGATTACTTTCGCCATATGCTGTCATGAATATTATTTGAGTTGATCAAGTCAAGTCAAAATTAGATAATCCATGCAGCTCTTTATTGCAAAATACTACAATTTTGTCAGATCGGCAAGTTGACCATACAAAGGTTTAGGCCACCTTGAAATTCATTCTTTCTTGATTGGATTTAAATTGAAAAGAATCCTATAACACATAATTACAGGTCAAGAATGATTGCTAACAATTTATATAACAAACTTCCAGGTCAATTGTAAAAGAACTGCTGGGCATTATTTTTTGAATTCTTTTTAGCACCACGCAACACTGCACAGGGACACAGTAATTTCTCCTTGCACAGCTCAGAATTTAAGTTAAAATTACCATAATTATTATTTTAAGTTAAAACTACCAACAAGAGATCAGTTGTGTTACTGCTCCTAGTGAGGATAAAAATCCAAGTAAATGTCTCTCTCTTTTTTTTGGCAAGTGGCAATTAAATGTCCTGATGGATAACCACGTTATTCTCCAAAGCATGATTCATGATCATAATTACCTCAAATACCCCATATCCCATGAATTAAAAATGACGAATCTACAACTACAACCAATCCAAAGAAATTCCTCTATAATCTTCTACATCTTAGGTTATCAATATATATTTATAATGAGCAGAGAAATCCAGAACCAACCACTGGAGGAAAATGTGTTCAAACTAATTGGAAAATCGATGTTAGATTATCCTAACTTAAATATACAGTTTGAAATTGTTTGCCCCATCCAGTAAGCCCAAATAAACTGCATTAAATAAGTTATATTTAACCAGTTGTTGCTTAGTGAACATACTCGATTGGTCCTTTAAGATCATTCAAAATTTTAGCAGTTTCATCCAGCTTTCTCTTGGCTTCATTCATTTGTTTCTGTGCTTCCTTGTATTCCATTTTCTTCATATCATATTTAAGCCATGGTAGTTTCTTTTTCATAGACTCAACCTATAATGGCAGAACAAAGGCATCAGAGATTGAAATAGGATAGAAAAATCAGCAAAATTGATAGATCCATAGCAGCATGCTAACCTTTGCCAACAGTTTCTCTCTCTGCCGAACACGTTTTACATCTTTTTCTTGCTCAGCATTGAGAGCCTTAAGTTGATTCAAAGTATCTCCAATTTTCTCCACAGACTGCAACCACAGAAATATCAAAAAAGCTTGTTACAATGACTTGTCATGATTGTTTTCAATATCTACAACTAGTAGGCAACTTTATTACTTCATACAGGGCTTTCATCACGTACTATCTACAGAGAGGATGAGACACAGACAGCAGGCTAATGTATTGGACAAGAAGGTTACTGAAGCATCTAAAGTAGAAAAGTACAGGGATAAAAAGAATGTCGAAAATATACAGTTTTAAGTTTATTCAACTGGCGACTTTTCTCAATGAGTGCTCGATGCTGAACTGGTAGTTCGGGATTACCGACAGATTTTTCGGTTTCTTCTAACAGTTGTACTGGAGTTAGCTTAGCAAACTCACAGACGCGATCTTGTGGCAAGAACTACAAAACAACACCACAAAAGTCAAAATAGAGCCAACTAAATTTATCACTGAAAAGATGTACCATATCATCAACCAACAAGTTACTGATAAAACCAAAACAAAAATGAAGGTATTCCTCAAAGAGGCATTTTAGGAAGAAGTTGACAAACATTGATTTCAATCAAATAAGCAAATATAAGAACAGAAAAAGAATAAAACAAGAGAACTGAATGCTTTGAAGCTTCAAAAGTAAGTAAACGGACATGCTTGGAGGGGGGAACCCTTTAAAGTGTAGTGCCATGTTTTGAAGCTTCAAAAGCAAGTAAACCTGTTTTTTTGTAACAGTTTTTGCATCTGCTTTTAAAAGTAGAAAACAAGAAACAAAACCAATGACAAACAGGCCCAAAGTTTATGTATTATTGAATCTGGTAGCAATTCAAGCTTACACATTTTAATACTCTAAGCCATAGGTTTTTCCCAAAATTTACCTTGTAAGTCACTCCTCCATGATTTTAGAAATCAAGATCATAAGATTCATTTCCATTTTTGAGTCTCTTAATTACTCTCAAGTTTAACATTGATTGGAAACCTAAAACCTAAAGCTTCTCAAAAATGTCTGGCTCCCTTTTGCAAGTATTTTTTCATGTGTTTAGAACTAAGTTTCTTTATATTTTTCTCTAGAAACTTGTATTCAATATCAAGTTCATGTCAAATTGAAGTTCTAAACCTTGCGGTCACTTCTGAAGTTTATGTTTGTTCAAATGGACTCTAATATACGGCAGCAATTGTAAAGTTGCTCTGAATTTTACAGTAGCCAAATCCTCCTGTGTTTTATTTCCATAAGAATCTAGAGTTGGTCAATTTTTAAATTATTTTTCAACTTCTATTTGAGAATTTAAAGATCATGTGGATTTTTAAATTGCTAACTTATATCCTCCAACTTGAAAACATATTTCTATCAGAATCTTCTAAACATCAATGTTGAAATGAAGTTTGTATTTTAATTGGAGCATTTTGTGAATGTGCTCTTTGTTACTAGCGAATCTCAGCTAAATTTGAAAATAATGACTGCGTTTTAAAATACCAAGTGGTTATGTACGAGGGGATGCAAAACTTGAACCGACTCTAAAACTTGACCCGACCCAACCCTATTTAGATTGGATTTGGGTCGAGAGTTTTTTTGTTAGGCTTAGGTATGGTCACATATTCCAACCCAAACATTTTTTTGGGTAATTACTTTTTTTCTTAATACGAGTTGTTTAAATCATTTTGGAAATTAAACAGTAAGAATTGTAAATAGAGGTGGGCAACGGGCCGTGCCGGGCCGTGCCAGGCACGGCCCGTTTGGAGACGTTGCGGGCCGTGCCTGGCACGGGCCGGTCCAGGCACGGCCCGTAACGGGGAGGGGGGGAGGAAAATAGCCGTTTCCAACGGCTATTTTCGTGAAAATGACCCTTTTACCCCTCCCAACAGTCCAATAACGGCTGAATTGAGGGGTATTTTGGGAAAAAAAATTTTTGGGCTTCTATAAATAGCCCATTCCTCCCTCATTCTCACCACACCAAACCTCTCATTCTCTCCTTCTCTACTGCTATTATTTCTCTCTTCAAAGTGCTCTTCTAGCAATTTAATTTTTAGTTTGTTCAAGTGCTACACAAGAGGAGGTTCCTGTTGAGAAGAGAAGGTCGCTTCTGTTGAGAGCACAAGAGGAAGCTCGGAATCTCGGCTCTGCCTCTGCCCTCCAACCCTCTACTCAATTCCTCCTTGCGGTTAGTTTTTATTTTTTGAATTAATCATAGATATGTCATCTTTTGAGGAAAGTCAGTTTGGCATTCCTGTTTCTGAGGGAGAAGAAACTAATCCCCAACTCCCTGTTCCTAGTTCCTCTAGAACTGGTGAACCGAGTGAAGGTCAAACCTCTTCTCGTAAGAGGACTAGTACTGTATGGAATGAATTTGATAGAGTTATGGTTGAGGGAGTCTGGAAAGCTAAATGTAAAAAATGTGCCAAACTTTATAGTTGTAGTAGTAGTGGGGGAACAGGGCATTTAAAAAGACATCAAGAGAGTCATAGGATGCATGATTCTCATGCTCAAACTCAAAGTACCCTTAATATACAAGGGGGATTACTTGTAGGTAATTTTGCATATAATCATGAAAATCAAAGAAAAGCACTTGTAAAATGGATAGTTAAGGATGAATTACCTTTTAGTTTATGTGAATCTTTTAATTTTGAAGAATATGTTCAATTAAACCTACAACCTGCTTACAAAAGAACTAGTAGGCGTACATTTAGAAGAGTAGCTATGACCAATTTTTTAGCAATGAAACAAAATTTAATTGAAACACTTTCTACTTTAAATGTAAAAATTTTATTAACTTCTGATATTTGGTCAGCATCTGTAGGTAGTAATTGTTTTATTGCCATTACTGCTCATTATATTGATAATGATTGGCAATTAAATAAACGTATTCTTGCTTTTCGTGCTTTTGATTTTCCACATTCTGGGCAACAAATTTCAAATATAATTTATCAAACTGCATGTTCATATAATATTAATGATAAAATTATGTCTATTACTTTTGATAATGCATCTAATAATAATTCTGCTGTTGTATTATTAAAAGACTCATTGCATCCCATATTAGATGGAAATTTACTGCATATTAGATGTGCATGTCATATCTTAAATCTTTCTGTTCAAGCTGGCATGGGCATGATTCAAGATGTGATTTCAAAAATTAGAAATGCAGTTTCTTTTATTCATGCTTCTAGATCAAGACTTCAAGAATTTAAGGAATTATGCATAAATCATGGTAAACGTTTTAAAAAATTTAAACTTGATGTAATTACTCGTTGGAACTCCACATATAGCATGATACATGATGCATACCCATATAAAAATTTATTAAGTGCATATATTAATGATCGTGGATTAGGATTTACATTGACTGAAACTGATTGGAATAAAGGAAAAATTTTGGAAGATTTTTTGCTTAGTTTTTATAATGCTACTAATGTTCTTTCTGGTATTTATTACCCTACTTCATGTTCATTTTTACAACAAGCATATATAATTAGTCAAAAATTTGCAGAACATAGATATGATGATGTTTTAATGCCTATTATTGACCTAATGGAATCTAAATGGAATGAGTATTGGGACAGGATATGTCCTATGCATAACTTAGCTGCTGTATTTGATCCTAGAGTTAAATTAAATGGCGTGCTAATTTTACTTGATGCATACTCTGAAAATATGAATCAAGATGCTGAATCTGCTAAAGATGAGGTAAAAAAACTTCTTTATGATATTTATGCTATATATGATGAAAAAATTCGTGGATCTAGAACACAAATACAAACCTCTATTTCTCCTTCTAGTAGTTCTCGTTCGTCATCTATTTTTTCATTCATTGCACAGAGAAGACACACACATGCTTCAAGTTCCTCTTCATCTTCTTCATCTTTAAGTAGTGAACTAGAATTTTATTTACGAAATGATCTTCATTCTGCATATGATGAAAATCAAATAGAGAATCTAGATGTATTATCTTGGTGGAAGAGTGTTAGAAATCAATATCCTGTTATGTCTGCAATTGCACGCGATATTTTAGCTGTGCCGATGTCCACGGTAGCATCGGAATCCGCTTTTAGTGCAGGTCGGCGTGTTCTTGACGAAAAGAGAAGTAGGATGACGGGCGAAACGGTGGAGATGCTTCTCTGCTTCAAGGATTGGCTGGATGCTGAGGCAAGACTTCAAGATAAAGGTGGACATAATACAACATCCTCTGATGATGATGATACAAACACTACTGAAGACTGAAGACTGAAGACTGAAGAGTGAATACTGATTCACTGAATCACTGATGATTAGTAAGATTTCTTAATTTTTTATAATTGTACATTTTTATTGTATTCTGGAGGTCATACCAAGGTCCAAACCTCGGCCCTTTCTTAGTTTCTTATTGTATTCTAGAGGTCAGACCAAGATCCAAACCTCCCTTCATGTACCATTTTGATTTAAATTAATAAACTGGTAGGAGTCTATGCCAAACCCCCCACCATTAAGGTGGCTTTATATTCATAAATCATAAATTCTTAGTGTTCAATATTTATTAATTTATTAAAAAAATTTATGAAGCATTAATTTTTATCGGGCCGAGCCGGGCCCAGGCCCGGACCGTGCCAGGCCCGCGTGCCAGCCCGGCCCAGGCCCTTATGGGCCGTGCCGTGCTGGCCCGCGGGCCGTGCCGTGCTTGGCCCGCGGGCCTAGACCGGGCCGTGCCAGGCACGGCCCGCTGGCCAGGACCCTCTAGCCCAGCACGGCCCTCTCAAAGGGGCCGTGCCAGGCACGGCCCGTCACTGTAGCTGGCGGGCCGTGCCAGGCACGGCCCGCTTCGTGCCGTGCCGTGCCGGGCCGTGGGCGGCCCGGCCCAGTGCCCATCTCTAATTGTAAATGTTGGATCTGATAGGTTAGCATAGATTTATTAGAAATTGAGTCTTACAAAATAGATTAGATTAGGGTCAAATGGATGATCCGAAATGACCCTTGGGTGGGTAGGGTCAAGAGATATTGACCCAATGTTGGGTTGGGTGGATCAGATATGGGTCAAGGTTTTTGTATGGTGTTGTCCTTACTTGACCTGAGCCAAACCCAATCGATTGCCACCCCTATTTGGCACATATCACCAGATATATATCGTAAACAAGAACTCCTCAATTATAAATCACAAGTGGAATCCTAGCCAGGAGGTATATGAGGGGCTTCACTTGAATAACCATCAAGGAACCTTCAACTAGGTGGTATTTGTGGCCTTGTTTGAATTACTAATGGGGATATAATGGACCCCCCAGCTAGGTAGTAGATGGGTCTACCTTAAAATTCTCAATGAGGAACCTTTTACCGGAGTATACACAGACCCTTTGCTAAATGGTATCAATGGACCACAGGGATATGAATGATATCATTTGCATGAGTAACGAAGATAATAAGTGGCCTCATCCGAATTACCAATGAGGATATAAGTGACCTCAAATGAATTAGCAATAAGGATATGAGTGACCTCAAGGGTATAGGTGAACCTTTGTAAGAAAACGTCAAACTATGTGAGAAATTGAGATTAATGTAAAACATATTTTGATAATCTTACGGTGCCTTCTTGCTTATTACAAGATTTCAAATTTTGGTATTATGTCGATTCACAACTAGTAAGGCTGGTATATTTAAGATCTAAAACCATGCATTAGACCTTAGCCGTGTTGAGTATTCAATAAGCAATGAAGCCCTAAAGCAAATGATCACAACATTTTTTGGTTAAAGAATAAAACAACATTTACTATTCTTTAATCTGATGTGTCATCTAAAAGTGTTTCTTAAAACCTGAAAAGGGGATAATTTACACATTTAAGGAAACCAAAACAAGCTCAAATGGCTAAAATAATACAATGAAACTGGGATGGGCTTGTATGTCCTTCCATCAATCCATGCTACCCAATTCGTCAAACACAAATGATGACAAACAGCATAACAGCTTTTTCTGTCTAGCCTACAGGCACGAAACATATCAACCCATAAACACCGATATGCAGCAGCACTTAAAACAACGATTTTTATCCGCCTATTTTATGTAATGATAATTAAGACAATGAAGATCAGTTTATTGAGGATTGGTTTGGAATTTCCAAAATCCAAGCAAGCCAAAAGTCCAATGAATCAAGAAAGAATACAATGAATCTAACACTTCAGGTCTAGATTGAAAAATTTTGAACCAGGCCCCATATGTATAGGCTTAGATTATGCATAAATGTGATCACTCTCAGACCTTGACTTTCACCACTATTTCGGAATAAGTAGATAGACTCTCTATGTATAGATGGAATGTTGCCTTTGAGCTATTAGCATGCCCTTCACATACACAATAGTCCTAAGCAGCTACATGCCAAAGATTTGATATAAACACATTCCTACCAACCAATACCTTGTATGCATATACAAACTAGTGATGCTCCTTATAACTGCAAACTAATTGTGTATAGAACATGTTAAAAAACTCACTTGAGTCAAATTGTTAACTTGGATATTAAACCTTTGAATGATCTCAATAACAGTTCGTTTCGGCACCGCTACACCTGCAAAGAGAACTATCTCATTGATTATTCAGTTTTAAAACATGGAGCTCTCTAATCATGAGGTAATCAAAACATTGTTCAAGGTTCAATAAAACAAAAAACAACCAAACATTGTGAAAACATGAATTAAGAACACTAGCAAAAATCAATCAGATGAAGTTAAATAAAGTTGCTAAACAATATAAAACATTCAAAATATGTACAATCATAAAAATGAAAAAATAGTGAATAATCAAACCACACCTTGCCAACTAAAGGAGCAATCTTGTCAGCAATTTCTAGTTCTACAAAAAGGTTCAAACAAAATGTAATCAAATTGGCACCCATAAATTATTCATTGCCTCCAATTCAATAACTTCAAACATGGTCTACCTGCAATTTCCAGCCAACAGTGACTTATACTACAAAACTATTAATAAGTTAGAGTTATCCATGGATAACTATCATTTATATAATGGATAAATTCAAACATACAATCTGAGAAGTCAAATATAATTTAAACCAGCCAGTCAATTGAACAATTACGTACCTCCGAGGAAAGGAGCCAGAAGAATCATATACTCAAAAGTGGTCAAAGAAATTTGAAAAAAAATCATAGTAGAAACAAGTTAGGGATTAATGAACTTATAACTAGTAGCTATTTCTAGATGGGTTCTACATAATACAGCTGAGTTAGTGTGAAAAGAAATATTCTTCTTAACAAGGTTTCAAGTACCGATTAGTGCAAGCTGGCACCAGATATACCATACCAACCCGATATGAAGGGTATTGTACAACCTAATATAGTACCAATACAGTATGGGGGTTCGGTACAATCCCACATTCATACATGATATAATGGTTATACTGACTCCAGAAGCATACCATGCATTAGGATAGGGACATTATACATGGTATAATGTCGGGGTCTAGTAGTAAGAAAAAACATTGCTTTTTAAAGTTTATAAAAGGAGTTCAGTCTCACGCAGTGAAGAGATCCGTTTAGTAGACGATATGAAATCCCATGAGCGGTTGAAATTGCTAAAGATCAACATAGCCTTTCACAGCACCACTAAAAATTCTATTTCTTTCTCTTGAATTACTAACGATTTTATACTAATGCAGCTCCTTAAGCGTACCCCTATCTGTCTTCTCTGACTTCCGTGTCAGAGCCCAACTGAAAAGCCTACAAAGACTGATGATTTGGCATTATGTGGATGCTAAAGATGGTTACTAGAACATCATCCAAGAAGAAAGAAGGGATCTCAATCATCAAAACACTGTTAAATTATAAATTAAGTCGAAGGAGGATAATTTTGGGCTTTACCACAAGTTGATATGTTAAACATATTCAAATTTTCGATACATTTAAATTTTTCAATAGTGGCAAGAAAATAGGCCATAAATGTATATTTTGATGGCTTTCCTATGTTATTAGAATATGTAAAGAAAAAATCTGCCAAATTTAATTCCTATGTGTAAGGTTTTCCTATACCGAACAAGAGGTATGAAGCATACCATACCGTACCAATTCGGTACCAATACACAGTACGAGGGGGCGTATCGACATTCAGTATACCGAACTACCCCTGTATCGGACCGTATCGATATAGTGATAGTGTGGTGCCGGTACAAAGCCTACTACCGAGACAGCATACCTTGCTTACCTGTCTTGGGCAATGAAATATCTAACAATCTTTACAAGAGATTGTACTTCACGAAGAAAAAATGAAATATAACAAAAAGGCTTGTACTTCAAACCAAGGTTTATTGGACCAGTACCGGAGCTGTACTAGGCTACCAGTACAGTACAATATTAATACATATCGTACCGAGCCAACATGAGATGAAGATGACAAATCGAGAGAAGAGGAGGAAAGAGAGGGAGAAAACACTAACCCTAGTCCTAGAAGGAGAATCGGAGGTGGAGAGAAAAGATGACAGGGAGAAAAGGGAAAGGGAGGGGAGAGAGGGAGGGAGAAAGAGAGAGAGGCCTATGAAGCATCGGCACCAATCGAAGGCGTCAGAGTTGGCGCCGATCGGTGGTGGTGGCATCATCATTGTGTGCCGATGGAGCCTCCGGCATTTGCATGGTGGGGCTTCGAAGCTCCAATCATGGCGGAAGAAGGGAAAGAGGGGGGAGACAAAGAGAGCGAAGGGGTCGGGGGGAGAGAGCAAACCATCCCAACTAGCAGAACCATCACGATTCTTGGCTGGTTCAGCTCGGTACAACCCGAACCACATAGTTCGGGATGGTCTGGCGAACCCTGCTTGAGATACACAATCCATGCTGCTTACACGTAGAACTTAATTCGCTAGTGATGTCAAAAAATTAAGATGAAAAAAATCCAAACAACACTTTTTTGGGGGATAAAAATAATGATTTTTAATATGCAACACAATGAAGATGCTTAATAATAGTCAAGCTGCAAATTTTAAGCAATTGACAATTTACCTCAAAAATAAACACAATAAAGATGCTTAATAATATGCCCTACTAACCCCTTAGATGGAATCTAGAATCCAAAGAACAACCCATCAACACCCCTATAAGGACCCTTGGGAGATAAAAGTTCCAAATTATGTGTTTCGATGAGACATGAGAGAGTCGAGAGACACTTATAAGCATCAACTATAGGAGTAATGCCAAGGATTTCTAGCTTGTAGATGTAATAAATGCATATTTTGTCCTTTTGGTCATTCAACCATCCTAATTGTCATCATGCTTTAAATGAACCATTCAATATCTTAACCTTCACTTCTTTCCCACATCCACCTCCACTCTCTACCTTCCCATACTCTGTGTCTCTTCAAGCTCCTTCTTTTATCTCTTTCTTTTATTCATTTATGTATCCTTAAAGGGATCTCTTACTCTTCCAGTCTCTCTCTTGAAAGTTGAAGATTTCAAGGCTTAGCACATCATGGATTGCATACTATCCTTTTAAGAGAATACAAATTAAATACAATCTCTCTCCAAATCAAGGTTCCCCATCTCGATACCAGACTTGTCCCAGTGGCATACTAGCACGGTGTCAGTACGGTACGGTATGAAATTTTTTTGCGTATCGAGTGTCAGTACGCCATCTGTACCGAGTACCGGTACCGAATCGGTATGGTACGGTATTTTCCATACCACTCAATACGGGCCGGTATGCGTACCTTGCTCCTAATGCATGATATCTACCATCCAAACAATAATAAAGATAATATTAACCCATGGTTATTTACTATTAGTATAATATATTTGCAAAAAAGATGAACATAAGTAGCTAAAACATCCATAAAATCATGGATATGTATTTATTCTACTATACAATAGCAATTCCCATGATGTGCTTGGGTGTGAGGCATGTCATCCATGTTTCCCTACCCCATCTTTCTCTCTTCCGCATGTCCTCACATAGCACCCCTCTTCCAAGTTTCCTCACATTGCAATTCTCCTTTCCCATGGTAACTAGAGCATGCGGCTTTCACTATAACCTCAAAGTTTCATGTCCTTCCTTTAACATTTATCATCATTTTTTGTTTAAATATTGTTTATTAAAAAAATTAAAAATACGTTCTTATTTCATTATGCTCATAGTAGTGGTATTTATTAATTTATTTTTAACAAAAAACACGTGCATCGCATGTGCCACATTCTAGTACAAAGAATTTGAATAGTGAATGGAAGAACTTAGAAATAGAAGAAGCAAAGAAGCATTCTCTAAATTATTATAAATTGGTAGATAGCAATACCCAAATTCATTCACGTAATACGGTTTCATACATTAGAAGTTAATCTCAAGCATTATGCCATACATGGGTCCATAAAACTAATATACCAAGGAATTTTAATATTTTATTAATTTACTCACTATGTTGGTCTTCGTATAACAAAGAGGTGAAATGAAATTGTTCAATGTACAATGGAAAATAAAGGTGTTCATAAGTGCAAATTGGCAGGAGTTCCCATACTCTGAACCAAAACCAGCTGGGTAGGATCAGGGTACATGCTGAACATGGAGTTACCAATCAGATAGAGGGCCAATAACAGTCCCATTTGTAGATTAGTAATTAATACCAATCTCACAAATCTGAACAACCAGAACTAACAGAATAATACCTGACAATGACCAAATCATTCCAACCAAACACAACTGAAATATAGAAAACCAGCTGTCGAACCTGATAGATTCATTTCCAGTAAGATTTGAACTATGCCAAAAGTCTCTTGCCTTCTTTAGAATAGATCAAGTACAGATCAAGCTTGACATCAGTCAGAACCATTTTGGTGATACCTTGGACCTAAGTAAAAGCAAGATTCTACCTTGAGTGGAACATCCTACGATCAAGATGATGAGCAATTAACAAAAAAGTGAAAAACTGTTTAGAATGGATTTGAGTTAGTAAAACACTGAAACACTTAAGCATGCAAAAATTCATTTTATATTTTAGACTTTAAACATTTGTTGAATGCATCCACTAGATATCTAATTTCACACAAGAGAGCTACCATAAATGGGTATCTACAAAGACAGAACAAGAACAAGAGGATGCCTCAACAAATTGCCGAAGATATTGAGAAATATGATAGTCTTTTATATGACAAAAAATGAAAAAGAAAAGGTTAAATTATTGAATGAACTATATCCGACAAGAGGATAGCACCATCAAGGATAAAAGCTTTAATTTTCGATGTCCCTTTCTAATTAAAGCGCTTCTTCAACTGCATTGAACTTTTTATTGCTATGCACCCTAAAATAGAACTAGTTTACATAGTATCAGAATCAAGAATAAATTAATGCTAGTTAAAAGCAAGAAATAGAGTATGCGGTTACCTTTAATGGCACGAGGCTTATGAGATTAAAAAGAATATTTTTTTTTCTTTTATTTATGACAAAGGATCAGTCGCTTTATCAAAAAAAAATCAGACAATCTCTATACTTAAAACCTCCTATTAGCAAGGACCTTAGAATTAAAGACAGAATCCCAGATCATCTCCCAATACAATCCAGTAAGAGTAATCATCTCCCACTACAATCCAATAAGAGTACTCCCTTCAGCTGGTGCACAAGGTACAGAACTAACTAGACCTCCAAACTAGAAAGTCATCGAGCCTTGATGATGCAGTGTGGCCACATGCAGACTATTTACTATCACTAAAAGCTCTTCTGAGACCATTTCCAGATCTATACCCAAGATATATAAAATCTATTTAAAATTATTTAAAAAAAAAAAGAAACTAATCCCCAGCAGCCCTAAATCTATCTTAGAAACACCTCCACTATCTTAGTTCTCAACTAGTCAGTCCCCAACTGACACAATCTTGAGACTAACTTCACTGCACTCATTTTTCAAATTGTCCCTACTAATGGAAACAAGAATTCACCTAAGCATTCGCATCAAATTTACACTAGTTCAGACACCACAAAGTTTAAATGGTGTAATAAATCCTGAATATCTTCCTCCAGATTTTGCCATACCACAATTATCAAGATTTGTCCTAACTCTGTCAAAACATTTTCCAATGAAGACTGGAAGAAGGAAAATAAGAAAGGAGCCTTAAGCATGCATGCATGCATGCACACACATATGTATGTATGTAAAGTCTAAAAAATGGATACAATAACATCAAAAGCCTAATTTTAACTCAATAATCCTTATTTGGCTCACACTCACATGAACATGCACATATATGTATGTGTGTATGTGTATTAAGTCTAGGAAATCGACACAATAACATCAAAAGCCTAATTTTAACTCAAGAGTCCTTATTTGGCTTTTGTATTCTTCTCAGTTATGAGCCTCGCCACTGAAAAAACTAGAGTTCTATCCCCAACAACTAGTCAGTCCTCAACTGACACAATTTTGAGACTTCACTCATTTTTCACATTGTCCCTACTAATGGTAACAAGAATTCACCTAAGCATTCACATCAAATTTACACAAGTTCACACACCACAAAATTTAAATGGTGTAATAAATCCTGAATATCTTCTTCCAGAATGTCATATCACAATTATCAAGCCTTGTCCTAACGCTGTCCAAACATTTTCCAATGAAGACTGAAACAAGAATTCACCTAAGCATTCACATCAAATTTACACTAGTTCAAACACCACAAAGTTTAAATGGTGTAATAAATCCTGAATATATTCTTCCAGATTTGCCATATCACAATTATCAAGCCCTGTCCTAACTCTGTTGAAACATTTTCCAATGACGACTGGAAGAAGGAAAATAAGAAAGACCCTTAAGCGTGCACTCACGCACGTTGTGTGTAAAGTCTAGGAAATGGATACAAAATCATCAAAAGCCTAATTTTAACTCAATTGTATTTATTTGGCTTTTGCATTCTTCTTGGTCCCAAGCCTCACATCTGAAAAAACTAGAGATCCATCCCCAACAATCACCTGATTAAATAATTATATGGCAAACATAACTTGGAGATTTTTCCTCTTTTGCAAAGACATATTCACCATGTCATGCATATGATATATATATAACAAATCTATTCCTTGCTTCATCAACATGGTTGGAGGTCTTTTTTTAGTGTGATAGGAGGTTTTTCAACTATGCTCTCTAAAATAATATTGCAGGCACACTTGTCTCTCTATTCAGAACTGAAAGGTCATAAAGGAAAAACATAGACAGATGGATGGTATATTACTTCAAATAGTAATAACGGTTCATCTAATTACCAATATTTGGTGCACTATGACAACCCATATTGAAAGAAGATTTCTCAAGATACTAGCTTTTCACCATATTACGACCCAGAGAGACATGTAAAGAAAATTTCTTCCGACTGGTGCAAAATCATACCATTGAGAATCCACTCGGACCTGTTCTGAGTGTCAATCTTCCTCGTGATGGTAATCTTCTCCTCCACAACTTCGCCTCTTAGAGATATCTTTATATATCCAGACTCCTCGCCTCGCTTCACAAAGGCCCCAATACTCGAAGCCCTTCCAAGAAGCTGCAGCACAAACCCAATCAGTGAAAAGCCTCGGCAACTCAAAAAAACAAACAAACAAACAATCACCGCAACACCAAAAGAAAGTTCCAACCTGCGGCTCTCCGGCAAGACCTAGGGCAATGGCGCAAACAAGCGAGCTCTTCCCGGAGCCGTTGGGACCGATGACGAGATTAAGGCGGGAGCCGGGCTTGCATTTGAGGTGATCATAGGTCATGAAGTTGTGGATCTCAATCTCCACTATATTCCCCGCCAGATAATCATCTTCCCCTCTAAAAAACAAGTTTTTCCTCAGATTAATCACAAGAGAATCCATTCAACGAGAGAAGAGAGGGAGAGAGATTGGAGGGTGAGGAGTACCGCAGGTTGAGCTTGGGGCGTTTGGCGGCACGAGAGGCCATTGCCGGCGCCGGAGAAGAAGCGGCGGCCTCCTCCTCCTCCTCCGAGGAAAGCCCTAATGGACGGAGCTTCAGCGGCAAGCACTGCAGCGAAGCGGGGGAACCTAGGGTTTGGAAGAGTGGAGGAAGAGAAGAGGCGCGAACGCGCCAATACAGAGGTTCTTCGGGCGATCTTTGGGAATATCCGAATATATTCCGCGTTCCGCTGTTGCTGTGCGGTTCCCATTAAAGAAATCTATATAAATAATGGACCTGGTTGATCTCATAGGGCGCAATTAGGGTGGGTTCAACATGGGTTGACACTTTGAAGGCGGGAAATCTCCCTGTAGATATAAATCCAAAACCAATTTCTATGTTAAAACTTCCAATCATAGTGTGCATGTATAGCAGGACTTTCAATGGAAGCTAACTCGACTCAATCTAAATTATATCTCGGTTGAAAGTTGCAAAGGCAGGTCAATTTTTGTTTTTAGTTATTCGATTCAATGTTTTGGTAGGTTAAGGTCACACACCGACCTAAGCACATGCCAAGAACATGACAACCTGCCACACACATGTTGGGCTCGGCCCACGCACATCGATGGCCGCAACCTATCAAATAAATAATTAATAATTGAAATTTCTAAAGCTCACATAATTTACAAGACTTATTAGGCCAAATTTCAAAACATCAATTTACATATCCAATTGAAACTATATCTCAACCAATATAATCACTTGCATAATTTTAAGAGGTTCATATATATATATAACAATATCAAACTATTTCAAACAAAATTATATAGGTTGGCTTCATACAAGTAAATCTAAAGTCTCACTCTAATCTTACAATCTAATTTCTACATATTCCCTCATATGCCTTGGGCTGTGTAAAAATATAGAAATCAAAAGAGTGAGCTGATAGCCCAATAAGATCTAGCAAATATAAATCTATATTGAGTGCATTATGCAAAATAGCTTATCTAACAATATAGTATTTCAATAATCAAAATTGTTAATTCCAAAGCAATACAAATATATCATTTTTTTAAATCAATAATTCAAATATGATTCCAAAAAGTATTTCAAAAGCCAATATCAAAGCCAAAGTTACTTATTCCAATATTATCAATAAATATCTTGCCTTTATTGTCTAAAATAATTTTTTGACTCTCGCCACATATCATCCACGTGACCGGGTCCAAATTATTGCACTTAACTCTTGCAAAGTAGATCTAAAGTATCATATTTAACCTCAATAGAGCAGGTCCAACGTAACGTGTTTAACCTCTGGTAGGTAGGTACAAGCTACTAAGGTTTCGAAACTGCCAATTTATAATCCTTATTTTTTTTTTTTTGGTACAACGACTGCTCGCGCTACTTTGGCATGCGCGCAGCCAGCAGAGTCAATTTATAACCCTTATTGGCATAGTCCAAAATGTAGTAAGCTTGAGAGTCAAATCAACACATACAAAATTCACTTATTTAGTCCCACATTAGCTATATACTGAAAAAATATTGGGTACTTACACATAGCTAAGAAGCCTAAATAAGACTTTCTAGTTAGCCTTTTTGGATGATATCCTGGGTTATTATAATAATATCAGAGCGGACCTAGCTTAGGATATAAATGGTCTAGAGGTACTGCAACATGAGTTTGTTAGGACTGACCACAGGCTAAACATGACGTTTGTCATTGGATTTAAATAGATTTAGACCTTTGGCCCGGAGAAGATGTCATATATTAAATGGGAAAGAATATGTGAAGACGATGGGTATGTGTTAGTTACATACAATAGATTTTAGATACTTATATATAGTCAAGGAATCCAAATAATATGTTATGATCAACCTTTTGGGTGAGATCCTAGGTTGTTGCAGACAAAGTAATATATGACTCAATATGATATCTCAAGATTCTCAAATTGAATGCTTTTGTATGAGTTTTTTTAGTCCAAAATATGCAAAGTGTTATATATTCAATTGTAAATAACTCTAATTTATTTATAGCATTACATTATGAATATGTTTAACATGATGTGATTGTTAAAATATATTCAAGTACGAATCTTGAAACTAGACTCGGTAAACTTATTTGATTTACTTTGTATTTGGTTGCACTTGAAAGCAGTGTCCGAATAAAAATTGATATTATAATATAGGAAAAATATATAAATATATATCATTTATTAAATCATATTTTATATATCAAAGAAATCAATTTCATGATATGCATGTGCTTCATGGCAGAAATTAGTGGATTTATGGTAAGTTCTTCACTATGGAAGAGTTTTGTATTCAAGTTTGCACAAATATGATTCGAGCTTGTTGTTTCTTTTGTTCTTCTTTTTTCATTATGACTGGGTTTGGTAAAAACGGCATTTTAAATTTGAATAAAATCCTTTTTTCTTGAAATTTTTTTTATTAGCATGACAGAAAAAATTTTCTTCAAGAAACTCTTGGCCATTATCCGGTCGTTCATCAAGTATTGGATAAGAACAACATATCTTTTGGTTCTAGCTACTGGATCAAAACAGCATACCCATTATTTGTTATATGGTCGTAACCAATATGATCATAGTATTTTCTTTTTATTTTAGAAATAGAATGATTTTGTGAGTGTAGCCATCAAACAGAATGCTCCTATAGCTGTAACTATATGGCTTGTACACCTTATATATTTGTCATTAGAAATGATAATGTAAAATAGCCAAATAATTTATTTCACTTCTTCACATAGTATTAGAGCAAACCACCCAGCCCACCTCCCACCTTCTTTCTCCTCTATCATTCTCTCTTGCTCACATCAATGCCATCCCACTTCTCACTTTCTTTCTTGCCAAACACTTCCATCCTCGTGCGTCAATCCTTCTCCTCTATCATTCTTCCTTGCTCACACCTATAACCTCCTCACCCCTCCCCACTGCCCACCCAACCAACCTCCTACCTTCTTTCTCCTCTATCATTGTCCCTTATGCCCATGCCATCCCACCTCTCACCCCCTTTCTTGCCAAATGCTTCTATCCCCGTGCATCAATTCTTCTCCCTCGGTCACACCCATGACCTCCTCACCCCTCCCCACTATTGTTGCTGGAAATCGGACCGGAGGTGATCACAAACCAGAAGAAGGAGCTTCTACCACAAGCGGTAGCGGACGGCTGTCTTCGGCAGACCTGCAAAAAGTCCAGGCCGGAGGATCCGGCAAAGACCCTCCGATGCTTAAGTCAGAGAGGATTTGTAGATATTTTAATAGAGAAATCTTTTTGTCGAGGGAGAGAAGTCCCTCTCTCCCCAGAGTTCTCCCCTCTTTATAGGAGGGGGTGTGGCGGTTATTCATAATCGGATGTGATTGCACAAATCTTGGGTTAAATAAATTACCTTAGATAGCATGGAATTTCAGGCTAGCTGGCAATCAGTTGAGATTGCAAAGATTCAAATTTGACAGCTGTTGTGGCGGAGACTACGGGATTTGATCCCGGATATGGAGGATTTGGTGACTCCTTTAGGCAGACGCTCCGATTTAGAGACCGACTTGACTTTCGCTAGAGTTGGAGTTGGTCTCAGCTTCTGACTAGGTCTTCCTTGGCCTCGAGGTCAATCAAACTTTGCTTAGCCGAGACCAAGATTACGCCCGCGGAGACCATGCTTACCGAGATCACGTTTGCCGAGGCTAGGCTTACTGTCGGATTTGGATGTTTTAACCCTATGCATTGGGTGATCCACTTTTCCCCCTATCACCCACTACCTCCAACCACAGCATCTCCTTGCTTACGCCCACTTCCGCCTTCCTCCTCGCTTGGCTTTCTCCACTTTTTTCCATTCCTTTTTTGCTGCAAGTCACGATGGTAGTTACTTCTCCTAGCATCACGGCGGCTCCATCATCACTATCCATCTTGAAATCGAGCACCAAGATCTGCGGACGCTAGCGCCCTCCATGATATCACTCTCTTCTTTTGTGTGCTCACTCGAGATCACTTGATCATAGAAGCGTCCCCATCTTCTGCACTTTCCGATCTTCTGCATGATCACGAACCAACCCCAAACAAGATGACATGATCTCCTGCACTTTCCTTATCTGTATTACCATGCGGTTCTCTCCTGTTTCAAGGCACAACTGGAGCCCTTCATCAACACAGCACTAACACTAAGACACGTTGTCCCGTCCCCTCTTGATAGGCCTGTTAACGAGCCGAGCTGCTCGGGCTCGGCTTGGGCTTGGCTCGTTAGTCAACGAGTCCGAGTCCGAGCCCAAAATGAGGCCCGTTTAAATTCGAGCTGAAGCCCAAGTTCGAGCTTGAATAGCTCACGAGCCTAAGCAGAGCCCATGACCTAGCAAAACCAAATGAGTTCGGGATCCGACGGCTGAGATCACTCCCAAACCCTGCATCCGACGGTTGGCCCAACGCCCTCCTCTCCAACCGTCCTCCTCAGTCCTCCCTCGACTTGCTGCGGTGCTGCCCTAGCTTCTTCTTCCCCAGTCCCCACCTCCTTCTCCTTCTGCCCTAGCTTTCGCTCTCCCCTTCCTTTCCGGCGGGGGCGACGACTGCCACACCGCCTCTTGAAAGGGGTAATAGGAGAGAAGAGCACCAGAGAATATTTGGGATCACGATTACTCGCCAATCTCAAAGAGTGAACTTCATGACCTTCTAAGCAAGCCATCACTGAGCGGGATTCCATTGCTGGTCCTTGGAAATAAAATTGATAAGCCTGAAGCTCTGTCTAAGTAAGGTTTGACTGAGGAGATGTAAGTAACTAAAATTTACTAACCCAATAATATGGTTTTTCCTAAGGATGATATAAAACAAATTGATCAATACAAGCTGCTGTGTTTGTTAATCAACATTTTCTGCATTGCAGGGGCCTAAAGTCTATCACTGACATAGAAGTTTGGTGTTTCATGATCTCATGCAAGAACTCAACCAACATTGATCTGTAATAGATTGGCTTGTGAAGCACTCGAAATCCAAAAACTGAGGATATAGCCTTGTGGTGCTAGATTTTTCTTATTTTCTATGGGTATTGAGGTGTTATGAGTGGGATGATTCCTGGGGTTTGTGCAAAACACTTCATTATATCGAAACTTGGTGACTTGTGCTTTGCGTCCTTGTAGTGATTTGTGTGAAAATATATCTATCTTTGCATTTAGACAATAAACAATAAATGATTTCAATTGTTTTCTGAAGAAATTAATTCTGAATGGATTCATTCATGCTGCTAGGGATGCAGATACATGCATATATAATCTTTTGGAAAGCCATATATGATGCTGAGTTGCTCGTGCACAAAGATAATATTGGATCCTGTTATCGAGCCCGAGCCGTAATTGAAATAAGCTTTACGAGCTCGAGCCCGAGCTTTTGCTTGGCAAGCAAGCTCGAGCTCGAGCCCAATATAGAGCTCGGTACTGACCCGAGCTCAAGCTTTTGTGAAACGAGCCGAGCTCTGAGCCCAATATAGGCTCAGCTCGGCTCGTTAACGGGCCTACCTTTTGAGTCATACAACAACTTGATAGGGCTTGACATTGTTGCCCATGCCAAAAAAAAGGTGCCATCTTTTTTAGGTTTGGCTTTATTTCAATATGGCCAACCTCTCTTACAACAAATCTCCTACCGACCAAGCCGACGTTCCATTTTTCCTACACTCCTTTAACAACCGAGGAACAATTTTGGTCGGCAATCTCCTCAATGTTGATAATTTTCCGACTTAGTGTCATACAATGGAGATGGCCAAAAGCCAAGAATAAAACAGGCTTTGTTGATGGTTCTCTTTCCAAGTTTGTGTTTGTCGATCCTCTATTGCATGCTGAACATGCCAATAATATGGTCCTTTTATCGCTTCTCAACATAGTTCACAAGAATCTTGTTGCATCAGTACTTTATGCTGACTCCGCAGCTGATGTCCGGAAGGAACTGCATGCTAGGTACTTACCTAGCAATGGCCCTCATATCTTCATGCTCGAATGTGCTATTGCCATCCATCAACAAAATTCTGGTTGTCTCAAAATACTACAACTTACTCAGAAGTTATTGGGACAAGTTGGCCACCTAAACCCCCTTCCTATATGTCAATGCAATTCTTCCAAGTGGATTTCCAATCACCTGAATCAACAACAATTGATGCAATTTTGATGGGCTTGAATGACACATATGCCAATATCCACAACCAAATACTTCTCATGGACCCTCTTCTTTCTTTAGACCGTTCCTATTCTCTTATGCTACAAGATGAAACCCAATATGTCATTCAAGTGACATGATCACCTACTGATACTGCTACTTTTCCAGCCATTTCTACACCAATGGGTTTGGCCCACCCCGATCCTTCTTCTGCTGCAAGTGCTGGTAGCTCTCAGTCAAATATTCAGAAGGGACATAGTAGGGAGTGTTGCACACATTGTAATATCCTTAGTCACTCCAAGGACGTATGCTACCGACTCTACAGCTTCCCACCCAACTACAAGCCCAAATGTCTAGCAGAAGCCTAAGTCTATTGATCGTCAGCACTCAACGAACCATATTTATTCTCAAACATTAACTCTAGTACAATACCAACAGCTTCTGTGTCTTCTTAATGAGGTTAACAAACCATCTCCACTCTAGGCCAATTTTGCAAGTAACTCTTTATGTTTTATTTCCTCTACATGATCGTCCTCTTGGATTATCGATACAGTTGCAACTGATCATATGGTCTCCAACCCCCACCTCTTGCCCTCCATTGAAATATCTTCCACCACCTCACATATCACCCTCCCTAATGGCAATATTGTACCGGCTTAATGCACCAAAACAGCACATTTCACCGCTCATTTTACCCTAAAAGATGGTTTTTGTGTTCTTAGCTTTCACTATAATTTTTTATTCGTTCACAAGCTTATACATAAGTTGCATTGTTCTGTCTTTTTTTCTCTAACCATTGTATTTTTTTAGGACCACTTGACTGGGAAGGTGATTGACCAGGGCCGTGAACGTGGTGGTTTATATGTCCTTGATAGCGACTATGCACATGCATCCTTTCTAGCATCTACATCGTTTGATTTATGGCATTGGCATCTTAGATAAACCTCTCATGAGCGGCTACATAAAGTGCACCGCTCTTTCCTTTTCTTCCAATAATGATAATATTATTTGTCATAATTGTCCAAAAGCTAAACAAACTTGTTCGCCGTTCTCTAATAGATCCTTTTGAATTGCTACACTATGATCATTGGTATAGTTATTCCACTGTGTCAACTAATGGCACTCATTTTTTTCTTAACCATTATTGCATAACGATACCACAGCAAAATAGGGTCGTTGAATGCAAACATCGGTATTTACTTGATGTTGTGCATGGTCTTCGCTTTCAAGTATGTCTCTCTCTCTCCTTTAGGGTGACTACATTCTTGATGTTGCTTATTTATTTTATTGCTTGCTTATACCTTCTTCAAGGCCGTACCCCTTTGAACTACTTCATAATTGTCCACCTTCCTATGAACATATCCGGATATTTGGATGCCTTTGTTTTGCTTCTATTGGTCGTTTAGTCACCAATAAATTTGCTCCAAGAGCCAAGAAGTACATTTTTTTTAGAAAATCCTAATGGCCCAAAGGGTTATCATCTTTATGATCTTGAGAGCACTAAACTTACTTTACCAACATGGATGTTATCTTTCATAAATTTTATTTTTTTTCTTTCTCTTCCAGCCCCACCATTTTCCTCTTCACATGTACTTCCCCGTCCTATTCCTAATTTCTCAACCCCTAATGCAGCACAAGAGGAACCTCATGATGATAGGACTATACAAACGTATGTTATACCTTCTACCTCCAATATACCAAAACTGAACATAGGTTCTGTATGTTCACCATCTAACCCTGCACTCATATCAGCAACCACTAACCTCAATACTATCTCTTTAGATAACTCAGCTCCCACATCTTCTCGACCTCCATTATGTCGCTCTGATAGGCCCAAGAAAATGCTTGTTGATCTCAACGATTTTTATTATGATGCGGTTTTAGCCAAGTAATAGTCTTTCACCTTATTTACTTCCATCACCCATCACCTTATCTCCTATCACTTTACTTATGACCACTTTTCCAGCAAACACAAAGCTTTCCTTACCTCTATATCTAGTGAGACCGAGCCAACTTGTTTCACCCAAGCCAATAAACAATCCAAATGGAGGGAAGCCATGGTAGCATAAATCTAAGCTCTAGAGGCCAATAATACATGAACAATGACTAATTTAACCCTGGCAAAAAAACCATTGGCTGCAAATAGATCTACAAGATCAAATATCGCTCTGTTGGCAATATTGAGAGATACAAAGCTAGCTTTGTTGCAAAGGATTTCACACAAACTGAGGGCCTTGATAATATTGAGACTTTCGCACCTGTTGCCAAATTTATCCTAGTTTGTTGCTTACTAATGATTGCTTCAGTTAAAGGCTGGCTTTACATGTGTTGAACGTTAATAATGCTTTCCTTCATGGGGATCTAGATGAGGAAGTTTATATGAGAATTTTTTTTAGATTTGCCAAACAAGATGATTCACGAGTTTACCGCCTTCATAAGTCATTTTATGGGCTCAAGTAGGCCTCTCGCAACTGGTGCCAAATTCTCATCTGTGCTTCTCACTCCTGGTTTTTTCCAATCCATGGTTGACTACTTACTCTTCACTTCTACAATGAATACCCTCTTTGCTGATGTTCTTGTATATGTGGACAATAGTATCATAATCGGTGATGATTCCCTTGTCATTATTTTTGTTAAAAGGCTCATTGATTCTAAATTTCATATAAAGGACTTAGGACCTTTAAAATATTTTCTTGGGATCGAAGTTGCCCGATTTGCTCAAGGTATTTATCTCTCCCAATGCAAATATGCATTGGAAATTTTAGCTAATGTGGGTGCTCTTAGTTGCCATCCATGTGATTCACCTATGGAGCCCAATCTCATACTACTTCTAGATGATAACACTGTTTTTGATGATCCTTCTTGTTACCGAGGACTTGTAGGCTGCTTACTTTATCTTTCCACCATAAGACCAGACATTCTGACATTCTTCATCTTGCCAATATTCTCAACCAATTAATGCATGCCTCATGTTAGTCTCACTAGGAAGCTGCACTTTAGTGGTTGGCTACATCAAATCATCACCAAAAGCAGGTCATTTCTTCTCTTCTTCTAGCTCATTATTTCCTTTTGCTTATTCAGACTTAGATTGGGTTCGTTGTCCAACTTCTCAAAGATCAATTATAGGATATTTCCTTGGCACCAATCCTACATCATAGAATCCAAGAAACAAGATACTGTTTCTTGCTCATCTGCTAAAGTAGAATATTGAGCTATGACATCTGCTGCATGTGAAATTCAATAGTTAAATTACTTGGTTGATGATTTGCAAGTCCCTCGACATACAACCACTCTTTTTTTGTGCCATCAAATCGGCTTTACATGTTGCATGCAATTCTGTCTTTTATGAGCCCACCAAGCACATCGAACTTGATTGCCATTTTATCCATGAGAAGATCTAACATCATCTCATCAAGACTGCTCATTTTCGATCCAATCAGCAGATTGCACATTTATTCGCCAAGAGCAGTTCCAATATTTAATTATCTAGTTGATTTGTGATCTCCAGGCTCCAACTTGAGGGAGGCGTCTTGGTCATTATCTGGACGTTCATCAAGTATTAATTAAGAACAACATATCTCTCGGTCGTAACTACAACATTAGAACACAATATCCATCGTTTGTTATATGGATGTAACCAATATGATCATAACATTTTTCTATCTTAGAAACTACATAATTTTGTAGCGTAAGTATCGAACAGAATGCTTTGCAACTGCATGGCTTGTACAACCTATATATACTTATCATTGGAAATGATAATATAATGTAGCCGAATATTTTATTTCACTTCTTCACAGAAATTGAAACTATTTAATCATTACTTTTTATATCTCAAAATGAAGTGTGTTGCAATGCTATATTCTAATTAATAATAATTATCATTTTTTAATTTAGAGAGAATTTAGCATGATGTTTATCTATTACTATATTGTAGATTTTTATAATAAAACTTTGAAATGTATGTTTATTTGTCTTTGCTTATGTCTTTCTAATTACTAGACTTTTTTTCTTCAAGCTGTGGCTTGTTAAAAAAAAACATCTAGTATGGTGTCTACTCAAGCTCCCTTTCATTATTTTCTTAAAGAAAATTAAGATTGCAGTTGACTCTTTGTCATGATTTAAGCATTTATTTTTCTATATACTTGGATACTAGCCATACTAATTATATATTTTGGATCATTTTTAAATTTTTCATGTTCACCCACTAGTCGCACTTATCAAGTGTCTTTTCATGATAATTAGAATCAAAGAATCATACTTCTTCCCTATGAGGCAGGAATACATGGTCTCAATTAAGATAAACATTAAAACTGCATACTTTTAAATCATTGAACTAATAGTTTTCTTTATTTATTTATTACATTGACATGAAAGTTAATAGATATCTCGTTATAAACTCATTTTATGATGCACAAATCTGAGCAAAGGAAAATACTAAAATAATGACTATAAATATCCAAACTAAATTCGATTAGGTACGAGGGTAATAAATGCAGATTTGACAAATCTCCTGAAGCTAGGCTCGGGAAAATCCAACCTGAATGCAACGCCTGTCATCCTACATTTCATCCAAGATGCTGCATTCATTTTTTTCCTGTTTGCTGGCAACCCATCGTACCCGGCCAAATCCGTAATTTTCTCCGAATCAACCAATAATGATAAATTTATATTTATATTTATATTTTTTAATAATATAGATATAGATATTAAACAAATATTAAAATTAATATTCAAATATATTTTAAACGAATAAGAATAGAATATTAAGCATATCCATATTTACTATAAATGAATATAGATATGAATCATATATTAAACATATCTATATTTTTTTTTATTTCAATATGAATATAAATCGAATACTTTTTTAGATATTAACCAAATTTGGGCAAAATTTAATGATAAAAATTAGCAATAAAGGCATGATTTATGGCGCCTTCAAGATATCTTACGGCTACGCTGAATGGAAACTAGAAAATTGACGGAATATTCGAAACCTGCTTGCTTGAAAAGGATAAAGAGAAAAGATAGATAAAATGAATGAACAAGAGGTTTGAGCCTTTCAGGCGTGTAGGATGATTCGAAAGATTTTATTCGAATCGAATATTAATATTAGGATTACTATCTTGGGCGACAATCGTCCGCTATCTAATTTTTTAATTTAAATTTAATTAATTATTTAATCGATTTTTTGATTTAACTTAATCAAATTTTTTTATATAATCACCTTTGAGCCCGCCTTTGAATCCATCGTCAACTCTTCCCCCTCCTCCTTGTAATTATCACCAGAATATACATACATACATATATATATATATATATATATATATATATATATATATATATAAATTGAGAAGTCCGCCAAGCAGACTTCGAAACCAAATCACCCGCCTCCCACCAATGGCGGCTGCTGCCTCCGCCGCCGCATCCTTCTCTAACCTCCGGTTCCCGTCCATCTCCAGCCCTTCGTCTGGCGGCCGCCGCCCATTCTCCGCCGTTCGATTCCTCGCCTCCGTCCGCCCTCCCCACCTCCGGATATTTCCTCCCTGCCCCGCCCGGCGTCCCCTCGTCGCCGGATCCGGCGACGGCGGGATCGGGAACGGCGGCGGCGGCGGCGGCGGCGGAGGCGGCCGTGGTGGAGGGGAAGATGGGGACTCCGGCCGGAAGAACCGGACGGAGGCTCTCCTGGCCCTGACGGAGCTCGGCCGGACGCTGGACAGCCTCCCCAAAGACCTTGCGGCAGCCGTCGAGGCCGGGAGGATTCCCGGGGCGATCGTGCACCGCTTCGCCGAGCTTGAGAAGTCTCCGTTCTTCCGGTGGCTTCTCCAGTTTGGGGGGTTCAAGGAAAGGCTTCTGGCTGACGACCTCTTCTTGGCCAAGGTCGTCATGGAGTGCGGCGTCGGCATCTTTACCAAGGTCCCCCCCCACACCTTTTTTGCTAGTTTTTGACTCGATTTCTTATGTTGTGGTTACATTAATTGGATATTTTCCATGATTTTACTTATATCTTTTGCCAATTTTGGCTTGGTTTAGTTCTTGATAGCTGTAGCTTATTTTCCTTTGAACTTTACCTGAATGGAAGTCTGGAAGAAAGGCATTTTGAGATATTTTTGTAGGTCAATGCACCTTGGTGTCAGTGCTCGATTGAAGCATATTGCAGCATCTTTGTGTTGTCTCTTGTGTTCTACTGCAATAACAGAAATGATGCATCTGTGCTCTATGTAGAAGAGTGATTATTTTGTTTTGGTTTATGGTTTTATTTGACCTAATGATTGAGGGAAATCTGTGTAATCGTAGCAATTGCAAGCGATTCTTTTGCTGCTGCTTTGGTGACAGTCTTTCTAAATTCTAATATTTATTTGCACAATAATCATATATTTTGAATATGATGTGTGTATTGGGATTTATTGTCCTAGATATGTTTTAGTTGCTTAAGCTTGTCATTTGCGTAAGCACACAAAGTAATAAGCATCACTAGTTCAGCCCTTGCATTTATATAAGTTCATTATGATATGAAAAATGTATCAAAACTTGATTTCCTCCAATTCAAGCAACACTCTGGTTGCAAATTGTTGTTTAAAAATAATAATAAGGGCTTACATGTGAGAAGATAATGGCAATGAGGGTCCGGCACCTTTGGAAATGTGACTGAAATAGCTATCCTAGACAGTCTTGTAGTCTTCTTGTCCATTTTCTTTGTCAACCCGCTGCCAATCACATACGAGCCATGCAAAATATCTTACAATATGCATATTTTTTTAATCATCATTTTACCTTGTTCGTAGAATGATAAAAGAGTTCAGAATGAGTTACGATAAAATACAAACCATGTAGTCATGCTGGTAATATAGATAAATGCCCAGCCATGGCTTAAAATCCTGCTAACAATAGATGTTACATCAGGAACTTCTTTTGTGGTTAATAAGATACTAAAAGAAAAAAGTTTGCATTGAGTATAAAATGTGGCTTGAAGAGAGACTGATTCCCTAATCATAATATTCAAAACAGTTATGTTCCTAAATCCACTCAAAAGATCGACTTTGGTGTTTCCACACACAATATTAAAACTTCGAAGTATTTTCTTTCATGAAATACATGGGAGAACAATGCTTTACAGTAAGAAGTAGGTTCGTGAAGACAACTTATTCCTTACTCCTTTGTGTTAATTTTAAACTATTGATTTATGTTGAATTTTTAAAGCACCTCATATATGCTATGACTCTTCTAATATTAATGTCGAATTTTGAAAGCATCAAATATTTTTATTCTACAATTTGATTGTAGACTAGCTTAATGGGCGGGCCGAGCCAGGCTCAACCTATGGTATCCGTTAATTTTTTCAGGCTAGGTTCTGGTCTGGCTTAGCGTTCAGGCTTACTTCCCAGGCTCGAGTCCGCTACTTATCGGGCTTTGGGTTCGGACCAAGTCACGGGCTTTGCCAAAGAATCTCTCTCTTAAAAAAAGCTCTTGGGGAGGGGAGGGAGGTAGGGGGTGGTTGGACTAGTGGGAAGAGGAGGAGGAGGAGGAGGCCGAGGGAAGGGGGAGGTGGGATGAGGGGCGGCCAGGGCGGTGGGAAGAGGAGGTGGTAGCGGGACAAGGGGAGACCGAACTGGTGGGGAGGTGGGATGGGGGGCAATCGGGGGTGGGGGGACGAGGGGCGGCCGGGATTGTGGGAGGGGGAGGAGGAGGTGGGGGGAGAGAGATGGAAAGGATGAGATGTGGAAGAAGATAAAAGATATTTTATATTATATAATATATATTTTATGTTATATTATATTATATATTATAGATTAATATATTATATAAATATTGGGCTCAAGTCGAGGCCTGTTTACTCGGTGAGCTTAAATTTCAGGGCCGGCAGGGCCCTTTAGGCTTAAAAATTAGATCCATACCTGTCTAAAATGGTCGGGGCTCGGGTTTTGAGCAGGTCTACTTAATAGTGATTGTTGTTCATTTTCCAAAGACTAGGAGTGACATTGGTACTTTATATTTTGATTTATGCAAGATTTGAAAAACCAATAATACTATTGTATGTAATGCCCTATATTGAGCCCCACACTATGGTACATACGGTGTGATTCCACCTTGCATTGGCAGACCATGAGTTGGTATGAGTAAATACTAGTGGTATGTACTGTACACATACATGACTGGTACACCCTCATAGTGTGGTATTTCAAACCATGGCTTCATACTGATTTCTTATATACTTTTTTATGAACATCATTTGTTTACCTTGCATGGTTTGATGTTGCTGGCGTTGGAAATTCTTGATGCATTGTCATTGCAGATCAGGCCACATCTATAAACCAAAATGCTAATAAGGGAAGAAAGTGGGTTTGAGACTGCTATATTTTTTTCATTATGAATTTTGAGTACATAAAGTCTCGGTAAATTGACATGTTCAAGAAAGCTGATGTGGGTACGTGAACATTGAAAACCATTAATGACTGATAGATGCCACGTTCTTTTCCTAAATTTCTGGCTATCAACAGATAGGTGCTTATGTCACATTTATTCTCCCTAATTGTTTGAAAAAGTTGATGCATTGGAAACTTAAAATAATTCAAATTAGGAGATGAAATGCTGGTGAGGTTCTACCAAAAAAAAGCTGGCAAGGTAGTGTTTACAGTTTTAGAAGCTGATTAGATATCCTACTTAGAGATTACTCCACAAGCTATTTAAAAATCCAATTTAATAATTTAATCATATCATTTTGAATTGGTAGAATGATAATAATATATGTAACCCCTGATATTTGTGGACAACCAAAGTATAACTTTGTTTTTGTGGATTAAAGCTGTCTTGCAGTTTTAAGTTTTGGTTCAGTTCAGTACATAGCCTACAGTTTCTTTTTAAATTCAACTATGTTGCAAGATCTTAATGCCAATCGAAGCTAAGCAATAACTTAAGGGAAGACTAACAGTAACAAACATGTTTGCATCGGTAAAACCATGCTCTCGCCCACCCCCCACAACAAAGCTTGACCCTCCATATTCTTTGCCATTAACCCTCGATACGTTGAACAATATCGGCGGAACCAGTACCGGGCACCGTATCGGGTGTCCGGCGAGACGAGTTGGAACGGGCTCGCGCCATGTCGTGCTGAGCTAGTTCCGACACAGTAGAGGAGGTGGAGGAGAGAGGAAAAAAGAGAGAGAAGGGGAAGAGAGGGAGGGAGGCCGGCAGAAGGTGGCGGAGGCCGGTGGAGGGCTGTCGAAGGCCGACAACCTAGGCAGGAGCGGAGGAAACCTCCACGGTTGGAAAACAGGGTGGGTCCCCTGATTTGCCTACTTCATTTAAAAATTACAAAGTAAAAAAAGGGCCGGACCTGATTTGTTCGAAACAGGGGACCTGCCCTGTTTTCCGGCTGTGGAGCCCAGAGGATCGTCCTCCGCATGGCTCGCCGGCCTCCGTCGGCCCTCCGCCTGTCGGCCTCCACCTCCTTCTCTCTTCCTTCCACTCTCTCTTCCTCCCTCTACCGCTCATTCTCTCTTTTTCTCTCTTTCCTTCTCCTTCTCCCTCTCTAGCAACAAATTTCGTTTCCGTTGCTGGAACCGTGCTGGTCAACCGTCAGGACGGCTCAGAACGGCCGGAACTGTCCGGTTCGGGATGGTTTTGGCGACCCTGGCATTGAGTATCCTTTTTTTTAAGGATAAGAAACAATTTGTCTTGCATACTCAAATCACGACCTTTACTTTTCTATATTTATGTGTTGCTAATTATAATATTTTTTATATTATCAAGAATTTCTTAGTCTAAGGAGGCAAAAAAACTGTGTATGGGTTAGTTCCAGGTTGGGAAATAACTTCAAATTACAATTTTGTTTGATATAGACCTGAACTTGGAGAACATTATATCTTTGAAATGGCATCCAATTTTAATTTGGTCAAAATTATAGAACAAATTGGCTTTTTTTTTCCTGGTTTAGTTGCAATTTGAGCAATCTTACTATTTGACTTAGTTTTGAAGCTTTATAATAAGAACCCAGATTGTTCAAATTTTAACTCAAACATTTTCTTTTCTTTTTTTTTGTTGTGAAATCTATCAGGATGAAGTGTTCTTTATTTGCTGAAATGATACCTTTTGAGTTTCCTTGCATTCATTTCATCTTATATAATTTTCAGTGATTTGTTTTCTGAAAGAATTTATGACTGCCAATGCTGATCTGTTGGGCTTTCATTTTTCAGACTGCTGCTGAGTGGGAACGTCGCAGAGAGAATTTTGTCAAGGAACTGGATTTTGTTTTCGCAGATGTGGTATGAGTTTTGCTAGAAGCATTTCCTGTATCTTATCGTGGGGTTGCACAAGAAAAGTTTCACTTTCTTCTCTTTCTTTATTCTTCTTGATCTGTCATATGCTGAGAAATTGCTTTTCTGATTATATACATCAATATAAAATCATCATGTCAAGAATAATAAATAAAACTTTCCATTAGACTATGGTAGTAAATGATTCTAAATAATTGAGCTTACACTATCTTCTAGAATCACCTTTTTCTCACTAATAATAAAAATGGACTTGACTTCAGAACTTGTATAGTTCCAATCTATTAGAACACGAGGCTATGCGATCTTAATGCAAGTTGTCTTACTTAAACAAGAAGCTAAATTGCTCGAATGGCATTGAGACTAGGAAGCCTCAAGTAATAGCTTTTGCCTAGCCGCTTTTATGAAACAAACATGAAAATCAAATGCCCTGTTTATTGTGCAAGCAAGCTGGAACAACACTTTACATAAAATAGGTTGGCAAAATGGGAAGCATGACAATGTGCGTTTTTTAAAACATATTATTACTAGATCTATCGTTAAGGCACATATGGAGAAATTTATGACGCCAAATATAAATCTAATGGTTACCTTTGAAAAAAGAAATATGGTCTACGTCTTATGATAGTTTATATGATAGGCTGGGCTTTGAAGAAGGTAAGCACAGAGTTATCGATAAGCTAAATCAGAAGCACAACACACAGACGTGTGCATGCACACATGCACAGAGAGAGAGAGAGAGGATAATATAATTTTAATGAGAGATGGTAAGATTAAAGAAGGATTGGACCATTGCTTTTGTGAGTTAGAAACTATTCAGCAAACACACAATCAGGCATTTGGCATGGATACCATTATTCAACAAAATATTTGAACCAGTTGTTTGGATTAAGGTGAACTTTTGGGCTGAATGAATAGAGTTCAGGAAGTTATGAGAGAAAACATATGTACTTGGCTAATTGGCAGCCTGGCTCACTCATTATATATAGAAATTAAGGTTTGCACTATATCATTAGAGAAAATGTATAGAGATGCACATTTCTAAGTGACGCAACAATTGAACTAACTATCATAAAAATAAATTTATGAAGTGCACTGTGAAGTTATGAGAAAGAGAGAGGGGTTGGGGAGCAGGGGACAAGGACCAAGAACAGCAATCACAATATGGAGGAACCAATACGGATGTGTGCTAAGAAAGTAATACATTTTCTTTGGCTTGCTTTCGAACTAACAAAAAGATTAAATAGAAGAGAGAATTGAAGTTTAGTGGCAAATGATGAAACCATACATAGAGCATCAAGAGAGGTAGTTTAGTGGCATTAAAGATGAAAAGAGGACTTAAAATATGAACTGAAATTATTAAGGATATTTACGATAAAACAGTGCCAAACACTGACAATAGTAATGGAGAAACTAGTAGCTTTCCAGGCTGTTCCAAAGGTCTCACGCTTGTTTCAAATGATCTTAATGTTGTATAGAAATGTTCTAGTGGTAACTAGTGATATGTGGTTTAAGTTGAATGGTAAATTGGAACTATGCAGGGAAAATCAAGTGTTAATGGGTCTTAATGATAAACCTATCAAGCAAAGGTGCATCTAGGGTGATCAGAGATTGATACATGATTTTAAGACTCAAGGAATTTTACAAGATGGCAATATTACTCATAATGTTGGATGAATTAATACATAGTATTTGTAATCCTATACTGAAAGAGCGATACCCACTTCAAAATCTTGACCCCCTCATGCTTTTGATGTTTCAACCCCCTTAACAATCTACCAAATTTTAACTTCAGCAGAAAACGACCATAAAGATGGCGCTTTTTATTTCTTTTGTCATTGTAGATTAGATTTTAAGGAATGTGGCCCAGTGAATAACCATTCAAACAAGCATTATGTGCAACATGCATGAGTACTGGAACCCCTTTGCTTGCAGGGGGGTTGGGCTCTGCCACATGCTCATCCAACATTGGTACTGCTTGTGCAATATGGCATGGACCAGCACATCAGTTCCTAATCCTTGGTTATATGAACCATTATTATATTTTAATTAAGATATCAGCATGAATAACTTTATAAAGAAAAAAAAAATCTTACCATTAAGAGTAGTAGTGTAACAATTTAGGATGGTCACTTCTTTCAAAAATAAATTTTTAATGAAAAAAATATTTAGGAACTTTTTCTCTAGTTTTTCCGGAGTGCACTGTGTCCCCACTTCCATATGTATGTATGTATGTATGTATGTATGTATGTATGTGTGTGTGTGTATGTATGTATATCCTTATGTATGACTAAGCAACTTTCGGTAATAAAGGGGCCTGCCATGAAAACTATAAAGCTTGTTAAAGTTTGATTATTTTTCATGACTTGCTTTGACCTTGATGCCAATTGGTTCCCATTTTCTGGGTAAACAAACTTTTGGTAAGAAAGGAGCCTGCCATGAAAACTTAAAAGGCTAGTTGGCCTGATAGAAAAAATGTTTTTCTTAGATAATTTGTTTTTCATTAGCTGAACCATTCCCTGCTTCTTACTACATCGTTTATTTGCATGCTACACAACCTTTTGTTTTAGGCGATGGCCATAGTTGCTGATTTTATGCTTGTCTGGCTTCCTGCACCAACTGTTTCTCTTCGACCACCTCTGGCATTCAGTGCTGGACCTATTGCCAAATTCTTTTACAGCTGCCCTGATAATGCTTTTCAGGTGAATGCTACGAGTCCAAGAAATTATTTGAGATAATTGTGTAACTCTTATCGATAATGTTGGAACTTTTTTTTTTCCAGGTTGCTTTGGCTGGAACATCATACTCATTATTGCAGAGAGTTGGTGCAATAGTGGTAAATCTACAAAAATGCTTCATTGATCTGTTGTGATCAACTATCTGCGAAAAACTAAATAACTAATTGAGTTATTAATTCATATTCATATGGTAATTTCCTTCTTTTTCCTTTTTTATGTGCAGAGAAATGGGTCAAAGCTATTTGCCGTTGGGACTGGTGCATCTCTGGTAGGCTAGATTCTTTCACCAATTAGGGGGTTTCTGTGACAAATTCCAGTATTTTCTTAAAACTTTTACCATGATATCATTCACATCTTCATTTTCTTTTTGGCAAAGTGGGGGTAGCTTATGATACTTCTAATTTTTCGGAGGTCATATTCTTCTGTGGTATTTCAATCATACCCATAGATGCATTGTTGCAATGTCTATCTTCGAGATTCTTTTATGTTCTAGAAGGTTGAGAAATAGAAATGTTTTGTAATTCTTGCTGCATGGTATTAAGCCATGCCTGATTGCCCTTCATAAGTGTGTTTGGTAGTGGCCCTGCCCTTCAGTCAAGTCCATGCCGATGATGTCTAAAAGGTGCCAAGAGTTTCTGTCAGCTTGGTTTTAACTTTTGATTAGCTGCTTTTCTTCCAACTACTATCCACTCCCGTAGAATTTGTAGATGTTAATTTTTTTTGGAGTAAAGAAGCCTGGGTTGCCTGGTTAATGATCAACATTGCACAATCAAACCTAAAAGCATATTTTGCTTTTGGGAATTGCATTTCCCTACTGTATGTATCATTCTTGTTTTGGTTTCCCATGGGTCAATGATTAAGCATCATGGTATGGATTGGGAAATTGATTCTACTGATTCCCTGGCAGTGTCTATGTTCTCATTTTCACCCTTAATTATGTTAGTATTGCAACTTCTTGTTTTACTGGAATAATATCTTCATGGATTTGTTTATTTGGACAATTTCTTCTGGAAGTTGTCTTTTTTTAAAAGACTCAGTTTAGTTAATGTATAAATAAAGAAAACGTTAAATGATATAATTAAATTATCCACTGCTAAGAGATTAATTATTTCCTCAGCATTGTATTTATGTTTTTACTCATGAGCATTCTGGATATCTATATGAAGTAATCGATGCATGTGTATTCCCAAGGCTTGGGAGGTTTGTTCAGAATATAACAGTTGAAATGGCTGCTCAGCAAGCCAATCAGTAAATCCTGTATTCATATATTATCATTTTGGTTAATTCATTAAGCATATCAACAAGTAACCAAAATAATTATAAGCAAAATTTTCAGCCGTCAGCTGAATTCAGTCTTTTTGCAGATTGGTGTTGGTACAACGAATGCCTTGATTAATGCAAGAAAGACATTGGATAAGAATTTTGCTGGTGAAGCAGAGGATGTCCCTATATTATCAACTAGTGTTGCCTATGGTGTCTATATGGCAGTGTCCAGTAACCTTAGGTATGTATACCTCTTGGGCATTTACATTATTAAATTGTTCTTCCACTATTTATATAACAAGGTCAACATTTGGCAACTTCTGACAGCTATTTTCTCTTTCTAAACAAAATCCTTTATTCCATACCTTTTTTTTATTGAGTATCTGAAAAAGTTCAAATAAATATTGCTGTTCATCCTTGTGTCTGGCTAATGAGCTTGATGCTCCTTTAGTATCTTGTATCCTGGATCTCTGCAGGTTCTCTTTTTTCATGTCATTCATTGGCATAAACTTTCTTCCATGTCATATAGTTATAGTGCATTTGAAAAGAATCTTGCATATAATTTAATCTATATTTCAAAATAATTTAAACTTTCAGGGCAGGTAAGTAGTTGGTATCATGGGCCCCTCATTTTGTATACCCAGTTCCCAAGAAATAGAATTTTGTTAGAAGCTTTCTGCTTTCTCTTGTGCTCTTTAGTGTTTTCTTCTCTTATGCTTAATTTCTAAAGAACTCTTTAAGTGCAAGAAGTGTTAAAGCTGACTTGTCCATAGAGGAGCTTGCAAGAGTGCTGTAAGAACATTGGTAACTTTTGTTTATTAATGTTGGTATTCAACCACATTGGTGACCTTTGTTTTGGGTGGAACCATGGAAAAGTTTGTGTTCTGGTGCAAGAAGGGATGAGCTCCGGATCAAGGAAGAATTTTGCTCATGCATCTAAAATAAGTGAATTGGTGGGAAATATTGTAATGATGTGCCATCTTGCTTATGCCATGTACACTAGCACCAATACACGGGGAAAGGAGAAAACGGCTCGCTCCATTGATTGTATGAAAAGTTATAATATCAATAGAAGCAGAAGGAACTAAAGGACTCTATAGGATATTTTGAATTAAAATGGAAAAGGCGCTAGAATTCTATCCAAGTTCTACTAGATGGTGGGACTTTCGTTCAATTAGTGAGAAGGATATCAAAAGGGAGAGAGAACCAAGGCTGCAGAACCAATAAGAGACTATCCAGTGAACTTAAGACCTTAGAGCTAGATGACAGAGCCCATTAAGCTAAATATAATGAAGGAGCATTCATTTGCCCGAAGTACCTCAAATCACAACATCATATATAGCATGATTAGCAGGCAGTATGGTACTGGTTTGTACCCTGCCATTTTGTGATGTACCTTTTTTTTTCTTTCAATTTTGAATTGAAGTCGGCAAACCATTTGCCGACTTCAGTTCGAAAATGACAAAAAAAAATTTATAGGGCATCCCATGTTTCGAAATGAAATAGAGGAACCCTTTGCTGATGATATGAGGGCTTTCGAGCCCTCTCTCCGACCTCTCTCTTCCTTTAAGGTAGAGTTTAAGTGAAGCTACAAAGGACCAATCGTCCAATATTTTATAGGCTTGGAAGCAAGATTTTAAATATTGTGAGGTGGGGGTATCCCGATTATTCCGTAGAATGGGACATCCCACGTCCCGACACTTTGGAGGATGAGTGTTTTGTTTTGTCCCGGTCATTTTCTCAACTTAACCCATCCCAACATTCAAAATAGAAAAAATCTGAGATTTCTTGCATCTAGACACTTAGGAAGATGCGTGCCCCATCTCGTATGGTCCATTACTCGCCTCATCCCTTTCCGACACTCGGGAAGTACCCTTTCCCTACATTCGAGAAAGTGGAATGCCCCATGATCCCAATAATATTTGTAACCTTGCTGGAAAGAGTCTAGATATGTCCAATGCTTGTGATTGCCTTTTCTCTCATATAATGCATCTTTTTTTGGTTTAACCCCTGCCTCCTCTGGAAGAAATTAGGAAAAATAGTCTAGACGGGGCGGGGGGGATGATGGCTTTTGATTTCATAAGCTAGTTTGGTCTCAAAGGTAAAAATAAGCCAAAGAGCTAAATGAAAAGCAATTCAAAATTTTTGAGATTAATAAATAAAATAATGATATCAAGTTGCTATATGATTATTGAAACTCTTAAACTTTAAAGAATTATATGTTGAAAAAGGCATCCCAATGCATGAGACTCTCGCCACTACGAGGTCTAAGGAGGGTTAGATATATGCAGCCGTACCCCACATGCAGAGAGGGTATTTTCATATTTTGAATTCATAATACTTAGGTCACAATGGTACAACCTTATCATACACCAAGCACCGCCCTCTCAAGGAATTATATGTTGATCTATAAAATTGACCTGATGTCAAAGCCTCAAAGGGCACATATTAGAAATAGATGATAAAGCTATGAAAAAGCATCCTTTAACATGGTGTAGGGTTTATTGGAATGGTTGTTGTTTTTTTTTTTCTGTGGAATGAAAACATATGTAAGATTGACCTTATTTTATATAAATACAAATATTGTATAATATATCACTAAATTATCTCTCATAGAATGTAGTTTCTATTTCAATGATCAACTCATCCCCCTAATAACTACCCAAATTCATCACCTTGTTTGTCTGTATGGTAGTATAGGAATATGCATTCACATGCACTTTTGGAAAATTAAATAAGAATTCTAAGAGCATTTAAGATTGATTTTATTTGAACAGCTTTCACATGAACCATTATCTGGTTTATGATTCCTTAACTTTAAATTCATATGTTGTCTAGCACCTTTCTTCTAGCTGTAGCTAGTGAATCAGGAGTGAACAAAAAAAGGCATGAATCAGTCATTTCTTGTTAATTTTATTGATGAATCAGTCATTTCCTGTACTCAATAGGTACCAGATACTGGCGGGTGTAATAGAACAGCGAATCCTGGAGCCACTGCTACACAGCCACAAACTCATTTTAAGTGCATCGTGCTTTGCAGTTCGTACAGGAAACACATTTTTGGGATCTCTAATGTGAGATTTCTTTAGGGTTATTTTGGAAATTTTATAACTATAATTTGCTTGAAGTTTCTATATATCTTTAGATTGATACTCATCTTCTATTGAGCAGGTGGGTTGACTATGCCCGCTGGATAGGAATCCAAAAGATCCGGGAGTAGTTCATAGCACATAGTGAATACTGCTAGTCTGTTTTCTTTCTGCATAACCATGTGGCGAAAGTTCAATCAGAGGTGGGTGCCTTAGCCATGTTGTTCTATGAAGTCCACCACTCTTGATGATCAATATGAAAGGCCATTTGTGGCTGCCAATATTAATTTATAAATTATTTTTCATATTGTTTTCCCTTGTCTTTGCAACAGTGGAAAGTGTTGATATTATTTTTGAACCAGATGGTTGATTTTGGTGATTCATCGCAACACAATTTTTTTATGGTTTGCAGAACTTCATACTATGTTTATTTTATAAGCACCAAATCTAGATCAAGTCTTCAATTGTATACAAGTTAGTCAACTTACTTGCACTTTATGCCGTGTTTGGGGGGTCTTCAAACTTCATAATTCTATCCTTCTCCTTGTTTTGCACCTGTTGTTAGTTGCAAAATTTTATAAGGTGGGTTGTTAAGAGGGCAAAGCTCTAATATAGAAAAGTGTAAAGGAGAGATCAATCCTAACTCTAAAATTGCGCTTAAAATTTCATGATTTATAGGTTTAGGAATTTTCATTAGACAACCAAGCACCTGCCAATAAAAACATCTTACCAAAAAGAAAAAAATACTGTAAAAAACCATAACTCATATTAAAAAATTGCAATTTCACAAGATTTTGTAATTTTAGAGTTCGTTCAAGTGCACTGTTAAACCTTTTCGATCGAAGAAATTGTCATCAACTATGAAATTTGTTTTATTTAAACTGGCTAAATTGCAACTACAAGTTGTTTCTTTTTTTGTCTTTTCCTACTATGTGGAGAAACCAATGGTGGCTTCCTGAAGAAATGTTGCATGTACATGTTTCAATATTACGTTTCCTCTAGAAAAATAATCAATGAAGATTGTGTTGACTACTTTTGAATTTGAAGTTATGGTTATGAACTATACAGGTGTCTTATTGTGCTTAAATTAGTAACTAAAACAAATATACAGAAACTGGTATACAACCTCTATCAACTCTAAAAAGGACAAAAATTAAGTGCATGAATAATCCTGCATGATTGAATTTAATTTCTTTCTGGATTCATAGATTAGGCAGTTCTATTTGGGCATGACCCACTTTGCTGATTAATCAAGCAACCCAAGATATTTTTTAACATCCTTGAAACACTAATGGAAATCGAAATCGTTGGATGGTGCAGGAGAATTCGTCGTATCATGTTGCTCAATGTTGTGAATCCAATATATTCAAATATCTCAATGTTTAAACTGAGAAAACATATTCCAATATCTAACATGTTTGGTGATAATATTGTATTACACATGCAAAGTTATAATTGAAATTTTTTTAAAAAAATTGCTGATACAACATAGAATAAGGAACATGATTAGTAAATGTCATCATGCAACTTCCTATGATCCAAGTTACATTAGCCTCCTGCATGAGAAAAAGTTTAAAGTTTTGAGGTGGTAAATTGAATCTCATAATTTAATATTTGTTGACAGCCTACAAATAATGTATTTCATTAGAATAGCATCAGTCACGTGAATTGCAAGTTAAATCAGGTTTGTTTGGGGGTTTCAATTGTCTTTTTCAGGAAAAACAAGTTACAATTTTTTTTAAAATGTATTTATGTTACAAGAAGCAAGACTTACTACTACAGGGTACAATAAAATGACTTCCTCATCATGTCAATCTCAATGAGCTGAATTGTTTGTATATGAGAACCCAATATTGAGACTAGATTAGCTGCCTAATGGTAAATTTCAGTGGTTCGGGTCAGATCTTCCATGAGTAGTCTTTTATGTGCTTGACCATCCAATTTTTCTGAGTCATCTAATGATTATGAAAAACTGACAGAACAAAGCCCCCTAATTCTAGCTGATATTGAAGAGGCTTAGCCCCTCATTACTGACAGAAAAAAGGAGGAAAAAGGAAAAGGTGCCCTTTCAAGTATTATTTCCATGGCTTAAAGAAATTAAAAATATGAAGTGCACTTTTATATTTGAAATTTGATATCTTTCAAATTTTTAATAAAAAAAATTGTTTTGAAAACCTAAAAGCTTATTGTCTTTGTTTTCAATATGTTCCAAATAATTTTTGAAAATGCTTTCCTGAACCATCAAGGGCGAAGTTGGCATTTCAGCTGCTAACAATCTACCAACTTGCCATGTTTGGTACCAAAAAAATGCAGGTTCGAACCAGTTCGCAGAGATTATTGAGTAATCATATGAACAAAGTGACATAGCTTATATCTTAGATGAAAAAACATGTCAAGAATAAGGTTATACATTATCGGTAACAAAGCCCCCTAATTCTAGCTGATATTGGAGGGGATTAGCCCCTCATTACTGACAGAAAAAAAGGAGGAAAAAGAAAAAGGTGTCCTCTCGAGTATTATTTCTATGGCTTAAGGAAATTAAAAATATGAAGTGCACTTTTATATTTGAAATTTGATATCTTTTAACTTTTTAATAGAAAAAAATTATTTTGAAAACCTAAAAGCTTTTTGTCTTTGTTTTCAATATGTTCTGAATAATTTTTGAAAATGCTTTTCTGAACCATCAAGTGCAGAGTTGGCATTTCCACTGCTAACAATCTACCAACTTGCCATGTTTGATACCAAAAAATTGCAGGTTCAAACCTAGTCACAGAGATTATTGAGTAATCATATGAACAAAGTGACATAGCTCATATCTTAGATGAAGAAACATGTCAAGAATAAGGCTATACATCATCGGTAATCTTTCATTGAGAGTGTTCAGTGCTTAAGAACAAGTTAGATACATCTATTATGACATAAAGTATTTCTAATTACAAGAGAAATGGATATCATCAAGCTCTCTGGTGTTCTCATTAATACCATATTGGAGCAGTTCGATATAATATTAATCTATGAAGTGAGGAGTCTCTTGATCATTGATGATCTAGAGTCCTTATTGATAGAACCTCGGACTAGTCCAGGATAATACTGATCCATGGAGTCTGGAGTCTCTTGATTACTGATGAAACAAAAATAGATGTTTTGGTCCTATTGTATCATCCATCTGTCTGGTGTCCTCATTCATAATAATATTAATCTTTGGAGTCAGGAGTATCTTGATAGCTAATAAAACCATCAACAGGTAGTTGTCGTGGTGCCACTATGTCATCCATCCATCTAATGTCCTCATTGATAACATCTTGGAGCAGTCCACCATGAAGTCTGCAGTCTCTTGATCACTAGTGAAATTATGAACAAATCGTTATGGGGCCCCTATATAATCCATCCATCTAGTGTCCTCATTGATCGCATCTTGGAGCAGCGCTCCATGAAGCTAGTAGTCTCTTGATCACTACCAAACATTGCTAAAGGAATCTTGGTTGAGTCTATGTAAAAAAGCCTTTATGATAATAGGGCTTGTTCTAGCTCTTAGTTTGAGGACGTATCAAATTCCCATCACTATCAAACTTTCTGGGAGGCTGCCATGCTAATAGGACTTCTTCCTATCAAAAAAGACTCGGATCTGATGCAGATGGTACTGCGATTGTTTTCTCGTAGAATCACAAGATACACTTATTATTGCAGGTGGCTTGTCTGCCCAAACATTTGGAGGTCTAGAAGCCTAGTCTGTAGCATTTTTCAGAGGAGCTGCATGTTCACCAAAACAGGTTTTAGTCTAAAGGATTTCACATGCTTTACAGGGACAGGAGTACTATTTCTCAATGATTGTTAGTCGTCCAGGTATGGAATTGTCAACGTATCAATGAGTATGCAAGAGGAAGAAGCAATGGCATCAAGAATTATATGCAAAAACATGATCTGCTTGACATTATTCTGCAAAATTATTTAGAAAAGATGCATTAAATAATATTTTCTACCTGGAAAATAATCAAGGGGATGAATCTTCGGATGATGGCGGGGAAGCTCCATTATGGCTTGGAGATCATGGGTTTGAAGTACAAAAAAGTCTCTTCATACGTGGAGGTAAGACTGTATATATCAAACCCTCCCTAGATCATTCGATTGTAGGAGTCTTATGCACTAGATCGATGAACATCATTTAAAAAAGTTAGAACATGTGATTAATAAAACAAAAAGTTTTTATACGAAAGATCTAGTTGAACTCCCTAAAGCGTTGCCTACTATGATAGCGTCACGCCTCGAATCCGGTGCATAACAGATGCCGCATATCTGCAAGACGGATCATAAGCATTCAAGGCTATCGATCAAAGAGCAATAATATTAATTTTTCGATCCTCATAAAATCAATTTAATAAAGATTCAATCAAATCATTCTCACAAGCAAATTTCCCAAAGTACCAAGAGGCATGATGTTCCAACGAATTATTATTGTTCAAACAAAATAAAATATCCAAAAAATTTAAAGTCTAGATGACTCAAGCATCTTCAAGCAATTTAGCGCTCTCCTTCAAGTTTCGAGCGATCATGATTCAGGATCTAAAAATATAAGAAAACAATGATGAGCTACTCTAGCCCAATATACAACATAATACATTAAAGTGGGGTCTAAGCAAGCAAAAAAATAAAATAAAATCAAATAGCATGATATTGATCGGTAAGAAATCAAAATTTATTTCTAATAAATTGATAGTAGATCCAATATTAGGCTATAGCCATGTAACCAGTAGCATGAGTCAGATAATAGATACAATATGCACAAAGTGACGGATAACATATACCACTATCTTAATCACTTGTGTTTCGGCGTTAAAACTAGTTTTTTAGATTATAAGTCGAGAGGACCAACGTATAATCCCTTAGGGTCATCTGCTAGCAGAAAAAAAAATCTAGAAAGAGAAAGAAAAGTAGAGAGAGGAGAGAGAAAGAGAGATAAAATTTGGAAGACGAAGACAGGGGAAATCAGCGATGGAAAAAGAGAAGTAAGAAAAAGCAACAGTCAAAAATACAAGGGTTTCGACCCTTTCATGCTTATTTTCATGATCCCTAGCAGTGAAGCTCTAGTGACGACTGAGAGTAGCACTGGAGACAGGCCCGCATCTTCGGCGACAAGCACCGGTAGTAGAGAAGGCCAGAAAAAAGAAAATAAAAAAGTGTTTTTGGATACGAAAACAGAGGATAAACAATGCCTCTTATCCTTGGATTATTCTGGTGAAATCTCGGCCGGTGGTGAGGCTTATGATCAAAGAAGGGAAGGGAAAAAGATCCAAAGGCCTTACCTTGGTTCCGACGAGGGCTCGGCTGCAATCTTCAGCGAGCACAGTGAGCCTGATTCACGGTTTTCCAATAGGGGAAGAGAGCGAAAAGCGCGGTAGGCTATGGCAATTTTCTAGTGAGGAAGAACTGGGGTTGGGGCCTTTAAATAGGAATAGAGGCTAGGCTTTCTTAGCCTCCGGCAAAGTTGGAGGAGGAGGAGGAGGAGGACTCATCCTCCTTCCTTTGTGTTCGAGCAGGGCTTGCCCTGTTTGGACAATGGGATTGGACCATCGGGCCTTCTATTTAGTGCCGGGTCGGGCCAAGAGGCTGGCCCATATATTCAACGTGAGGTTGGGCTTCACAGACACCCACACCTCCTTCCCCTCACCAACGTGCGCATAACCATTTCCACCTCGACTACATTGGCTGGTGGTTCTACGATGCTTCAAACAATGAAGGTTATTTGAGAGGGGGGAAGGTGTATGACAATCAGGTTGATGAGAAGATGTTTTTCACAGCTGGAAGCCGTTGGTGACCATTAGGATTTCTCATTCTATAGTAATGCGCATTACCATGTCAAAAGTGAGGTATTTGGAATTGAAGTTTATTTTGATCCGTAAAACTGTTATATTAAACAATTATTTGGTATAAATTTAATACATATATGTGTGTGTGTATATATATATATATGGCTCAATGTAATAACTTTAACGAACTATAAGTTAATAAGAGGACAGAAAGAATATAAATATAGGACACCATAAACAATTCTGTCGGAGATAATCAAAATTCGACACTATTGAAAAGCAGAATAGATACAATACAGATAATGTTGAGAATTAATACATCTTTACATCATCAAAACTCAACCAAAGGCTAATAGGCGAAGTAGGATCAATCAATTAGACCGCAATGCATCAAATCTAACATGAATCACTAGAACCTACGCAAACACAACATATGAGCAACTCATGCGTCCTCATTTGGCATGGGGAAGCGGCACAAAGGGCAGAAGTGGCTCTGCTCCAATCACTTGCTGAGGCACGTGCGATGGAACTCATGAACGGAATAGGTCCTCCACCACCTCCTCGTAGCAAAGGATTGAACTATGTTGTTGTCAAAGTCATAGAATACTGATCAGGATGTGACTTAAGTTTCAAAAACAGCAAACCAAACAGCAAAAATACAGCTGGAAAACAATTGTCCTTCGATCTCTCCGAGCAGATATTGCCCTTTTTATGAAAAGAGCCTTGCAATGTTCCCAAAATGTAGACCTCGTAACCAAACCACAGCTACAAAACTTAACTGTAACAAATGCTATGAAACTACAAACTGTGGAAAATATTAATCTGCAGGTGCTTCCCAGAGTATAACAAATCCATATGAAGAACATTTGAACCTAAAAGGTAGTTTTGAGTTTGTTGGTTTTATCAGTGTACCGTGGGAAGCTTCAGAAACCACTGTATCAGATCCAGTATGAGATGCATAATATACACTTTTATCATTTTCATCAAAGTTCTGCCCTGAAACTCTCAAGAACACCTCTTCCAAGGTTGTGACAGAGATACCATAACTCTCAATGCCAAAATTTCCCTCACTGTAACTGGAGTGACATTTTTCAGAGCTTAGATGTGGTCGTCTTATGCAACTGTCAATTTCTCGAAACATGTTCTCAAAGGAAGAAGATGATGTAAGAGGAAGTCTGAAGGAAATTTCTGTACCTACCTAAAGAAGCAGAAAATGAAATGCAAAAAGTTTCAGCAATAAAGAATAATTGAATGAACAACAGAAAAATAGGAGCAAGAAAATAGTAGGTTAACTTTAGTAAAAGTGGTTATCCAGGCTTTACAAGATAAAATGAACAACAAGCCTGCAATGAAAGGCAGATTATTAAAAAGATTAAAAACTATCTAAAACCATATTCCCCACATAGATCATTGAAATAAACATGATTTAGATGCAAGGACAGCAAAGTTGCTTTAGTACTCGTGGAATTAATTTCATGTCAAGTAAATAAATTGGCCATAAATGTAAAACCTTGGTTATCTTTTTCCTTGTATTTCATGTCTTTATCTACACCTAGGTCAGCGAAGTGTGTGCTTTTCTCTAACCCAAAAAAAAGATGCAGATAATCTTGTCTTCAACTTCAAATCATTCATCATGCCTTACAGGTTATTCTTCTTGATCATTGCAGGTACAATAAATGAAACCTCAATAACTGAAATCAGAAGAAAATGAAACAGAAGAGAGAAAGGTTTGTGAGGAAAACAAAGAATGGCGCCTTGCTACATACTGACCTAAAAATAATCCCTTTATTAGTATCAATTAGCACAACTGTTGAAGTAATGGAAATATAATTAAAAACCTCCTTTAGTGATAGGCCTTATTTAATTACATTTTGCAAACTATATATGGTGCCCAAATACATCTCACATGACATACGATATTGGAGCTCTTTTGAGCACCTAGTTCAACTGCTGCAAGCATCATGGAATATTATTGGAGCATTTGATATACTTAATGACTGAGACATAGTCCAGCAAAAGAGATTCTTTGATCTCCTAGTATTAAATGAGAGGAGTCATAACTCATGTATCTCTCCTTTCCTTTTATTTGGTTGTTATTTGAAAAACTTTGGATGTAGCAGAACTGCAGATTGATTAAGAATGCTTTTTGAAATCATGTTTGAAAGTCTTGAGTCAATGGTCTATCTAGAAAGATGAACTGTGATTCTGTGAAGAATTTGGAGTTATTTTGTTTCAAAGAAACATCTTGGCCAGCTTTGGTCTCTTTCATCCCTCTAACTAGTCCCTTTGCTCCTCATCTTTTCCTTCTTTGGTTCCTTTCTTTAGGTTTTTTAAATTATCATATTGTTAGAAGACTTAAATCGAATTAGGGAATTTATTTTAGTATAAGGAGTCCAGATCCAATGGGAATTGGCTACCTCATGCTTCCTATTTTTCTCGTCCTCGGTGGCTTTGGAAATTGTGAGTATCTTTTCTATATTGATTTTCCTTATTCTTGTAGGACAATTATCCATGGAGTCAATGTATTTATAGTGCCTAAAGAACATATATTCAATTGACCGATTTAATAAAATTGACCTAAACTCTAAATGTTTTTGAAGGTTTCAAACTGTCTAAAGTAAATATCCCATCTTTTACCTCTTTCTCATTTTCTGTTTCATCTGTTTCTGCTCAAAATACAATTGATAAGGGCTTTGGGTGTGGTCATCTTGACATCAAGTGTCCTTAGTGCATAACCGTCACATGCAATCAAAATGAAAAGTTTAAATCATAGACTTCAATTTGTATGCCATGGTTATAGGAGTTTTTCTTAACAAGCCAACTATCAAACCAGAGTTGCAAAGGAGGGCTGAGTTTGAAGCAAACTGGACAGGGAGATTGCTCAAAAGCTTGATCAGGTTAACAAGTTCCCTCTATCAATTCTTCAAGCCACAATAACTTAAGACTTCAAGCAACTTCAGAAGGACTGACAGGAACCAGCTTCAACATTAGTTATTATTGTTTAAGAGCCTATCAAACACATAATAGAGGATATGCAGGACCAATGCCTTTATGCAGAGGATGCTAAAGGTAAAAGGTTGTCATGACCAATGGTGCTTCATCAAGATGAATAACTGCAACCAGAGAGGTTTTCTTGTTTTCATCAAGTTATTATTATTAAGAAAATGAATGCATCAAGTGGTATAACAGGGTTTCAGTCTTTTCATGTGATGCCTCAACGAGAAGAATTTGTTTGAAGAATCCTTTTCTATTTGGTCCCATTGTTGTTAAAATCTTACAATTCATGATCCAGATCTTACGATCTGGACCAAAATGCCCCTAGATGATCCGATCCCATCCTTGGATCAGGATCAATGTAGGAACACAAGATTTAGATCCATATGACGTACTATATGATCCTCTTTGGATCAGAGGATCTAACTTGATTATGCTAATTAAAATCAAGAATGGATCAGTTTTCAGTAATTACCATAACTTTGGGGCTCTCAAACTATTTGCCAACAATAAGTCTTGGGTGATAAAATTAGAAAGTCTATTATTGAAGCTCATAGAGTTGATAAAAAAAAAGATTTTTTTTGTATTTTTACAGCCACACATTAAAGTCTCGTCCTTGTTTTTCTAAAACATTCTATGTAAAACTATTGTTAAATTGATTGATAATATATAAATTTCTTGAATAACCAAACAAAGTATTGTTCCATAAGACATGCTATGCGCCTATATTAGTCGAAACTAGACTTTTTGAAATGTAAGGGTTTCTGTTCACCATTCATCTATTTACAGTTGACTCAGATCTCATATTTCCTTATATTTAAAAAAAAAATCTGAAAGAAATCGAAAAACTCTTAGGAGTTATGATCCCATCCAATCTAGCCCCCTTTAGGGTTTATCACTCAATCCCAATCTTGATAACAATGTTTGGGCCCTTCAATCATGAGTGTTAAAGGTGAGCTTGCAAATATCAGTCACAACTATTTGGCGTGTTAAAGTTATTTTAAGCAGTTCGCAAATAGTGTTCACAGTTGATTAGAAAAAACCACTTGTCAAAACGTTTATAAAGGAGTGTCACTTAGATATTTATTATGAACAAGGTTGGCATACCGGTACCGGTTGGCGTACCGGTACCGGCTCGGACCGGTACGTACCGGTCCCGTATCGGTCCGTACCGGTCATGTACCGGTACGGCAGTTGTACCGGCCAGTTTTTCAATGACAAGCTCCCAGTACCGGATCCCACGCTGATCCGGTACCGGTCCCTGTCCGGACCGGTTCGTATCGGCCCGTGGCCGGTACGGGCCGGTACGGCATACCCTGGTTGTGAGTTTTATTTTCATGAAGAGTGATCCTCAAACATTACTTTGCAAACAACAGAACACAATCGAAATTCATATTTCATATTTTTGCTGCAGTTGATTCCGGATATCAGCAGTGGCATTTTGAGGTTCCCTACGGTGTCCACTGTCACTATTTCTGACCAACTCTCCTTGAAAAAGAGAATTGAATTACTTAATTAAGTATTTTAAAGTATCAGTGCAGCTTCAGACTCAATATTTGGATTTTGAATATCCTCTAAAGCTCCAGAGCATGTCCGAAAAACATACAACATTCTGTTACACTTCAAGTGGCAATAAACCATGCAAAACAACTGCAGCATTATGATAAAGAATATGCAGTTGTTTCAAGTCATCAACTAGGCAAAAGATAATGCATGAACCATTCAAATTAGAGAAAGTTGTAGTACTGCATGGATGCTGTCATTTAATTGATATTTTAGTTTCATAAGAGCATGTACATAGTGATCCGTATTTCTGTTCACAACACATACAGTGAAACATGGATAATTCTAAAGCATACTAGGAACAAATTTTTTACATTCTAAAATAAATATATAGCCACAACAAGAGCAATCCAAATAAAAGAAATAAATCATTGATACTCTATGAATCATGGAAAGTTGGAAACAACAGTTTCAATCAAGATGCTCCTAATGTCCATAGTTATTTCGTAAAAGCAAGAAGAAGATCGGCAAGAGATATCTGCTAAAGACCAAAAACGGATCAGTGAAAGAGAAGTACATCAGATAAGCATGTAGCAGTTGGAACATGACGATGAACAATGTCCGCAGCCACAGAGACACCATGTGCAGCCTAAATAGAATATTATGAATATTAGATAGTAAACAAGAGTTAAATTTATATTAAAAAACTGAAAGATAAGCTAAGAAACAAACCTTCACCATTGTAAGGGTGTAACCAACCCCGTATTTATGCTTTAAGTAAAGGGAGCTGCCAAGAAAAAGAAATTATACAGCTAAGAAGGTAGTTAAAGGCACAAACCCAAAAAAATGTTGTGTAGAATATAAGGAGCTTGGTAATTGCTATGTATTAAAATTTCTGAATGTTATTGCTTGCATTACCTCTTGAAAGTAAGATTTGACCTAGATCCTTGTTCACATAAGGTGGTACACCCACCAAATTACAAAATAAAGACATTAACTACATTCAACACACGGATAAGAGTAAGTTGGAAGGATGCAACCAAGATAAAGATACACCATCGAAATCAGTATCACTGGATAACTCAATATAGGTTCTATATGGTGGGAAGGCAAAACTATGGGATAGTTGAGGGAATTAGACCTTTCATGCTGAATGGATCACAATGTTGAGAAATAAAGAAGTGGACAATACATGGTAAGTAAAATATGATAAGGATGCTAAGGAGAAGATGTAGTTCAGATACTAAAGTTAAAATTAGAGTCCAATGGATAAGTTAAAGTAAATTGGGTTAAGAATAAGACTTTGGGATGTGTATTACTATGATGGTCTGGTCATATACAATGGAGGAAGCAAACATTGGTGCATACTGCATAGGATGACACATCATCGACATAACAAACAGGAGTAACTCAAAGACTACTTAGATCGTGGTGGTCCACAACAATGTGAAGATGCTTTGCCTACAATAGGATCAGGCTCTCAGTATAAATGAATGGAAGAAGAGGAACCTCAGTCTAAACCCCAAGAAACAAGGTCCCAGCATACTAAGTGTGCAGTCATGCTAGTAACTTTGTGCAGGCAAACCAGAAAAATAACAGAATATCTATTACAGAGTACATTAAGTATGTCTTAGTGAGTTCACTTTTTCTTTAGCCTAACTATTCTAAATCCATTAATCTCTCTTTGATCTCAAGCATAAAGAGGTGAATGAATAGACAGCGGATGTAGATAATTAGGATGCACTATATTGTAATAACTCAGGGTACAACCAAGAACATCCTCATCAAAGCCATCCATTAGTTCTTCTTCCTTAGCCTTGCACAAAATCTCCAGCAAAACCATCTGCTTCTGACCATCTCCATTTTAATTTTTTTCCAAGATTCTAGGTATCTACCAAACTGGTTGAATATAATACCTCAATGCTATCTTCTTTAAAGGAAAAGCTTAGTAGTTCTTGATAAAGTTGTTGACAGTAACTTACTACATAATCTTTCAGTAAGAATTTGAGTACCCATTGACAGATACAAAATTACAAATATCTGGCAGAGATATAGTAAGTTCCATATAACGTGGATCAGCAATCTTTTGAGGCTTTTCAACTATCAAAACAAAAGGAATCATGATGAAATTGAACCTAGATGCAACTGTCAGATGTCTATTTGAGAATAAAAACATATATAAAAAAACTTCCCCATAAGTCAATATTCCATGAATTTATTTACCGAAAGGCCAAAAAAAAATCAATTATATAATAATTAGAATATTAGATGAAGAGCATATCTTATTGCAATTATATAAATATATATGCTGATTAAACATCAAAAGTTTGAACAGGTGAGACCTTCCACAGCATCTCAAATGACCATTTGCCATGATAGCTATTCGATCACCTAGAACGTTGGCTTCATCCATGGAATGTGTTGTCAATAATATTATCCTTCCCTTCTTGATCTTCTTTATCAACTGCCATGTTGAATGCATTGAGTATGGATCCATACCACTGGTTGGTTCATCAAGGATGATAACCTGTGAATTGAGAACAAATTTTACATTTATGAAGTAACATGAAGAACAATATGGAAAGCAATTATTTTATCTTTACTGCACCTTGCTATTTCCAATAAGAGCAATACCAAGGGATAATTTCCTCTTCATTCCCCCAGAAAGTGCACCTACAATTGTGTCAACTTTGTCCGCCAAACCCACCTGATCTCAATCCAATTAGTGACGAAAACATCTAGGTTTGTTTCATAAAATTTCATAATGTCATGGTTGATTAATTATAACCATTATTCTTTTTCCACAATACCAATGCATGAAAATTGAATATTGTTTGTTAAGCGTGAGTACATTAGTTGTTTCCCGGTTGGTAACCTGAAAAGGCAATGGACTAAAGAAATGAAAAGGATGGAAAATTATGAAGTACCGATTAATACCTTCAGTTCATGTTATGATGCTCGTTTCTTGACTTATGTATATTTGGACATGTATGACAATGACTATACTCTTGACAATCAACAAGCACATAACTACTAACAGCTAACAGTCTTTTTTCCTTATCGTGACAACACTCTCGAAGTAGTGCGAACATGGACTGGAGAGATATGCATGGTAGGAGGCAACTCCCTTGCTGGAGATGTTAGCCATCTAAAGACTTTAAGAATCATAACAACCAATAATGTCTTAATCTCTCTAAACTGAAGTTTGTCATAAAGAGTGTTTGGCTGATGCTTGAAAAGAAGGAATTGGAAATTTTTATTGGAATTAGTAGACCCAAGAAAAGGACATGCAGAAATTTGGGCATTCAAACTAAGAGGTGTGGAATCAACTATATATTAGCTCTAATTTTTTTTCATAAATCACTGTTTGATTTTGAACAGTGGATCATTCAACAAACAATTGAAGCAAGTACACTAGGAAATCAAGCATTTGTCGAGATACAAGTTAGTTTATTGTAAAAGAACTTATAGAATCATCCGAGCAGTCAGTTTTAGCATTTGCAGAACTAGAAGAAGGACTGACAGGGATCAAGAATCAAAAAAAAATGTATACAAAAGCATCTTCCAGGTAGTTTACACATTAAGACCCACGTAACTCTTCATGCGAGATCCATTGCCAAGACATACTCATAAGCAATTTGAGGAACAGGTTAAAATAATTAATTAATTCAATGTACAATAACAATAGCTTTTTTTTACCTTTTTCAATGGATAAATAGTAATTTTCCTAGAAACTCGGGATAAGTGTTAGATATATGATATCTTAGCAAGGATGAACGCTCTCGGTTTCTTTCTAAAGTTCTAGTAAATTTAACCTTTTACTTTTTTTCTTCAAAGATTTATAAGAAAAGGAACATGACCAAGGACTTTGCCGCTATTTATAAAGCTACGGAGGAGCCTGGGATGAACCTATATATCTCTTGCAAGATAGGCATCTCTTCCATGGAAATTATCACTTGATTTTCAAAATAACACTCCCAGCAGGGGCGACAGAGCCGTCTAATTTGGCATGAATTTAATATATATTAATCACTTCAATGAATTATAAGTAAATAATAGAACAGAAAGAGTATAAATATTGGGCATCATAAACAAACCTATCCAAGATTATCAAAATTCAACACTATTGAAGAGCAGAATAGACACAGTATAGATAATGTTGATTTCCAATCAATTAAATGAGAAAAATAATACATCTTTACAGTATCAAAACTCAATATACAAAGCAGGATGCATCAATTACACCCATAACGCACCAAATCAAACATGAATCATGAACAACATATGTGTCTATTGTCCAACTCCAGTCGCTCGATGAGGAACTCGTGAGCCCACAGTCGGCATGGGAAAGCGGCACAAAGGGCAGAGGTGGCTCTTCTCCAACCATTTGCCGAGGCACGTCCGATGGAACTCGTGGGAGCATGGCATCGCCGTGACCTCCACCCCAACCTCCAAATCCTCACCAAAAGAAAGGACTCTTAACATAGATTATGCAGAGGAGTTCTCAGTTAAAGAGAAGAAATTGAAGGGAAGAAAATCTATTATTTTTGCAAATACTAAACATGACAGATAGGTATAGTAATGCATGGCATGCTTACTGAACCTTCCCACTACCCACTAACATTGCAAGTTTATATTCTTTTTATATTTTTAAAATCATTATGTGCATGAAGAATATCACATGGAAGACCAATCCACATTTACATAAGACTCCAAGCGTTACTCTTATAAAATGTGTGGTGATCTGTCCCAATGTTTTTCTCAAAAAAAAAAAAAAGGAATCCAAGTGTAGATGCCGGATGCATGGATCTGTTGTTGCATGGACATGGACATAGGAGTCTATGGAATCCGAGTACCATAGACTTTACCATGGTTGTAAAACAGTGGGTCTATAAAGCCATAATCCAACTCTTGATACATGATTTTTGTTTTCCAGTTTTGTGGATTCATAACTTGAACAACCGTCAGATCCATTCTTCCCAGATCACACAAACTAAAAAATCAGTCGTTGTCTATAAAAAGACATAACCTAAAACTAGATGCAGACTAAAGGAAAGGATGACAAAAATATGAAAATGGTAAAGATATATCATATTTTTCAAAAATTCACAATGAAACGAAGAAGTGTTATCTAGGACTGTCTTGTTCTATATTGTTTAGCTGTCTCATTTTCTGTGTCTTATTTGTGGGTTTAGGGCTGAATGAGGCCTGCAACCATGAAGTCATCCATCATTGTGGTGTGTTGAGGGGGCCCTACCCTGTTTTTCCATGCAATCATTTTATACCTAATGAAACAATTGGTGGCGTAAGCCACCATTTTGCAAAAAGATAATTTCCCAATATAAACAAAACTAGAGATCAATAGGAGTTAATTAGTTAGCAGAGCATTTATATTTCTCTTTCCATGCATCATTTGCTGGGGCCACAACCAAAACCTCCATAGAAGCCAGAGATTACAGCAGAGAAAGCAGGATACCTGATCCCAAGCTGGAGATTGAGCATGAGGTCATAATTCTTGGGCCCCTTGGAGATAGTCTCCCCCTGCTTCTTCACCTCCGGTGGCGGCCACTTTATTGGCAACCACCTCCCCGTTCCCGTCGACTCCGTTTCCTCCAGGCTAAGCCCTCCCATGAAGTCATTAGCCCCGTCGCTGGACGCCCCTCTCCCCCTGGCCACACTACCTTCCTCTGCATCACAATTGTAATCCCCATCCGCCTCCCAACTGCCGGCAGCGCCGATGATGCTATTGTTGTGCCCATTAGTCCTCTTGGGCGTCTCACCGGTCCCGGCCGTGTCGGCCGACGCCCGCCTTCTCGGCCGGCCGTCGTTCGACTTGGACTGCCTCCATACGGCCTGCTTCTGTAGGAAATTCTCCTCCATTCCCAACCAGTTCGGCGTCTTCTGCGACGGGAGAATCGACACCGTCTCGCCCGGGCAAACCTTGCAATCGCCGAGGTCGGCCGCAAACGCAGCATGAGGATCCCGAGCCGTCGGCGAAGTGGCGGCGGGCGACGGGTAGTAAACGCCCTTCTGCTGGATGCCGTCGTTCTCCTCACTCCAGTACCCAACGTAGAGGCTGCCGTCGGCCCAGCGGAAGCTTCCGTTGCCTTTCGGGAAGCCGTCCTCCCACCCGCCGTCGTAGCGGTTGCCGTTGACCCAGACGAGGGTGCCGCGGCCGTGGATGACGCCGGCGCGCCACTCGCCGACGTACTCGTTGCCATTCTTCCAAGTATAGCGACCGTGGCCGTCCTGGAGGCCGGAGCGCCACTCGCCGTCGTAGTAGTCGCCGTTGGCGTAGGACTTCTTGCCCTGGCCGTGCTTGAGATTCATGGACCAGGAGCCGCGGTAGGTGTCCCCAAGGGAGCCGGTGTAGGTGCCGAAGCCATCCATGAAGCCGGACTTGAACTCGCCTTCGTAGGTGGCGCCGGAGGGCCAGCTGAACTTGCCTTTCCCCATGGTCTTGCCGTGGCGCCATTCGCCTTCGTACATGCAGCCGTCGGTCCATAGGTACTTGCCGGTGCCGTGGGGGAGGTTGTTGTGCCACTGGCCGGTGTAGAAGTCCCCGTTGGGGAGGAGGCGCTCGGCGTGGTGGAGGGTGGCGTCATCGAGATCATCGGCGTCGTCGACGTCGGCGGCGGTGGGGGAGGCCGACACGGGGGGGAGGACGAGGCTGCGCCGCCGCGCCGACGGCTGATGCTTCTGGTGCGTCCTCCGGACGGTGGACTCCCACGCCTTGATGCGTTGGATATCTTTGAACATTCTACTCTCCCTTCTTTTCTTCCCACGTCTTTCTTTCACCAACACCAATGCTCGGCGTATCATTTCTGAGAGCCCGGCAAATGGGGAGGAGGAGAATGCGGATCGATATATCCAGGTACTTTAGATTTGGTGTTCTTCTTTTGGATCCTGTCGTTTGCTTTGTTTTTGTTCGAGATGTTGTTTTCTCCAGATGGAGATTGCAACGAGGGAGGAAGGGGATTCTGATGAGTCCCCATCTTTTTCGGGCTGGGTTCCGGATGGGGCTCCGACGAAGGATGGGAAACCCAACACCTGGAGGGAGGAACAACGGAGACATCCCCTTCTTTCTAGCCCCAGGCCTCTTCCTCCTCCTCCTCCTCCTCCTCTTCTTACACAAATACGAGGCGTTATTCTCTTCTTATTTTAGGGATAATGGGGGTGGAGTTGTGGACAGCGGGGCACAGAGTCGTAGCGTTCGCTGAGAACAACGAGGCTTCATAGGTTTAAATTATATAACGGACATCTTGAGAATCCCAGATGTCTCTTGATACTCGGGATGCCGGGGAATTGCTTGGTCCACCGTGGAAATAGAGGCCGGGCTCACCAAAAACCTGAAATGAGAGATGAATTCCATAATCTAAATTCCCATTAAGAAAGAGCGAGGGCAGTCTCCACTCATAATTAAATTAGCCGGTGACAAAATAGCTAGCCAAAAATTATTATTTAATTTTTTTTTAATCCGGCACACTAAAAATTCAAATCCATTCAAATCTAACCATAAGCATTATAATCCATCCGTGGCTAGCCTCAATTGATCCATGCTGCAATGTGCCCTACTCTATATAGGTTATGGATCGGATCCATTCTTATGCTATTTGTTACGACTCAAGACAATATCCAAAATAGCTAGTTGGAAAGTATTAGTTAGATTTTTTGATCCTATATAAGTACCCAAAATCTATTTAGCAAATAATCGACGTAGGATTAAACACACACCCGTATGGATCCTTACACCGATACCGAAATTCTTCACCACGATTTTCCTAATAAAGCTTCGTCGGAATCGACCATCTATGTCAAGGACAGTGATAATGTATATGTAAAGTTATTTGCATGTTAACTTGTTATTATACCTATGAGCTACGAGTATAGATTCATATATATATCACGTTGTCGTGTGCAAAATGCCCACTCCCCGGCAGGAAGAGGCAGAGATTCAGGCCAAAAGATTAAATAATCTTTGCCAATTAAGAAATTACTGTGAGTGCATCCAAACAAAGAGTGCCTAACTTTCCATGCGCACTTAAAGAGATGAACCGCCATGAGCATATTTGCCGTGACTAGTCCAAAAAATTCAGAATGTTAACCGTTGTCGAACTTGGATTAACGAGAAATAGAAGATAACATATATAAAATCACTATTGAATAAAAAATTCTATTTAATGATATAGGATATATCACTTTCGAATAAAACAGGTATTTCATGATTGATGATGCATATTTATATGTATATATCAATTTATTTGAGCTGTGCGAGATGGCGGACATAAGAATTCATGTTTTTTATCCTCATTTCGATATTATTTATTTGCTAATCTCTATCTACAATTTTTTTTATCTATATTGATGTTTCGGGGCTAATCTCTATCTATAATTTTTGTATTTATATTGATGTTTTGGGGTTTCTTCCTAGGCCGTTAACTGTTGTATTTTTCGAAGCCACAGGATGTGCTTAGTCTCAGATAGTCTGAAAACGGTGACCAATCAAATGAGTAGTTAGCACATCTCTAATACCAAATAAACAATGGAACCATGTAGCTGAATAATTTTTATTATTTACTTCATATGAAACTTGGCTAGATATAATAATTTGTAAAACTACTTATTGAATGATTTGCAAATGTATTTGCCTTAAGCAACCGTCTTAGCCGTCTAAAGGTTGGGCCGGCCCTGTCCATTCGGAGTCTCCTCCGCTCCTTGGCAATCCCCCAATCTTGCTCGCGTGGAAGATTTCTAATTTTCACGTACAACCTCCCTCATGCTATCTCATGAGCGGGAGGCCAGCATCGACATTAGACCTTACTGTGGGACTCGTTTGTAGAACAGAGAGTATAAATATTGGGCATCATAAACAAACTTGTCCAAGATTATCAAGATTCAACACTATTGAAGAGCAGAATTGATACAATATAGATAATGTTGATTTCCAATCAATTAAATGAAAGAAATAATACATCTTTACAGCATCAAAACTCAATATACAAAGTAGGATGCATCAATTACACCCACAACGCACCAAATCAAACTTGAATCACGAACAACATATGTGTCTATTGTCCAACTCCAGTCACTCGATGAGGAACTTGTGAGCCCACAGTCGGCATGGGAAAGCGGCACAAAGGGCAGAGGTGGCTCTTCTCCAACCATTTGCTGAGGCACGTCCGATGGAACTCGTGGGAGCATGGCATCGCCGTGACCTCCACCCCAGCCTCCAAATCCTCCAGGCAAATGACGCATGCCGATGCCGACTGATCTTCTTGAAAGCTTCTCGTCTCCAGCGCGTTGATCGAAGACTTCGACGCTGGAACGCCGCCGAACTCCCCTCGGCTGTCTGCACTCTCCTCCGAAGGAATCATCAAGATCTCGTTCGCCGGCTCATCAGCCTCTCCAAAGCCCCCGTCGGAAGAAAGAATCAAGGATTCGTCCACCAACTCGGCGCCCCGGTAGAAGATCGACCACGGAAACCGAGCGACCATGCGGATACTAATGCCGACGTCCATCAAGAACCCACTACGGCCTTCAAGAACTGCGGCTCTGGCGGCATGCAAGGCGAACGAAGATATCTGGCGACTCCAGAACTCGACGTCGTGGTGATAGGGATGGCTGACGAAGGAGAGCATGTACCCCACTTGGGCCTGCCGGAGCTGGTGGCAGAAGAGGCGAGGGAGGGGGAAGAGGAACCCAAAGACATCCACTCGGTTCTGGACTGGCAAGATTTGGCTCCCCTGGTGGACGCGGGACCTCGAGACTTGGATCCGTACTTCCACCATGCGCTCTCCTATGGCTTGGCCTCCACCTTGGGAGAAGAACGCCCTCAGGTTCAACGCTGTGTTGCCGTTCGACCACGCCATGGCCATGGGTGTGCTTGAGAGAGAGACAGAGAGAGAGAGTATGGCAGTGGGGATCAATGTTCTGAGGATTGAGAGACGTTAAAAAAATTAGGACTTGGGGAGGGACATTCAAATACTGGGTATTCGAGTTCTAATAGGCTTCGGATTTCCAGCTGGCTGCTTCTCCGGGTAACGGTAGGATTCCGAACAACTTCTTGATCTAGATATCTAATCGCATGGATGGCAAAAAAAACTGTGTATGGGTTAGTTCCAGGTTGGGAAATAACTTCAAATTACAGTTTTGCCTGATATAGACCTGGACTTGGAGAACAGGTTGTACGTGATAATGCCTTTTGAGTTTCCTAGCAAATTACAATTCATTTATTTGCTGAAATGAATGCCTTTTGAGTTTCCTTGCATTCATTTCATCTCATATAATTTTCATTAATTTGTTTTCTGGAAGAATTTATGACTGACATGATAATGCTGATCTGTTGGGCTTACATTTTCCAGACTGCTGCTGAGTGGGAACGTCGCAGAGAGAATTTTGTCAAGGAACTGGATTTCGTTTTCGCAGATGTGGTATGAGTTTTGCTAGAAGCATTTCCTGTATCTTACCGTGGGGTTGCACAAAAAAAGTTTCACTTTCTTCTCTTTCTTTATTCTTCTCGATCTGTCATATACTGAGAAATTGCTTTTCTGATTATATACATCAATATAAAATCATCATGTCGAGAATAATAAATAAAACTTTCCATTAGACTATGGCAGTCATTGATTCTAAATAATTGAGCTTACACTATCATCTAGAATCACCTTTTTCTCACTAATAATAAAAATGAACTTGACTTCAGAACTTGTGTAGTTCCAATCTATTAGAACACGAGGCTATGCGATCTTAATGCAAGTTGTCTTACTTAAACAAGAAACTAAATTGCTCGAATGGCATTGAGACTAGGAGGCCTCAAGTAATAGCTTTTGCCTAGCCGCTTTTATGAAACAAACATGAAAACCAAATGCCCTGTTTATTGTGCAAGCAAGCTGGAACAACACTTTACATAAAATAGGTTGGCAAAATGGGAAGTATGACAATGTGCATTTTTTAAAACATATTATTACTATATCCATCGTTAAGGCGCATAAGGAGAAATTTATGATGCCAAATATAAATCTAATGGTTACCTTTGAAAAAAGAAATATGGTCTACGTCTTATGATAGTTTATATGATAGGCTGGGCTTTGAAGAAGGTAAGCACAGAGTTATCAATAAGCTAAATCAGAAGCACAACACACAGACGTGTGCATGCACACATGCAGAGAGAGAGAGAGAGAGGATAATATAATTTTAATGAGAGATGGTAAGATTAAAGAAGGATGGGACCATTGCTTTTGTAAGTTAGAAACTATTCAGCAAACACATAATCAGGCATTTGGTATGAATACCATTATTCAACAAAATATTTGAACCAGATGTTTGGATTAAGGTGAACTTTTGGGCTGAATGAATAGAGTTCAGGAAGTTATGAGAGAAAACATATGTACTTGGCTATTGGCAGCCAGGCTTACTCATTATATATAGAAATTAAGGTTTGCACACTATATCATTAGAGAAAATGTATAGAGATGCACATGTCTAAGTGATGCAACAATTGAACTAACTATCATAAAAATAAATTTATGACATGCACTGTGAAGTTATGAGAAAGAGAGAGGGGTTGGGGAGCAGGGGACAAGGACCAAGAACATCAATCACAATATGGAGGAACCAATATGGATGTGTTCTAAGAAAGTAATACATTTTCTTTGGCTTGCTTTGGAACTAACAAAAAGATTAAATAGAAGAGAGAATTGAAGTTTGGTGGCAAATGATGAAATCATACATAGAGCATCAAGAGAGGTAGTTTAGTGGCATTAAAGATGAAAAGAGGACTTAAAATATGAACTGAAATTATTAAGGATATTTACGATAAAACAGTGCGAAACACTGACAATAGTAATGGAGAAACTAGTAGCTTTCTAGCCTATTCCGAAGGTCTCACACTTGTTTCAAATGATCAAATGTTCTAGTCAAGGTTCGCCATACCGGTACCGGTCGGCGTAATGGTGGTGGCCCGGACCGGTCCGTGCCGATTCCATACCGGTACGGCAGTCGTACCGGCTGGTTTTTCAATGAAAAGCTTCCGGTACCGGATCTCACGCTGATCCAGTACCGGTCCTTGCCCGGACTGGTTCGTACCGGCCGGTACGGGCCGGTACAACATATCTTGGTTCTAGTGCTAACTAGTAATATGTGGTTTTAAGTTGAATGGTAAATTGGAACTATGCAGGGAAAATTTCAAGGAAGTGTTAATGGGTCTTAATGATAAACCTATCAAGCAAAAAGTGCATCTAGGGTGCTCAGAGATTGATGCATGATTTTAAGACTTAAGGAATTTTACAAGATGGCAGCATTACTCATAATGTTGTATGAATTAACACATAGTATTTGTAATCCTATACTGAAAGAGCGATGCCCACTTCAAAATCTTGACCCCCTCATGCTTTTGATGTTTCAACCCCCTTAACAATCTACCAAATTTTAACTTCAGCAGAAAACGACCATAAAGATGGCGCTTTTTATTTCTTTTGTCATTGTAGATAAGATTTTAAGGAATGTGCCCCAGTGAATAACCACTCAAACAAGCATTATGTGCAACATGCATGAGTACTGGAACCCCTTTGCTTGCAGGGGGGTTGGGTTTGCCACATGCTCATCCAACATTGCTACTGCTTGTGCAATATGGCATGGACCAGCACATCAGTTTCTAATCCTTGGTTATATGAACCATCATTATATTTTAATTAAGATATCAGCATGAATAACTTTATAAAGGAAAAAAAAATCTTACCATTAAGTGAAGTAGTGCAACAATTTAGGATGGTTACTTCTTTCAAAAAAAAAAATTAATGAAAAAAATATTTAGGAACTTGCTCTCTAGTTTTTCCGGAGTGCACTGTGTCCCCACTTCCATATGTATGTATGTGCGTATATATGTATGTGTGTATGTATGTATGTCCTTATGTATGACTAAGCAACTTTCTGTAATAAAGGGGCCTGCCATGAAAACTATAAGGCTAGTTAAAGTTTGATTATTTTTCATGACTTGCTTTGACCTTGATGCCAATTGGTTCCCATTTTCTGGGTAAACAAGCTTTTGGTAAAGGGCCTGCCATGAAAACTAAAAGGCTAGTTGGCCTGATAGAAAAAAGGTTTTTCTTAGATAATTTGTTTTTCATTAGCTGAACCATTCCCTGCTTCTTACTACATGGTTTATTTGCATGCTAATCAACCTTTTGTTTTAGGCGATGGCCATAGTTGCTGATTTTATGCTTGTCTGGCTTCCTGCACCAACTGTTTCTCTTCAACCACCTCTAGTATTCAGTGCTGGACCTATTGTCAAATTCTTTTACAGCTGCCCTGATAATGCTTTTCAGGTGAATGCTACTATTCTATGAGTCCAAAAAATTATTTGAGATAATTGTGTAACTCTTATCGATAATGCTGGAACTTTTTTTTTCCAGGTTACTTTGGCTGGAACATCATACTCATTATTGCAGAGTATAAAGATTCGAAAGGAGAAGGTGTTTCCGAGGAGAACGAAGGAGACTTTGAAACGTTTCAGAGAGAGAATCAAACGTTTCAATAAGAGAATTGTTTTTCCCGTTGCGCCGTTTCGTCCACAGTACATGAATTAAATAAGTTACTGAACTGTGTTCAAATAAGAAGGAAAAACAGAGTTTGTTATTCGTTGTGATGGAATAAGGACTGCTATTGCCGATCGGGGAGGGGATGACGATGACTTCCATGAAATGAGGAACCGATAGATTCAACATAGAGAGTTGGTGCAATAGTGGTAAATCTACAAAAATGCTCCATTGATCTGTTGTGATCAGCTATCTGTAAAAAACTAAATAACTAATTTAGTTACTACTTCATATTCATATGGTAATTTTCCTTCTTTTTCCTTTTTTATGTGCAGAGAAATGGGTCAAAGCTATTTGCTGTTGGGACTGGTGCATCTCTAGTAGGCTAGATTCTTTCACCAATTAGGGGGTTTCTGTGACAAATTCCAGCATTTTCTTAAAACTTTTACCATGATATCATTCACATCTTCATTTTCTTCTTGGCAAAGTGGGGGTAGCTTATGATACTTCTAATTTTTCGGAGGTCATATTCTTCTGTGGTATTTCAATCATACCCATAGATGCATTGTTGCAATGTCTATCTTCAAGATTCTTATATGTTCTAGAAGGTTGAGAAATAGAAATGTTTTGTAATTCTTGCTGCATGGTATTAAGCCATGCCTGATTGCCCTTCGCAATTGTGTTTGATAGTGGCCCTGCCCTTCAGTCAAGTCCATCCCTTCGCAATTGTGTCAGCTTGCTTTTAACTTTGTGATTACCTGCTTTTCTTCCAACCACTATCCACTCCCGTAGAACTTTTAGATGTTAATTTTTTTTTGGAGTAAAGAAGCCTGGGTTGCCTGGTTAATGATCAACTTTACACAATCAAACCTAAAAGCATATTTTGCTTTTGGGAATTGCATTTCACTACTGTATGTATCATTCATGTTTTGCTTTCCCCTGGGTTAATGACCAAGCTTCATGGTATGGATTGGAAAATTGATTCTACTGATTCCCTGGCAGTGTCTATGTTCTAATTTTCCCCTTAATTATGTTAGTATTGCAACTTCTTGTTTTACTGGCATAATATCTTCATGGATTTGTTTATTTGGACAATTTCTTCTGGAAGTTATCTTTTTTTAAAAGACTCAGTTTATTAATGTATAAATAAAGAAAACATTAAATGATATAATTAAATTATCCACTGCTAAGAGATTAATTATTTCCTCATCATTGTATTTATGCTTTTATTCATGAGCATTCTGGATATCTATATGAATTAATTGATGCATGTGTATTCCCAAGGCTTGGGAGGTTTGTACAGAATATAACAGTTGAAATGGCTGCACAGCAAGCCAATCAGTAAATCCTGTATTCATTTATTATCATTTTGGTTAATTCATTAAGCATATCAACAAGTAACCAAAATAATTATAAGCAAAATTTTCAGCTATCAGCTGAATTCAGTCTTTTTGCAGATTGGTGTTGGTACAACGAATGCCTTGATTAATGCAAGAAAGGCATTGGATAAGAATTTTGCTGGTGAAGCAGAGGATGTCCCTATATTATCAACTAGTGTTGCCTATGGTGTCTATATGGCAGTGTCCAGTAACCTTAGGTATGTATACCTCTTGAGCATTTACATTATTAAATTTTTCTTTCACTATTTAAATAAGAAGGTCAACATTTGGCAACTTCTGACAGCATTTTACTCTTTCTAAAGAATCTAAACAAAATCCTTTATTCCAGATCTTTGTTTTATCGAGTATCTGAAAAAGTTCAAATAAATATTGCTGGTCATCCTTGTGTCTGGCTAATGAGCTTGATGCTCCTTTATTATCTTGTATCCTGGATCTCTGCAGGTTCTCTTTTTTCATGTCATTCATTGGCATAAACTTTCTTCTATGTCATATGGTTATAGTGTATTTGAAAAGAATCTTGCATATAATTCAATCTATATATCAAAATAATTTAAACTTTCAGGGCAGGTAAGTAGTTGGTATCATGGGCCCCTCATTTTGTATGTACCCAGTTCCCAAGAAATAGAATTTTGTTAGAAGCTTTCTTCTCTCTCTTGTGCTCTTTAGTGTTTTCTTCTCTTATGCTTAATTTCTAAAGAACTCTGAGTGCAAGAAGTGGTAAAGCTGACTTGTCCATAGGGGAGCTTGCAAGAGTGCTGTAAGAACATTGGTGACCTTTGTTTATTAATGTTGGTATTCAACCACATTGGTGACCTTTGTTTTGTGCGGAACCGTGGAAAAGTTTGTGCTCAGGTGCAAGAAGGGATGAGCTTCGGATCAAGGAAGAATTTTGCTCATGATGAGCACATGCATCTAAAATAGTGAATTGGTGGGAAATATTGTAATGATGTGCCATCTTGCGCATGCCATGTACACAAGCACCAATACATGGGGAAAGAAGAAAGTGGCTCGCTCTATTGATTGTAAGAAAAGTTATAATATCAATAGAAGCAGAAGGAACTAAAGAACTTTGTGGAATGTTTTGAATTAAAATGGAAAGGGCTCCAGAATTCTATCCAAGTTCTACTAGATGGTGGGACCTTCATTCAATTAGTGAGAAGGATATACATGATGCCAAAGAACAATATCACATCATAAAATTCCCTTGTGGGCTCCCCGATCAGCAGGGATTCAACATCAGTCCTCACTATCCGTTCAACCCTAGCAGGCATGTTTACACCAAGTTTGATTGTAGCCCACCTGCATTGTCCACATACAATATTTCAAAAGAAACAAAGTGAGAGTCATTTTATTTGGAACTTCAGTATTCTACTGTCCAATATACCTTACTGAAAGAAGATTTTAAATTGAGATTCAACGTGATATAAATCAGACAAAGAGCAGACTAGAATGATAGAACAAAGAAAATCAAATCAGTCATTCGGTATGTCTTCAAGAAAGTAAAACTCGGTCTCAGTTCTCAGTTTTGGCCAAACACCAAGGCCAAGTAGGTTTCATATTCAGTAGCCTCAAATGGTTTCAGCTCCAGTTTAGGCAATTTGGAAATTATTAAAAGAATCCGAATTAAGAAAAATCATAAAATACCAATAAAAATTAACTAAGAAAGATTAGACATTATTTTAGAAATATTATATTATTTTGGATATTTAGATGTATAATTAAGTGGTTTGCACTAAAACAATAAAAATTACTCTTTTCAAAAAAAATGTTAAAATCATATTTAGATTAATATATTGTTCCATTTTTTGATGACAAATTAGCATGTAAATATCTATGAGACTTGCATTTTAGGATAGCCAAATCTTTGTCAAAAGTCTTCGTCTAGTATTCAATGCTTTCAAGTCATAACAATCTGCAGAATCCTAAGTTTAATTTAGAGTACCATTTTCAGCATTGACAGAAATGACAAAATGATATGAAATCAAGCATGAATTCACATACACAATCGATTTGACCCTCAGTTATTTTCAGTAAAAATTCCAAAACTGGCTTCATTTTGGATTGATTTTGGTCAAGACTGAAATCTCAGTTTTGGTTTTAGAGTTACAGGTGAAAATTTTAACCATGCTCTTCAAAGTAAATTAGAAGATTACTTGTCGCTTATGTGATAAATTACCACAAAATCTAGTCACATACATAAATTATCCATTATTATGGTAATCAATTGATGTAGTGAGTATTAAATCCTAGAAGGGGTTGGTAATGGGCCTTGGATAGAAAACCATCAAGCTGGGCCATGTTCATACCAGGCTTTGAGCTGGCAGAAGCTTAGAATATAAAAATGTGGCATAAATATACAAGAAAGCCTTTTGGCATAAAAATGTGGAGCTAAAGCCAGCTTATAGGTAATTAAACAATAGAATCATTAAAGGTTTTCCAAACATGAAAATTTAGTCCTTTGCAAACAATAGCTAATAATCTGCTAAACAGCTTCAAGTTCATACTAACCAAGGAGCACTAAGAATGAAACATAACATTCAAACGGCACCATGAATGTTCGATCCACAGCAAACCAGATACAGCATGTGTATTCACCAAATAACTCTACTTACTATGCCCCATCATTCTCCTAAAAATCGAAGCCTTTCGTCCCACCCATCATTTAGTTGAAACAGTAATACTATTTATTTAAGCTTTAACTATTCAATTTCCTCATACACGTATGGTTCCGATAGTGTGCCCACGTCAGCCTCACCCAAGTAAAAGAAGATTCTCACATCGCACTTCTTTTATAGTCTACAGAAAAAATATATATCTATGACAAAATAATCCGATAGACAGAAGAACATGAAGAAATTAGTAGACAATCCCTCAAAATCCTCATCCCATGACTGGCATCTGAACCAAATGGGTTTAGCCTTCAACAATAAAGAACCATATCAAATCATGTGTATCAACCTATAATAACAAATAGAAATCAAAAATTCACACCAGATCATCAAAAACAAATTAATCAGGAAACAACCCTCAGAACCCTAATCCCATATTCAAACCCCATTTGATTTTTGATTTACTTCTTATAACACGGAACTACATCTATAAACCACAACTTGAGATTCATGGCACGGGCTAACTATGTACAGTAATTAATCACCGGGGCCATGGTCACATGTTATTATTCTACCACAAGCTTCATCAAGCTAAATATGATCTGTATGACTAAACCGAGCACAGCTCCAACTAGCATCTTCAAAGAAGGAGCAATAAGAGCCTTAAGAGGTTCTCAAAGAAAGATTTAACTTGTCATGATGAAACCTCTCAAGTTCATAAACCGTGAGGACCCATGGTAACAGACTATCATCTATACCGAGTGTTTAGTTAAGCAAGATGTATATGAGCTAATCATAGTTAAATGTACCAATGAAAATATCCTACAAAAAGCAACAATGAATAAGTTGAAGATGGTCACTTTGACCAAGAAAATCAACAAAAACAAGTAACATAACTGTACTGAATTAAACTTTATTGAGTGTATTGTGACACAAGTACACGTTGCATTTGTCCACATAAAATTAGATCAAGTCGAGGTTAGTTGCTTATAGTTAGATCAAGTAGATTAGAAGCACTTCTGATGCATCTGTCCACATGACCTCCATCTATCTGTTCAGACTCCATGTGATACTATCCTGTGACCTTCAACAAATTTTTGAATGAGTGAAGTCTGTGAATGGTTTATCACTCTATGAATTCTGAATACTTTCACTAAGAATCGAATCCATGCATAAAGAACAAAGTTAACAAAGTCAACATTTTTTTGCGTCATAGCTGGTTGGATCACAAAGAAACTGATCCATGTCTGCTCTTGAAAGGCGGGGAGTTGCTTCACTTGTGTTGTCATTATCACCACTACCTGGAACCGAAATAAATGGAACTCCTGAGCCACAGAGCTGAAAAATCACAAGGAAATTTGAAAGGATTGCTTCATTTCAAATTGACCTTCAGTAGGGAGCATGTCTTTGGATACTTCTCTAAAAGGAACACCCACCAAAAGACTATAATCCATAATCCTTTCCTGCTCGAGAAGCTCGAGGTCTCTATCTACTTGCCTGCGAAAGAAGTATGCATTAAATGAGAATGCAATTCCAAACTGACTGAGTTTAAAAAAATTGTTAAATAAGGCAAAGTATTTGTCGTTCCAAGACTGGAACATATAGAAATGGAACAGCATAATTACCTGTGGAAATCCTGAAACCAAGATTTTTGCAGTCAGAATATAAAATTAAGGTCAAGGTCTTTCAAAGTAGTGTTTGCATCAATTTCTTCCTCAGGCTTATCAGTTGTACGGCCATGGGAAGACCCTTTGAGATCGAAGCGCCTATGAATTGCATACTCAGTGCAGAAGAGATTTCCCATAATTACAAAGCGTACCTGATTCATTTTTACCAAAGAAGTTAAAGGCTATGAAACATAATTTACTATGAGACTTACCCTTACTAATCTTTGACTTCAACACGATGATCTAACCTTCCTTTGGGTAGCCCCAGTTAATTTGACACAGTGCAAGCCAAAAAACTTGGTAACTAGAGTACTTTCAAAAGCCCGGACATGATTATAGTAGGCTGGGAGCATCCTCAGAAGCACCTGTATCATAAAACAGGATGCATCGAGACAGATCAGGAAATGGTAGTCTTTCTTCGATTCAGAGTGACATATAGGGGCAAAATCTCACTTTTACTACAGATTTCTTCATGGTCTTTATCATGTACTTATCATCATTGGTTAGGTAAAAGAAGCTTCCACTTTTCCCAGGAGATGATAGTTCCCGAAGGGCATCATTTCCGCAGATAGAGATCATATAATCACCCGGATCAACCTTAAAAAGTTTGCGCAGCGTCCTGAAGATCCAATGCAGAAAATGGGGTTATCAAGCCTGCATGAAATAAGCTGGATATTGGATACAAGTTGAGCAAACATATTCTTGGGCAAACCTGAAAACCAATGGGCAGTAATCCTTCCACTTAAAATCACAAGACTGGTGCGGAGGAGTCTGTTTTGTTCCTTCAGGAGGAAACCTTGTCCATACCTTTTCCTTTGGGTCAAAGGCTGATGCTTTCAGATCAAGTGATGTAGGTTGAGCTGGCCTTCCTACTGCATGTCTAAAATGCCAAGACAAAGTAAAATACTAGCTAAGATGATCAGACTTAGAAGAGCATAAACATTCACATAGCTAATATTTCAAATAGTTCTTGATAACTAAACCATTGCTGAATGACACCACATAATCAGCTCAACACCAAAAGAAAGGACTCTTAACATAGATTATGCAGAGGAGTTCTCAGTTAAAGAGAAGAAATTGAAGGGAAGAAAATCTATTATTTTTGCAAATACTAAACATGACAGATAGGTATAGTAATGCATGGCATGCTTACTGAACCTTCCCACTACCCACTACATTGCAAGTTTATATTCTTTTTATATTTTTAAAATCATTATGTGCATGAAGAATATCACATGGAAGACCAATCCACATTTACATAAGACTCCAAGCGTTACTCTTATAAAATGTGTGGTGATCTGTCCCAATGTTTTTCTCAAAAAAAAAAAAAAGGAATCCAAGTGTAGATGCCGGATGCATGGATCTGTTGTTGCATGGACATGGACATAGGAGTCTATGGAATCCGAGTACCATAGACTTTACCATGGTTGTAAAACAGTGGGTCTATAAAGCCATAATCCAACTCTTGATACATGATTTTTGTTTTCCAGTTTTGTGGATTCATAACTTGAACAACTGTCAGATCCATTCTTCCCAGATCACACAAACTAAAAAATCAGTTGTTGTCTATAAAAAGACATAACCTAAAACTAGATGCAGACTAAAGGAAAGGATGACAAAAATATGAAAATGGTAAAGATATATCATATTTTTCAAAAATTCACAATGAAACGAAGAAGTGTTATCTAGGACTGCCTTGTTCTATATTGTTTAGCTGTCTCATTTTCTGTGTCTTATTTGTGGGTTTAGGGCTGAATGAGGCCTGCAACCATGAAGTCATCCATCATTGTGGTGTGTTGAGGGGGCCCTACCCTGTTTTTCCATGCAATCATTTTATACCTAATGAAACAATTGGTGGCGTAAGCCACCATTTTGCAAAAAGATAATTTCACAATATAAACAAAACTAGAGATCAATAGGAGGTAATTAGTTGGCACAGCATTTATATTTCTCTTTCCATGCATCATTTGCTGGGGCCACAACCAAAACCTCCATAGAAGCCAGAGATTACAGCAGAGAAAGCAGGATACCTGATCCCAAGCTGGAGATTGAGCATGAGGTCATAATTCTTGGGCCCCTTGGAGATAGTCTCCCCCTGCTTCTTCACCTCCGGTGGCGGCCACTTTATTGGCAACCACCTCCCCGTTCCCGTCGACTCCGTTTCCTCCAGGCTAAGCCCTCCCATCAAGTCATTAGCCCCGTCGCTGGACGCCCCTCTCCCCCTGGCCACACTACCTTCCTCTGCATCACAATTATAATCCCCATCCGCCTCCCAACTGCCGGCAGCGCCGATGATGCTATTGTTGTGCCCATTAGTCCTCTTGGGCGTCTCACCGGTCCCGGCCGTGTCGGCCGACGCCCGCCTTCTCGGCCGGCCGTCGTTCGACTTGGACTGCCTCCATACGGCCTGCTTCTGTAGGAAATTCTCCTCCATTCCCAACCAGTTCGGCGTCTTCTGCGACGGGAGAATCGACACCGTCTCGCCCGGGCAAACCTTGCAATCGCCGAGGTCGGCCGCAAACGCAGCATGAGGATCCCGAGCCGTCGGCGAAGTGGCGGCGCGCGGCGGATAGTAAACGCCCTTCTGCTGGATGCCGTCGTTCTCCTCACTCCAGTACCCAACGTAGAGGCTGCCGTCGGCCCAGCGGAAGCTTCCGTTGCCTTTCGGGAAGCCGTCCTCCCACCCGCCGTCGTAGCGGTTGCCGTTGACCCAGACGAGGGTGCCGCGGCCGTGGATGACGCCGGCGCGCCACTCGCCGACGTACTCGTTGCCATTCTTCCAAGTATAGCGACCGTGGCCGTCCTGGAGGCCGGAGCGCCACTCGCCGTCGTAGTAGTCGCCGTTGGCGTAGGACTTCTTGCCCTGGCCGTGCTTGAGATTCATGGACCAGGAGCCGCGGTAGGTGTCCCCAAGGGAGCCGGTGTAGGTGCCGAAGCCATCCATGAAGCCGGACTTGAACTCGCCTTCGTAGGTGGCGCCGGAGGGCCAGCTGAACTTGCCTTTCCCCATGGTCTTGCCGTGGCGCCATTCGCCTTCGTACATGCAGCCGTCCGTCCATAGGTACTTGCCGGTGCCGTGGGGGAGGTTGTTGTGCCACTGGCCGGTGTAGAAGTCCCCGTTGGGGAGGAGGCGCTCGGCGTGGTGGAGGGTGGGGTCATCGAGATCATCGGCGTCGTCGACGTCGGCGGCGGTGGGGGAGGCCGACACGGGGGGGAGGACGAGGCTGCGCCGCCTCGCCGACGGCTGATGCTTCTGGTGCGTCCTCCGGACGGTGGACTCCCACGCCTTGATGCGTTGGATATCTTTGAACATTCTACTCTCCCTTCTTTTCTTCCTCCGCTTCCGGCTTAACGGTGCAATTTTTTAACGTCTTTCTTTCACCAACACCAATGCTCGGTGTATCATTTCTGAGAGCCCGGCAAATGGGGAGGAGGAGAATGCGGATCGATATATCCAGGTACTTTAGATTTGGTGTTCTTCTTTTGGATCCTGTCGTTTGCTTTGTTTTTGTTCGAGATGTTGTTTTCTCCAGATGGAGATTGCAACGAGGGAGGAAGGGGATTCTGATGAGTCCCCATCTTTTTCGGGCTGGGTTCCGGATGGGGCTCCGACGAAGGATGGGAAACCCAACACCTGGAGGGAGGAACAACGGAGACATCCCCTTCTTTCTAGCCCCAGGCCTCTTCCTCCTCCTCCTCCTCCTCCTCCTCTTCTTACACAAATACGAGGCGTTATTCTCTTCTTATTTTAGGGATAATGGGGGTGGAGTTGTGGACAGCGGGGCACAGAGTCGTAGCGTTCGCTGAGAACAACGAGGCTTCATAGGTTTAAATTATATAACGGACATCTTGAGAATCCCAGATGTCTCTTGATACTCGGGATGCCGGGGAATTGCTTGGTCCACCGTGGAAATAGAGGCCGGGCTCACCAAAAACCTGAAATGAGAGATGAATTCCATAATCTAAATCCCCATTAAGAAAGAGCGAGGGCAGTCTCCACTCATAATTAAATTAGCCGGTGACAAAATAGCTAGCCAAAAATTATTATTTAATTTTTTTTTAATCCGGCACACTAAAAATTCAAATTCATTTAAATCTAATCATAAGCATTACATTCCATCCGTGGCTAGCCTCAATTGATCCATGCTGCAATGTGCCCTACTCTATATAGGTTATGGATCGGATCCATTCTTATGCTATTTGTCACGACTCAAGACAATATCTAAAATAGCTAGTTGGAAAGTATTAGTTAGATTTTTTGATCCTATATAAGTACCCAAAATTTATTTAGCAAATAATCGACGTAGGATTAAACACACACCCGTATGGATCCTTACACCTATACCGAAATTCTTCACCACGATTTTCCTAATAAAGCTTCGTCGGAATCGACCATCTATGTCAAGGACAGTGATAATGTATATGTAAAGTTATTTGCATGTTAACTTGTTATTATACCTATGAGCTACGAGTATATATTCAGATATATATCACGTTGTCGTGTGCAAAATGCCAACTTTCCGACAGGAAGAGGCAGAGATTCAGGCCAAAAGATTAAATAATCTTTGCCAATTAAGAAATTACTATGAGTGCATCCAAACAAAGAGTGCCTAACTTTCCATGCGCACTTAAAGAGATGAACCGCCATGAGCATATTTGCCGTGACTAGTCCAAAAAATTCAGAATGTTAACCGTTGTCGAACTTGGATTAACGAGAAATAGAAGATAAGATATATAAAATCACCATTAAATAAAAAATTCTATTTAATGATATATGATATATCACTTTCGAATAAAATAGGTATTTCATGATTGATGATGTATATTTATATGTATATTTAAATTTATTTGAGCTGTGCAAGATGGCGGACATAAGAATTCATGATTTTTATCGTCATTCCCATATTATTTATTTGCTAATCTCTATCTATAATTTTTTATTTATATTGATGTTTTGGGCTAATCTCTATCTATAATTTTTTTATTTATATTGATGTTTTGGGGTTTCTTCCTAGGCCGTTAACTGTTGCATTTTTCGAAGCCACAGGATGTGCCTAGTCTCAGATAGTTTGAAAACGGTGACCAATCAAATGAGTAGTTAGCACATCTCTAATACCAAATAAACAATGGAACCATGTAGCTGAATAATTTTTATTATTTACTTCATATGAAACTTGGCTAGATATAATAATTAGTAAAACTACTTATTGAATGATTTGCAAATGTATTTTACGTTATGTTTACTTTGTAAGCTTTCCTTCCAATAAGCTCCGTCCAGATTCTTCTCCCCTATCCGACTATCCTTTCATCTCCTTTGCCCAGAATATTGTTCGAAAGCCTCTAGTAATCTCATTCGCAAGAGCGGCTCAATGCATTTGGGGGCTTAAGGCGAACTCACTAAGAGAGATTTTTTTTCTTTCTCTTTTATCTTTGAGACATTCCCTGCAGTAGGCCGGCCTAAGGCGAACTCACTAAGGGGAGCCTTTTTTTTCTTCTTTCTATTTTGTCTTTAAGACTTTCTCTGCGGTGGGCCTTCTTTGGGCCGGAACCTTAAGCAACCGTCTTAGTCGTCTAAAGGTTGGGCCGACCCTGTCCATTCGGAGTCTCCTCCACTTCTTGGCAATCCCCCAATCTTGCTCGCCTGGAAGATTTCTAATTTTCACGTACAACCTCCCTCATGCTATCTCATGAGCGGGAGGCCAGCATCGACATTAGACCTTACTGTGGGACTCGTTTGTAGAATAGAGAGTATAAATATTGGGCATCATAAACAAACTTGTCCAAGATTATCAAAATTCAACACTATTGAAGAGCGGAATTGATACAATATAGATAATGTTGATTTCCAATCAATTAAATGAAAGAAATAATACATCTTTACAGCATCAAAACTCAATATACAAAGTAGGATGCATCAATTACACCCACAACGCACCAAATCAAACTTGAATCACGAACAACATATGTGTCTATTGTCCAACTCCAGTGACTCGATGAGGAACTTGTGAGCCCACAGTCGGCATGGGAAAGCGGCACAAAGGGCAGAGGTGGCTCTTCTCCAACCATTTGCCGAGGCACGTCCGATGGAACTCGTGGGAGCATGGCATCGCCGTGACCTCCACCCCAGCCTCCCAATCCTCCAGGCAAATGACGCATGCCGATGCCGACTCATGTTCTTGAAAGCTTCTCGTCTCCAGCGCGTTGATCGAAGACTTCGATGCTGGAACGCCGCCGAACTCCCCTCGGCCGCCTGCACTCTCCTCCGAAGGAATCATCAAGATCTCGTTCGCCGGCTCATCAGCCTCTCCAAAGCCCCCGTCGGAAGAAAGAATCAAGGATTCGTCCACCAACTCGGCGCCCCGGTAGAAGATCGACCACGGAAACCGATCGACCATGCGGATTCTAATGCCGACGTCCATCAAGAACCCACTACGGCCTTCAAGAACTGCGGCTCTGGCGGCATGCAAGGCGAACGAAGATATCTGGCGACTCCAGAACTCGACGTCGTGGTGATAGGGATGGCTGACGAAGGAGAGCATGTACCCCACTTGGGCCTGCCGGAGCTGGTGGGAGAAGAGGCGAGGGAGGGGGAAGAGGAACCCAAAGACATCCACTCGGTTCTGGACTGGCAAGATTTGGCTCCCATGGTGGACGCGGGACCTCGAGACTTGGATCCGTACTTCCACCATGCGCTCTCCTATAGCTTGGCCTCCACCTTGGGAGAAGAAGGAGAAGGCCCTCAGGTTCAACGTTGTGTTGCCGTTCGACCACTCCATGGCCATGGGTGTGCGTGAGAGAGAGACAGAGAGAGCGTATGGCAGTGGGGATCAATGTTCTGAGGGTTGAGGAAGAACGGTGTCCTATTTATCGTTGGTTCAGCAACGTCCTAAAAGAATTAGGATTCGGGGAGGGAGAGGCGTTCAAATTCTGGGTAACGGTAAGATAGACTCGGTAGGATAGGCTTCGGAGTTCTAATAGCTTTTGGATACGAAAACAGAGGATAAACAATGCCTCTTATCCTTGGATTATTCTGGTGAAATCTCGGCCGGTGGTGAGGCTTATGATCAAAGAAGGGAAGGGAAAAAGATCCAAAGGCCTTACCTTGGTTCCGACGAGGGCTCGGCTGCAATCTTCAGCGAGCACAGTGAGCCTGATTCACGGTTTTCCAATAGGGGAAGAGAGCGAAAAGCGCGGTAGGCTATGGCAATTTTCTAGTGAGGAAGAACTGGGGTTGGGGCCTTTAAATAGGAATAGAGGCTAGGCTTTCTTAGCCTCCGGCAAAGTTGGAGGAGGAGGAGGAGGAGGACTCATCCTCCTTCCTTTGTGTTCGAGCAGGGCTTGCCCTGTTTGGACAATGGGATTGGACCATCGGGCCTTCTATTTAGTGCCGGGTCGGGCCAAGAGGCTGGCCCATATATTCAACGTGAGGTTGGGCTTCACAGACACCCACACCTCCTTCCCCTCACCAACGTGCGCATAACCATTTCCACCTCGACTACATTGGCTGGTGGTTCTACGATGCTTCAAACAATGAAGGTTATTTGAGAGGGGGGAAGGTGTATGACAATCAGGTTGATGAGAAGATGTTTTTCACAGCTGGAAGCCGTTGGTGACCATTAGGATTTCTCATTCTATAGTAATGCGCATTACCATGTCAAAAGTGAGGTATTTGGAATTGAAGTTTATTTTGATCCGTAAAACTGTTATATTAAACAATTATTTGGTATAAATTTAATACATATATGTGTGTGTGTATATATATATATATGGCTCAATGTAATAACTTTAACGAACTATAAGTTAATAAGAGGACAGAAAGAATATAAATATAGGACACCATAAACAATTCTGTCGGAGATAATCAAAATTCGACACTATTGAAAAGCAGAATAGATACAGTACAGATAATGTTGAGAATTAATACATCTTTACATCATCAAAACTCAACCAAAGGCTAATAGGCGAAGTAGGATCAATCAATTAGACCGCAATGCATCAAATCTAACATGAATCACTAAAACCTACGCAAACACAACATATGAGCAACTCATGCGTCCTCATTTGGCATGGGGAAGCGGCACAAAGGGCAGAAGTGGCTCTGCTCCAATCACTTGCTGAGGCACGTGCGATGGAACTCATGAACGGAATAGGTCCTCCACCACCTCCTCGTAGCAAAGGATTGAACTATGTTGTTGTCAAAGTCATAGAATACTGATCAGGATGTGACTTAAGTTTCAAAAACAGCAAACCAAACAGCAAAAATACAGCTGGAAAACAATTGTCCTTCGATCTCTCCGAGCAGATATTGCCCTTTTTATGAAAAGAGCCTTGCAATGTTCCCAAAATGTAGACCTCGTAACCAAACCACAGCTACAAAACTTAACTGTAACAAATGCTATGAAACTACAAACTGTGGAAAATATTAATCTGCAGGTGCTTCCCAGAGTATAACAAATCCATATGAAGAACATTTGAACCTAAAAGGTAGTTTTGAGTTTGTTGGTTTTATCAGTGTACCGTGGGAAGCTTCAGAAACCACTGTATCAGATCCAGTATGAGATGCATAATATACACTTTTATCATTTTCATCAAAGTTCTGCCCTGAAACTCTCAAGAACACCTCTTCCAAGGTTGTGACAGAGATACCATAACTCTCAATGCCAAAATTTCCCTCACTGTAACTGGAGTGATATTTTTCAGAGCTTAGATGTGGTCGTCTTATGCAACTGTCAATTTCTCGAAACATGTTCTCAAAGGAAGAAGATGATGTAAGAGGAAGTCTGAAGGAAATTTCTGTACCTACCTAAAGAAGCAGAAAATGAAATGCAAAAAGTTTCAGCAATAAAGAATAATTGAATGAACAACAGAAAAATAGGAGCAAGAAAATAGTAGGTTAACTTTAGTAAAAGTGGTTATCCAGGCTTTACAAGATAAAATGAACAACAAGCCTGCAATGAAAGGCAGATTATTAAAAAGATTAAAAACTATCTAAAACCATATTCCCCACATAGATCATTGAAATAAACATGATTTAGATGCAAGGACAGCAAAGTTGCTTTAGTACTCGTGGAATTAATTTCATGTCAAGTAAATAAATTGGCCATAAATGTAAAACCTTGGTTATCTTTTTCCTTGTATTTCATGTCTTTATCTACACCTAGGTCAGCGAAGTGTGTGCTTTTCTCTAACCCAAAAAAAAGATGCAGATAATCTTGTCTTCAACTTCAAATCATTCATCATGCCTTACAGGTTATTCTTCTTGATCATTGCAGGTGCAATAAATGAAACCTCAATAACTGAAATCAGAAGAAAATGAAACAGAAGAGAGAAAGGTTTGTGAGGAAAACAAAGAATGGCGCCTTGCTACATACTGACCTAAAAATAATCCCTTTATTAGTATCAATTAGCACAACTGTTGAAGTAATGGAAATATAATTAAAAACCTCCTTTAGTGATAGGCCTTATTTAATTACATTTTGCAAACTATATATGGTGCCCAAATACATCTCACATGACATACGATATTGGAGCTCTTTTGAGCACCTAGTTCAACTGCTGCAAGCATCATGGAATATTATTGGAGCATTTGATATACTTAATGACTGAGACATAGTCCAGCAAAAGAGATTCTTTGATCTCCTAGTATTAAATGAGAGGAGTCATAACTCATGTATCTCTCCTTTCCTTTTATTTGGTTGTTATTTGAAAAACTTTGGACGTAGCAGAACTGCAGATTGATTAAGAATGCTTTTTGAAATCATGTTTGAAAGTCTTGAGTCAATGGTCTATCTAGAAAGATGAACTGTGATTCTGTGAAGAATTTGGAGTTATTTTGTTTCAAAGAAACATCTTGGCCAGCTTTGGTCTCTTTCATCCCTCTAACTAGTCCCTTTGCTCCTCATCTTTTCCTTCTTTGGTTCCTTTCTTTAGGTTTTTTAAATTATCATATTGTTAGAAGACTTAAATCGAATTAGGGAATTTATTTTAGGATAAGGAGTCCAGATCCAATGGGAATTGGCTACCTCATGCTTCCTATTTTTCTCGTCCTTGGTGGCTTTAGAAATTGTGAGTATCTTTTCTATATTGATTTTCCTTATTCTTGTAGGACAATTATCCATGGAGTCAATGTATTTATAGTGCCTAAAGAACATATATTCAATTGACCGATTTAATAAAATTGACCTAAACTCTAAATGTTTTTGAAGGTTTCAAACTGTCTAAAGTAAATATCCCATCTTTTACCTCTTTCTCATTTTCTGTTTCATCTGTTTCTGCTCAAAATACAATTGATAAGGGCTTTGGGTGTGGTCATCTTGACATCAAGTGTCCTTAGTGCATAACCGTCACATGCAATCAAAATGAAAAGTTTAAATCATAGACTTCAATTTGTATGCCATGGTTACAGGAGTTCTTCTTAACAAGCCAACTATCAAACCAGAGTTGCAAAGGAGGGCTGAGTTTGAAGCAAACTGGACAGAGAGATTGCTCAAAAGCTTGATCAGGTTAACAAGTTCCCTCTATCAACTCTTCAAGCCACAATAACTTAAGACTTCAAGCAACTTCAGAAGGACTGACAGGAACCAGCTTCAACATTAGTTATTATTGCTTAAGAGCCTATCAAACACATAATAGAGGATATGCAGGACCAATGCCTTTATGCAGAGGATGCTAAAGGTAAAAGGTTGTCATGACCAATGGTGCTTCATCAAGATGAATAACTGCAACCAGAGAGGTTTTCTTATTTTCATCAAGTTATTATTATTAAGAAAATGAATGCATCAAGTGGTATAACAGGGTTGGCGTACCGGTAGCAGGCAAGAAGCAGAAAAAGAAAGGAACCATGCGCAACTTAATTAACAATAGTTCGGAGAGGCTCACATTGCTGTTAATATGTACACCCTATCTTCAAATGATGCTACATTGTGAAACACTAGCTGCGTTGGAATGGCAAAGATGTTGAATCAACCTTGTTTTTGCCTTCTTGAAACAATGGCTTTGGGATGAGATTGCAAAGGCGGGCCACATCAATTCTCTCAGAGTGGCAAGGAGGCATGCTCAGACTTTCAGAAAACAAAAGGTTTGCTTCAGTTATGTGATTACACAATTGGCTGCATGCAAAGCTAACAATAAGAAGTATTCTGATAGTTGTTCGCTAGGAGGCTAAGTCTTATTTTCTGTAACTGCTCAATGTTATGAGGATTGAGGAAGAACGGCGTCCTCTATTTATCGTTTGTTGAGCGTCGTCTTAAATAAATTAGGATTCAGGAAGAGACCTTAAAAGAATTAGGATTCGGGGAGAGACGTTAGACGTTCAAAAAGAATAAAAGAACAGACCAACAGACGTTCAAAAACTGCTAATAATTAGTACTAGCCCAATATTGTTACAGAGACCAACAGACCAACTGATGTTAGGACTTCAGTTTTGGTGTACAAGTTTTGATCTCAACAGCAAACAACGTCTTATTGTGTGTTTCAAGAGATTGACTCGATCTAATTTACGCATCTATCAGTAAAAAGGCAAAAAAAAAAAAGAACAGATACATGGCACTTCCGTCCACATTAATAATAGGATCAATTTGGTCATCAACCATCAGAACTAGATAAAGTAATCCTAACAAGCTCTTTCATTAGAAGAGAGAAAACATAGCTTATCCAACCTGCTAACAAAACCGTTATGGTTCAGCAGGCAAAAAGCAGAAAAAGAAAGGAACCATGCACAACTTAATTAACAATAGTTTGGAGAGGATCACATTGCTGTTATTATGTACACCCTATCTTCAAATGATGCTACATTGTGAAACACTAGCTGCGCTGGAATGGCAAAGAGGTTGAATCAACCTTTTTTTGCCTCCTTGTAATAATGGCTGTGGGATGAGACTGCAATGGCGAGCCTCATCAATTCTCTCGGAGTGGCAAGGAGGCATGCTCAGACTTTCAGAAAACAAAAGGTTTGCTTCAGTTATGTGATTTACACAATTGGCTGCATGCAAAGCTAACAATAAGAAGTGTTTTGATAGTTGTTCGCTAGGAGGCTAAGTCTTATTTTCTGTAGCTGCTCAATGTTATGAGGATTGAGGAAGAACATCATCCTCTACTTATCGTTTGTTGAGCATCGTCTTAAATGAATTAAGATTCAGGAGGAGACGTTAAAAGAATTAGGATTTGGGGAGAGACGTTAGACGGTCAAAAAGAATAAAAGAACAGACCAACAGACCAACAGACTTCCATAAACTGCTAATAATTAGTACTAGCCCAATATTATTACACAGAACAACAGACCAACTGATGTTAGGACTTCAGTTTTGGTGTACAAGCCTTGGTCTCAACAGCAAACAACGTCTTATTGTGTGTTTCAAGAGATTGACTCGATCTAATTTACGCATCTATCAGTAAAAAGGCAAACAAAAAAAAAGAACAAATACATAGCACTTCCGTCCACATTAATAATAAGATCAATTTGGTCATCAACCATCAGAACTAGATAAAGTAATCCTAACAAGCTCTTTAATTAGAAGAGAGAAAACATAGCTCATCCAACCTGCTAACAAAACCGTTATGGTTCAGCAGGCAACAAACAGAAAAAGAAAGGAACCATGCACAAGTTAATTAACAATAGTTTGGAGAGGCTCACATTGCTGTTATTATGTACACCCTATCTTCAAATAATGCTACATTGTGAAACACTAGCTGCGCTGGAATGGCAAAGAGGTTGAATCAACCTTTTTTGCCTCTTTGTAACAATGGCTGTGGGATGAGATTGCAATGGCGGGCCTCATCAATTCTCTCGGAGTGGCAAGGAGGCATGCTCAGACTTTCAGAAAACAAAAGGTTTGCTTCAGTTATGTGATTTACACAATTGGCTGCATGCAAAGCTAACAATAAGAAGTGTTTTGATAGTTGTTCGCTAGGAGGCTAAGTCTTATTTTCTGTAGCTGCTCAATGTTATGAGGATTGAGGAAGAACATCATCCTCTACTTATCATTTGTTGAGCGTCGTCTTAAATGAATTAGGATTCAGGAGGAGACGTTAAAAGAATTAGGATTTGGGGAGAGACGTTAGACGGTCAAAAAGAATAAAAGAACAGACCAACAGACCAACAGACGTTCTAAAACTGCTAATAATTAGTACTACCCCAATATCGTTACACAGACCAACTGACCAACTGATGTTAGGACTTCAGTTTTGGTGTACAAGCTTTGGTCTCAATAGCAAACAACGTCTTATTGTGTGTTTCAAGAGATTGACTTGATCTAATTTGCGCATCTATCTGTGAAAAGGCAAAAAAAAAAAGAACAGACACATGGCACTTCCATCCACAATAATAATAGGATCAATTTGGTCATCAACCATCAGAACTAGATAAAGTAATCCTAATAAGCTCTTTCATTAGAAGAGAGAAAACACAGCTCATCCAACCTGTTAACAAAACCGTTATGGTTCAGCAGGCAACAAGTAGAAAAAGAAAGAAATCATGCACAACTTAATTAACAATAGTTTGGAGAGGCTCACATTGCTGTTATTATGTACACCCTGTCTTCAAATGATGCTACATTGTGAAACACTAGCTGCACTGGAATGGCAAAGAGGTTGAATCAACCTTTTTTTTGCCTCCTTGTAACAATGGCTCTGGGATGAGATTGCAAGGGCGGGCCACATCAATTCTCTTGGAGTGGCAAGGAGTCATGCTCGGACTTTCAGAAAATAAAAGGTTTGCTTCTGTTATGTGATTTACACAATTGGCTGCATGCAAAGCTAACAATAAGAAGTGTTCTGATAGTTGTTCGCTAGAAGGCTAAGTCTTATTTTCTGTAGCTGCTTAATGTTTTGTGGATTGAGGAAGAACGACGTCCTCTATTTATCGTTTGTTGAGCGTCGTCTTAAATGAATTAGGATTCAGAGAGAGACATTAAAAGAATTAGGATTCGGGGAGAGATTTTAGACGTTCAAAAAGAATAAAAGAACAGACCAACAGACGTTCAAAAAATGTTAATAATTTGTACTAGCCCAATATTGTTACACAAACCAACAGACCAACTGATGTTAGGACTTTAGTTTTGGTGTACAAGCCTTGGTCTTAATAGCAAACAACGTCTTATTGCGTGTTTCAAGAGATTGACTCGATCTCATTTACGCATGTATCAGTAAAAAGGCAAAAAAAAAAAGAACAGATACATGGCACTTCCGTCCACATTAATAATAGGATCAATTTGGTCATTAACCATCAGAACTAGATAAAGTAATCCTAACAAGCTCTTCCATTAGAAGAGAGAAAACACAGCTCATCCAACCGGCTAACAAAACCGTTATGGTTCAGCAGGCAAAAAGCAGAAAAAGAAAGGAACCATGCACAACCTAATTAACAATAGTTTGGAGAGGATCACATTGCTGTTATTATGTACACCCTGTCTGCAAATGATGCTATATTGTGAAACACTAGCTGCGCTGGAATGGCAAAGAGGTTGAATCAACCTTTTTTTTGCCTCCTTGTAACAATGGCTTTGGGATGAGATTGCAAGGGCGGGCCACATCAATTCTCTCGGAGTGGCAAGGAGTCATACTCAGACTTTCAGAAAATAAAAGGTTTGCTTCAGTTATGTGATTTACACAATTGGCTGCATGCAAAGCTAACAATAAGAAGTGTTCTGATAGTTGTTCGCTAGAAGGCTAAGTTTTATTTTCTGTAGCTGCTCAATGTTATGAGGATTGAGGAAGAACGGCGTCCTCTATTTATCGTTTGTTGAGCGTCGTCTTAAATGAATTAGGATTCAGGAAGAGACCTTAAAAGAATTAGGATTCAGGGAGAGACGTTAGACGTTCAAAAAGAATAAAAGAACAGACCAACAGACGTTCAAAAACTGCTAATAATTAGTACTAGCCCAAAATTGTTACACAGACCAACAAACCAACTGATGTTAGGACTTCAGTTTTGGTGTACAAGCCTTGATCTCAACAGCAAACAACGTCTTATTGTGTGTTTCAAGAGATTGACTCGATCTAATTTACGCATCTATCAGTAAAAAGGCAAAAAAAAAAGAACAGATACATGGCACTTCCCTCCACATTAATAATAGGATCAATTTGGTCATCAACCATCAGAACTAGATAAAGTAATCCTAACAAGCTCTTTCATTAGAAGAGAGAAAACACAGCTCATCCAACCGGCTAACAAAACCGTTATGGTTCAGCAGGCAAAAAGCAGAAAAAGAAAGGAACCATGCACAACCTAATTAACAATAGTTTGGAGAGGATCACATTGCTGTTATTATGTACACGTTGTCTTCAAATGATGCTACATTGTGAAACACTAGCTGCGCTGGAATGGCAAAGAGGTTGAATCAACCTTTTTTTTGCCTCCTTATAACAATGGCTTTGGGATGAGATTGCAAGGGCGGGCCACATCAATTCTCTCGGAGTGGCAAGGAGTCATGCTCAGACTTTCAGAAAACAAAAAGTTTGCTTCAGTTATGTGATTTACACAAGTGGCTGCATGCAAAGCTAATAATAAGAAGTGTTCTGATAGTCGTTCGCTAGGAGGCTAAGTCTTATTTTCTATAGCTGCTTAATGTTATGAGGATTGAGGAAGAACGGCGTCCTCTATTTATCGTTTGTTGAGCGTCGTCTTAAATTAATTAGGATTCAGGGAGAGACGTTAAAAGAATTAGGATTCGGGGAGAGACGTTAGACGTTCAAAAAGAACATATCAACAGAAGTTCAAAAACTGTTAATAATTAGTACAAGCCCAATATTGTTACACAGACCAACAGACCAACTGATGTTAGGACTTCAGTTTTGGTGTACAAGCCTTGGTCTCAACAGCAAACTACGTCTTATTGTGTGCTTCAAGAGATTGACTCGTTCTAATTTACGCAGCAATCAGTAAAAAGGCACAAAAAAAACAGATACATGGCACTTCCGTCCACATTAATAATAGGATCGATTTGGTGATCAACCATCAGAACTACATAAAGTAATCCTAACAAGCTCTTTCATTAGAAGAGAGAAAACACAGCTCATCCAACCTGCTAACAAAACCGTTATGGTTCAGCAGGCAACAAGCAGAAAAAGAAAGGAACCATGCACAACTTATTTAATAATAGTTTGGAGAGGCTCACATTGCTGTTATTATGTATACCCTGTCTTCAAATGATGCTACATTGTAAAACACTAGCTGCGCTGGAATAGCAAAGAGGTTGAATCAACCTTTTTTTTGCCTCCTTTTAACAATGGCTTTGGGATGAGATTGCAAGGGCGGGCCACATCAATTCTCTCGAAGTGGCAAGGAGGCATGCTCAGACTTTCAGAAAACAAAAGGTTTGCTTCAGTTATGTGATTTACACAATTGGCTGCATGCAAAGCTAACAATAAGAAGTGTTCTGATAGTTGTTCGCTAGGAGGCTAAGTCTTATTTTCTGTAGCTGCTCAATATTATGAGGATTGAGGAAGAACGGCGTCCTTTATTTATTATTTGTTGAGCGTCGTCTTAAATGAATTAGGATTCAGAAAGAGACGTTAAAAGAATTAGGATTCGGGGAGAGACGTTAGACGTTCAAAAAGAATAAAAGAACAGACCAACAGACGTTCAAAAACTGCTAATAATTAGTACTAGCCCAATATTGTTACACAGACCAATAGACCAACTGATGTTAGGACTTCAGTTTTGGTGTACAAGCCTTGGTCTCAATAGCAAACAACGTCTTATTGTGTGTTTCAAGAGATTGACTCAATCTAACTTACGCATCTATCAGTAAAAAGGCAAAAAAAAAAAGAACAGATACATGGCACTTTCGTCCACATTAATAATAGGATCAATTTGGTCATCAACCATTAGAACTAGATAAAATAATCCTAACAAGCTCTTTCATTAGGAGAGAGAAAACACAGCTCATCCAGCCTGCTAACAAAATCGTTATGGTTCAGCAGGCAACAAGCAGAAAAAGAAAGGAACCATGCACAACTTAATTAACAATAATTTGGAGAGGCTCACATTGCTGTTATTATGTACACCCTTTCTTCAAATGATGCTATATTGTGAAACACTAGCTGCGCTGGAATGGCAAAGCGGTTGAATCAACCTTTTTTTGCGTCCTTGTAACAATGGCTTTGGGATGAGATTGCAAGGGCGGGCCACATCAATTCTCTCGGACTGGCAAGGAGGCATGCTTAGACATTCAGAAAAGAAAAGGTTTGCTTCAGTTATGTGATTTACATAATTGGCTGCATGCAAAGCTAACAATAAGAAGTGTTCTGATAGTTGTTCGCTAGGAGGCTAAGTCTTATTTTCTGTAGCTGCTCAATGTTATGAGGATTGAGGAAGAACGGCGTTCTCTATTTATTGTTTGTTGAGCGTCGTCTTAAATGAATTAGGATTCAGGAAGAGACGTTAAAAAAATTAGGATTCGCGGAGAGACGTTAGACGTTCAAAAAGAATAAAAGAACAGACCAACGGACGTTCAAAAACTGCTAATAATTAGTACTAGCCCAATATTGTTACACAGACCAACAGACCAACTAACGTTAGGACTTCAGTTTTGGTGTACAAGCTTTGGTCTCAATAGCAAACAACGTCTTATTGTGTGTTTCAAGAGATTGACTCAATCTAACTTACGCATCTATCAGTAAAAAGGCAAAAAAAAAAGAACAAATACATGGCACTTTCGTCCACATTAATAATAGGATCAATTTGGTCATCAACCATTAGAACTAGATAAAATAATCCTAACAAGCTCTTTCATTAGGAGAGAGAAAACACAGCTCATCCAACCTGCAAACAAAACCATTATGGTTCAGCAGGCAACAAGCAGAAAAAGAAAGGAAGCTCGACGCGCCTTAAGGCCACTTTTGCAGCTGCCTTGAAATCCCCTTTCTGTTTGAAATACTTCAACAAATTTTCCGCGACAACAGACAGCATAGGTTCGCCGTTTGTACTGGGATGCCAATTGGGATTGGTGGATCAGGATGTTGCCTGGCAACTTGTTCCTCATTGCTTTCCCTTCTAGGGATCTTGCTCGCCGAGCTTTGTCTCAGGAGTTCATGCATGTGGGCCGTACTACAGTTCAGCTTCTACCATGCACAACTTGATTAACAATAGTTTGGAGAGGCTCACATTGCTGTTATTATGTACACCCTATCTTCAAATGATGCTACATTGTGAAACACTAGCTGCGCTGGAATGGCAAAGAGGTTGAATAAACCTTTTTTTGCCTCCTTGTAACAATGGCTTTGGCATGAGATTGCAAGGGCGGGCCACATCAATTCTCTCGGAGTGGCAAGGAGGCATGCTCAGACATTCAGAAAACAAAAGGTTTGCTTCAGTTATGTGATTTACACAATTGGCTGCATGCAAAGCTGACAATAAGAAGTGTTCTGATAGTTGTTCACTAGGAGGCTAGGTCTTATTTTCTGTAGGTGCTCAATGTTATGAGGATTGAGGAAGAACGGCGTCCTCTATTTATCGTTTGTTGAGCGTCGTCTTAAATGAATTTGGATTTTGGGAGAGACGTTAAAAGAATTAGGATTCGGGGAGAGACGTTAGTCGTTCAAAAAGTATAAAAGAACAGACCAACAGACGTTCAAAAACTGCTAATAATTAGTACTAGCCCAATATTGTTACACAGACCAACAGACCAACTGATGTTAGGACTTCAGTTTTGGTGTACAAGCCTTGGTCTCAACAGCAAACAACGTCTTATTGCGTGTTTCAAGAGATTGACTCGATCTAATTTACGCATCTATCAGTAAAAAGGCAAAAAAAAGGAACATATACATGGCACTTCCGTCCACATTAATAATAGGATCAGTTTGGTAATCAACCATCTGAACTAGATAAAGCAATCCTAACAAGCTCTTTCATTAGAAGAGTGAAAACACAGCTCATCCAACCTGCTAACAAAACCATTATGGTTCAACGGGCAACAAGCATAAAAAGAAAGGAACAATGCACAACTTAATTAACAATAGTTTGGAGAGGCTCACATTGCTGTTATTATGTACACCCTGTCTTCAAATGATGCTACATTGTGAAACACTAGTTGCACTGGAATGGCAAAGAGGTTGAATCAACCTTTTTTTTGCCTCCTTGTAACAATGGCTTTGGGATGAGATTGCAAGGGCGGGCCACATCAATTCTCTCGGAGTGGCAAGGAGGCATGCTCAGACATTTAGAAAATAAAAGGTTTGCTTCAGTTATGTGATTTACACAATTGGCCGCATGCAAAGCTAACAATAAGAAGTGTTCTGACATTTGTTCGCTAGGAGGCTAAATCTTATTTTTTGTAGCTGCTCAATGTTATGAGGATTGAGGAAGAACGGCGTCCCCTTTTTATCGTTTGTTGAGCGTCGTCTTAAATGAATTAGGATTCAGGGAGAGACGTTAAAAGAATTAGGATTCGGGGAGAGATATTAGACGTTTAAAAAGAATAAAAGAACAGACCAACAGGCATTCAAAAACTGCTAATAATTAGTACTACCCGATATTGTTACACAGGCCAACATACCAACTGATGTTAGGACTTCAGTTTTGGTGTACAAGCCTTGGTCTCAATAGCAAATAACGTCTTATTGTGTGTTTCAAGAGATTGACTCGATCTAATTTACGCATCTATCAGTAAAAAGGCAAAAAAAAAGAACAGATACATGGCACTTCCATCCACATTAATAATAGGATCAATTTGGTCATCAACTATCAAAACTAGATAAAGTAATCCTAACAAGCTCTTTCATTAGAAGAGAGAAAATACCGCTCATCCAACCTGCTAACAAAACCATTGTGGTTCAGCAGGCAACAAGCAGAAAAGGAAAGGAACTATGCACAATGTTCGTCCGATTCCTATTTACCTAAACATATGCTAAACAGATCGTTGTTAGAATCGACAAACAAAGTTTAAATTTAATTTACTCTTACCTGTTCTACCCAAAGAATAGTGGTTGTAAGAGGTCGATCCACAGGGAGGCGATTGGAGTTGCATAAAAATAAAAACGTTCACTTGGATTCGAAATCAATTTTTGAATAACGAAAGAAAAACCTTACATTGGGAAAGTTGAATGATTCTCTAGTCTATCAGAGAATGTTTTCTAATTGAAATTAACTACAAGACAGATACTTGGAATCGAAGAGCATTTATAAATTTAATAAAATATTTAACTATTCAAAGGAAAACTTTGGCATGGATGAAAATAGTGCTTAGGAAGATTGAAGCCTGGAATATAGACTGAATGAAAGAAAGTTTAATGCATTGCATAAAAAGTAGAAATTAAACTGAACCTAGAACATGGATTGCATGAAGGAAAATTAATTGATTTCATAAAAAGAAATAATTACAAAAAGTAAAAAGAGTGAAGATGAAGCCTAATGCTTCTTTCTTCTACAAGTAAAAAAAATAAAAATAAGAAATTTTATTTCCTCTCCCTTTCTCTCCCACGGTGGACTTTCAACATAAAATATATTTTTTTATTTCTTTCTTCTTCCCAAGAACAGAGCAATGCTCTGTTTCTTCTCCTCTCCCCACCGAACCGAGCCCTCTCTTCCAAACCAAATCGGGAACCTCCCCTCCCTCCTCCGTTTCTTGGCCTCCACCGAGCACTCCCTCCTCCTCTTCCTCCTTCTCCTCTTATAGCCGCGGATTCACTTGAAATGGAATCACGGGTCTTCCGGGATGCTGGGAAGGACGAGGAAATGGTGGGCGGATTGCTCCGGACGGCTTCCCTCTTTGGCCACGGACGCGAGATCGCCGGACGCCTGATGCGGAAGGGAGGCGCGGACTTCCTTCGTCGGGCGCTACTGGGATCACGGAGAAGGGGTTGGACGCGGTGCGGGATCGCCAGATCACGGAAGAGGGGCTAGGATCGTCGGTGATTGCGAAGGATTTGGAACGTATGCGGAAGGTGGGGACGCGGATCCGGGCGCTGGGAGGAGCCGATCACGGACGCGGTGCTTGGGGGTTGCTGAAAATCCGTTGCTGTGGCTTGGATGATGCTGATCTGGGAAGGATGCGGAATCACAGAAGAGCTGGGATCTTCCGTGATCAATGGGAGGAAGATGAATGCGGAGGAGGGGCTGATCGTGGGTGCAAGGAAGGAAGGCACGGATGGCTGGGATCTGCCTTGCTTTGAGGGGGGATTTGATGCAGCTTGCTTATTTGGGAGGCTTGGAAGAGGGGTTGAAGCCGGAGGGAGCTGATCTGGATCATTGGATGCGGACACGAAGATGCTCGCAATGTTGTGTTGTATCGCGGGATGAAGTCAGGCAGGCCCTAGAAGATGCTGGCTTGACTTGAGCTCGGGCTGCCAGGCATTGGGCTCAAACCTAATGTTAATTGGTTTCTTGGATTATTGCACTCAAACACAAATATCACATTAATTAGTAAATTTTATTATTAATGATTAGCTAAAATACTAATTAAAATAGTCTGACGATTGCATTTTTGTGCTCTCATCACATAACTTAATTAACAATAGTTTCGAGAGGCTCACATTGCGTTATTATGTACACCCTATCTTCAAATGATGCTACATTGTAAAACACTAGCTGCGCTGGAATGGCAAAGAGGTTGAATCAACCTTTTTTTGCCTCCTTGTAACAATGGCTTTGGGATGAGATTGCAAGGGCGGGCCACATCAATTCTCTCGGAGTGGCAAGGAGGCATGCTCAGACTTTCAGAAAACAAAAGGTTTGCTTCTATTATGTGATTTACACAATTGGCTGCATGCAAAGCTAACAATAAGAAGTGTTCTGATAGTTGTTCGCTAGGAGGCTAAGTCTTATTTTCTGTAGCTGCTCAATGTTATAAGGATTGAGGAAGAACGGCGTCCTCTATTTATCGTTTGTTGAGCGTCGTCCTAAATGAATTAGGATTCAGGGAGAGACGTTAAAAGAATTAGGATTCGGGGAGAGACGTTAGACGTTCAAAAAAAATAGATCAACAGACGTTCAAAAATTGCTAATAATTAGTACTAGCCCAATATTGTTACACACATCAACAGACCAACTGATGTTAGGACTTCAGTTTTGGTGTACAAGCCTTCGTCTCAACAGCAAACAACGTCTTATTGTATGTTTCAAGAGATTGACTCGATCTAATTTACGCATCTATCAGTAAAAAGGCAAAAAAAAAGAATAGATACATGGCACTTCCGTCCACATTAAAAATAGGATCGATTTGGTCATCAACCATCAGAACTAGATAAAATAATCCTAACAAGCTCTTTCATTAGAAGAGAGAAAACACAGCTCATCCAACTTGCTAACAAAACCATTATGGTTCAGCAGGCAACAAGCAGAAAAAGAAAGAAATCATGCACAACTTAATTAATAATAGTTTGGAGAGGCTCACATTGCTGTTATTATGTACACCCTGTCTTCAAATGATGCTACATTGTGAAACACTAGCTGCGTTGGAATGGCCAAGAGGTTGAATCAACCTTTTTTTTGCCTCCTTGTAACAATGGCTTTGGGATGAGATTGCAAGGGCGGGTCACATCAATTCTCTCGAAGTGGCAAGGAGGCATGCTCAGACTTTCAGAAAATAGAAGGTTTGCTTCAGTTATGTGATTTACACAATTGGCTGCATGCAAAGCTAGCAATAAGAAGTGTTCTGATAGTTGTTTGCTAGGAGGCTAAGTCTTATTTTCTGTAGCTGCTCAATGTTATGAGGATTGAGGAAGAACTGCGTCCTCTATTTATCGTTTGTTGAGCGTCGTCTTAAATGAATTAGGATTCAGGAAGAGACGTTAAAAGAATTAGGATTCGGGGAGAGACGTTATATGTTCAAAAAGAATAATAGAACAGATCAACAGACATTCAAAAACTGCTAATAATTAGTACTAGCCCAATATTGTTACACAGACCAACAGACCAATTGATGTTAGGACTTCAGTTTTGGTGTACAAGCCCAGGTCTCAACAGCAAACAACGTCTTATTGCGTGTTTCAAGAAATTGACTCGATCTAATTTACGCGTCTATCAGTAAAAAGGCAAAAAAAAGAACAGATACATGGCACTTCCGTCCACATTAATAATAGGAACAATTTGGTCATCAACCATCAGAACTAGATAAAGTAATCCTAACAAGCTCTTTCATTAGAAGAGAGAAAACACAGCTCATCCAACCTGCTAACAAAATCGTTATGGTTCAGCAGGCAACAAGCAGAAAAAGAAAGGAACCATGCACAACTTAATTAATAATAGTTTGGAAAGGCTCACATTGCTGTTATTATGTACACCCTATCTTCAAATTATGCTACATTGTGAAACACTAGCTGCGCTGGAATGGCAAAAAAGTTGAATCAACCTTTTTTTTGCCTCCTTGTAACAATGGCTTTGGGATGAGATTGCAAGGGCGGGCCACATCAATTCTCTCGGAGTAACAAGGAGTCATGCTCAGACTTTCAGAAAACAAAAGGTTTGCTTGAGTTATGTGATTTACACAATTGGCTGCATGCAAAGCTAACAATAAGAAATGTTCTGATAGTTGTTCGCTAGGAGGCTAAGTCTTATTTTCTGTAGCTGCTCAATGTTATGAGGATTGAGGAAGAACGGCGTCCTCTATTTATCATTTGTTAAGCGTCGTCTTAAATGAATTAGGATTCAGGGAGAGACGTTAAAAGAATTAGGATTCGGGGAGAGACGTTAGACGTTCAAAAAGAATAAAAGAACAGACCAACAGACGTTCAAAAACTGCTAATAATTAGTACTAGCCCAATATTGTTACACAGACCAACAGACCAACTGATGTTAGGACTTCAGTTTTGGTGTACAAGCCTTGGTTTCAGCAGCAAACAACGTATTATTGTGCGTTTCAAGAGATTGACTCGATCTAATTTACGCATCTATCAGTGAAAAGGCAAAAAAAAAAGAACAGATACATGGCACTTCTGTCCACATTAATAATAGGATTAATTTGGACATCAACCATCAGAACTAGATAAAGTAATCCTAACAAGCTCTTTCATTAGAAGAGAGAAAATACAGCTCATCCAACCTGCTAACAAAACCGTTATGGTTCAGCAGGCAATAAGAAGAAAAAGAAAGGAACCATGCACAACTTAATTAACAATAGTTTGGAGAGGCTCATATTGCTGTTATTATGTACACCCTATCTTCAAATGATGCCATATTGTGAAACACTAGCTGCGCTGGAATGGCGAAGAGGTTGAATCAACCTTTTTTTTGCCTCCTTGTAACAATGGCTTTGAGATGAGATTGCAAGGGCGGGCCACATCAATTCTCTCAGAGTGGCAATGAGGCATGCTCAGACTTTCAGAAAATAAAAGGTTTGCTTCAGTTATGCGATTTACACAATTGGCTGCAAGCAAAGCTAACAATAAGAAGTGTTCTGTTAGTTGTTCGCTACGAGGCTAAATCTTATTTTCTGCAGCTGCTCAATGTTATGAGGATTGAGGAAAAACGGCGTCCTCTATTTATCGTTTGTTGAGCGTCGTCTTAAAAGAATTAGGATTCAGGGATAGACGTTAAAAGAATTAGGATTCGGGGAGAGACGTTAGACGTTCAAAAAGAATAAAAAAACAGATCAACAGACGTTGAAAAACTGCTAATAATTAGTACTAGCCCAATATTGTTACACAGACCAACAGACCAACTGATGTTAGGACTTCAGTTTTGGTGTACAAGCCTTGGTCTCAACAGCAAACAACGTCTTATTGCGTGTTTCAAGAAATTGACTCAATCTAATTTATGCGTCTATCAGTAAAAAGGCAAAAAAAAAAGAACAGATACATGGCACTTCCGTCCACATTAATAATAGGATCAATTTGGTAATCAACCATCAAAACTAGAAAAAGTAATCCTAACAAGCTCTTTCATTAGAAGAGAGAAAACACAGCTTATCCAACCTACTAACAAAACCGTTATGGTTCAGCGGGCAACAAGCAGAAAAAGAAAGGAACCATGCACAACTTAATTAACAATAGTTTGGAGAGGCTCACATTGCTGTTATTATGTACACCCTGTCTTCAAATGGTGCTACATTGTGAAACACTAGCTACGCCGGAATGGCAAAGAGGTTGAATCAACCTTTTTTTTGCCTCCTTGTAACAATGGCTTTGGGATGAGATTGCAAGGGCGGGCCACATCAATTCTCTCGGAGTGGCAAGGAGTCATGCTCAGACTTTCAGAAAACAAAAGGTTTGCTTCAGTTATGTGATTTATACAATTGGCTGCATGCAAAGCTAACAATAAGAAGTGTTCTGATAGTTGTTCGCTAGGAGGCCAAGTCTTATTTTCTGTAGCTGCTCAATGTTATGAGGATTGAGGAAGAATGGCGTCCTCTATTTATCGTTTGTTAAGCATCGTCCTAAATGAATTAGAATTCAGGGAGAGACGTTAAAAGAATTAGGATTCGAGGAGAAACGTTAGACGTTCAAAAAGAATAAAAGAACAGACCAACAAACCAACAGACGTTCAAAAACTGCTAATAATTAGTACTAGCCCAATATTGTTACACAGACCAACAGACCAACTGATGTTAGGACTTCAGTTTTGGTGTACAAGCCTTGGTCTCATCAGCAAACAACATCTTATTGCGTGTTTCAAGAGATTGACTCGATCTAAGTTACACATCTATCAGTAAAAAGGCAAAAAAAAAGAACAGATACATGGCACTTCCGTCCACATTAATAATAGGATCAGTTTGGTCATCAACCATCAGAACTAGATAAAGTAATCCTAAGACGCTCTTTCATTAGAAGAGAGAAAACACAGCTCATCCAACCTGCTAACAAAACCGTTATGGTTCAGCAGGCAACAAGCAGAAAAAGAAAGGAACCATGCACAACTTAATTAACAATAGTTTGGAGAGGCCCACATTGCTGTTATTATGTACACCCTATCTTCAAATGATGCTACATTGTGAAGCACTAGCCGCGCTGGAATGGCAAAGAGGTTGAATCAACCTTTGTTTGCCTCCTTGTAACAATGGCTTTGGGATGAGATTGCAAGGGCGGGCCACATCAATTCTCTCAGAGTGGCAAGGAGGCATGCTCAGACTTTCAGAAAACAAAATGTTTGCTTCAGTTATGTGATTTACACAATTGGCTGCATGCAAAGCTAACAATAAGAAGTGTTCTGATAGTTGTTCGCTAGGAGGCTATATCTTATTTTCTGTAGCTGCTCAATGTTATGAGGATTGAGTAAGAACGGCGTCCTCTATTTATCGTTTATTGAGCGTCATCTTAAATGAATTAGGATTCTGGGAGAGACGTTGAAAGAATTAGGATTCGGGGAGAGACGTTATACATTCAAAAAGAATAAAAGAACAGATCAACAGACGTTCAAAAACTGCTAATAATTAGTACTAGCCCAATATTGTTACACAGACCAACAGACCAACTGATGTTAGGATTTCAGTTTTGGTGTACAAGCCTTGGTCTCAACAGCAAACAACGTCTTATTGCGTGTTTCAAGAAATTGACTCGATCTAATTTAGGCGTCTATCAGTAAAAAGGCAAAAAAAAAGAACAGATACATGGCACTTCCGTCCACATTAATAATAAGAGCAATTTGGTCATCAACCATCAGAACTAGATAAAGTAATCCTAACAAGCTCTTTCATTAGAAGGGAGAAAACACAGCTCATCCAACCTGCTAACAAAACCGTTATGGTTCAGCAGGCAACAAGCAGAAAAAGAAAGGAACTATGCACAACTTAATTAACAATAGTTTGGAGAGGCTCACATTGCTGTTATTATGTACACCCTATCTTCAAATGATGCTACATTATGAAACACTAGCTGCGCTGGAATGGCAAAGAGGTTGAATCAACCTTTTTTTTGCCTCCTTGTAACAATGGCTTTGGGATGAGATTGCAAGGGCGGGCCACATCAATTCTCTCGGAGTGGCAAGGAGTCATGCTCAGACTTTCAGAAAACAAAAGGTTTGCTTCAGTTATGTGATTTACACAATTGGCTGCATGCAAAGCTAACAATAAGAAGTGTTCTGATAGTTGTTCGCTAGGAGGCTAAGTCTTATTTTCTGTAGCTGCTCAATGTTATGAGGATTGAGGAAGAACGGCGTCCTCTATTTATCGTTTGTTAAGCGTCGTCTTAAAAGAACTAGGATTCAGGAAGAGACGTTAAAAGAATTAGGATTCGGGGAGAGACGTTAGACGTTCAAAAAGAATAAAATAACAGACCAACAGACATTCAAAAACTGCTAATAATTAGTACTAGCCCAATATCGTTACACAGACCAACTGATGTTAGGACTTCAGTTTTGGTGTACAAGCCTTGGTTTCAACAGCAAACAACGTCTTATTGTGCGTTTTAAGAGATTGACTCAATGTAATTTACGCATCTATCAGTGAAAAGGCAAAAAAAAAGAGAACAGATACATGGCACTTCCGTCCACATTAATAATAGGATTAATTTGGTCATCAACCATCAGAACTAGATAAAGTAATCCTAACAAGCTCTTTCATTAGAAGAGAGAAAATACAGCTCATCCAACCTGCTAACAAAACCGTTATGGTTCAGCAGGCAACAAGAAGAAAAATAAAGGAACCATGCACAACTTAATTAACAATAGTTTGCAGAGGCTCATATTGCTGTTATTATGTGCACCCTGTCTTCAAATGATGCTATATTGTGAAACACTAGCTTCGCTGGAATGGCGAAGAGGTTGAATCAACCTTTTTTTTGCCTCCTTGTAACAATGGCTTTAAGATGAGATTGCAAGGACGGGCCACATCAATTCTCTCGGAGTGGCAAGGAGGCCTGCTCAGACTTTCAGAAAACAAAAAGTTTGCTTCAGTTATGTGATTTACACAATTGGCTGCATGCAAAGCTAACAATAAGAAGTGTTTTGTTAGTTGTTCGCTAGGAGGCTAAGTCTTATTTTCTGTAGCTGCTCAATGTAATGAGGATTGAGGGAGAACGGCGTCCTCTATTTATCGTTTGTTGAGCGTCGTCTTAAATTAATTAGGATTCAAGGAGAGACGTTAAAAGAATTAGGATTCAAGGAGAGACGTTAGACGTTCAAAAATAATAAAAGCACAGACCAACAGACGTTCAAAAACTGCTAATAATTAGTACTAGCCCAATATTGTTACACAGACCAACAGACCAACAGACCAACTGATGTTAGGACTTCAGTTTTGGTGTACAAGCCTTGGTCTCAACAGCAAACAACGTCTTATTATGCGTTTCAAGAGATTAACTCGATCTAATTTACGCATCTATCAGTGAAAAGGCAAAAAAAAAAAGAACAGATACATGGCACTTCCGTCCACATTAATAATAGGATTATTTTGGTCATCAACCATCAGAACTAGATAAAGTAATCCTAACAAGCTCTTTCATTAGAAGAGAGAAAACACAGCTCATCCAACCTGCTAACAAAACCGTTATGGTTCAGCAGGCAACAAGCAGAAAAAGAAAGAAACCATGCACAACTTAATTAACAATAGTTTGGAGAGGCTCACATTGCTGTTATTATGTACACCCTATCTTCAAATGATGCTACATTGTGAAGCACTAGCTGCGCTGGAATGGCAAAGAGATTGAATCAACCTTTGTTTGCCTCCTTGTAACAATGGCTTTGGGATGAGATTGCAAGGGCGGGCCACATCAATTCTCTCAGAGTGGCAAAGAGGCATGCTCAGACATTCAGAAAACAAAAGGTTTGCTTCAGTTATGTGATTTACACAATTGGCTGCATGCAAAGCTAACAATAAGAAGTGTTCTGATAGTTGTTCGCTAGGAGGCTATGTCTTATTTTCTGTAGCTGCTCAATGTTATGAGGATTGAGGAAGAACGGCGTCCTCTATTTATCGTTTATTGAGCGTCGTCTTAAATGAATTAGGATTCAGGGATAGACGTTAAAAGAATTAGGATTCGGGGAGAGACGTTAGACGTTCAAAAAGAATAAAAAAACAGATCAACAGACGTTCAAAAACTGCTAATAATTAGTACTAGCCCAATATTGTTACACAGACCAACAAACCAACTGATGTTAGGACTTCAGTTTTGGTGTACAAGCCTTGGTCTCAACAGCAAACAACGTCTTATTGCGTGTTTCAAGAAATTGAGTCGATCTAATTTATGCGTCTATCAGTAAAAAGGCAAAAAAAAAAGAACAGATACATGGCACTTCTGTCCACATTAATAATAGGATCAATTTGGTAATCAACCATCAAAACTAGAAAAAGTAATCCTAACAAGCTCTTTTATTAGAAGAGAGAAAACACAGCTCATCAAACCTGCTAACAAAACCGTTATGGTTCAGCAGGCAATAAGCAAAAAAAGAAAGAAACCATGCACAACTTAATTAACAATAGTTTGGAGAGGCTCACATTGCTGTTATTATGTACCCTCTCTTCAAATGGTGCTACATTGTGAAACACTAGCTGCGCCGGAATGGCAAAGAGGTTGAATCAACCTTTTTTTTGCCTCCTTGTAACAATAGCTTTGGGATGAGATTGCAAGGGCGGGCCACATCAATTCTCTCGGAGTGGCAAGGAGTGATGCTCAGACTTTCAGAAAACAAAAGGTTTGCTTCAGTTATGTAATTTACACAATTGACTGCATGCAAAGCTAACAATAAGAAGTGTTCTGATAGTTGTTCGCTAGGAGGCTAAGTCTTATTTTCTGTAGCTGCTCAATGTTATGAGGATTGAGGAATAACGGCGTCCCCTATTTATCGTTTGTTGAGCGTCGTCTTAAATGAATTAGGATTCAGGGAGAGACGTTAAAAGAATTAGGATTCGGGGAGACACGTTAGACATTCAAAAAGAATAAAAGAACAGACCAACAGACCAACAGACGTTCAAAAACTGCTAATAATTACTACTGGCCCAATATTGTTACATAGACCAACAGACCAACTAATGTTAGGACTTCAGTTTTGGTGTACAACGCTTGGTCTCAATAACAAACAACGTCTTACTGTGTGTTTCCAGAGATTGACTCGATCTAATTTACGCATCTATCAGTAAAAAAGCAAAAAAAAAAAAAGAACAGATACATGGCACTTTCGTCCACATTAATAATAGGATTAATTTGGTCATCAACCATCAGAACTAGATAAAGTAATCCTAACAGGCTCTTTTATTAGAAGAGAGAAAACACAGCTCATCCAACCTGCTAACAAATCCGTTATGGTTCAGCAGGCAACAAGCAGAAAAAGAAAGGAACCATGCACAACTTAATTAATAATAGTTTGGAGAGGCTCACATTGTTGTTATTATGTACACCCTATCTTCAAATGATGCTACATTGTGAAGCACTAGCTGCGCTGGAATGGCAAAGAGGTTGAATCAACCTTTGTTTGCCTCCTTGTAACAATAGCTTTGGGATGAGATTGCAAGGGCGGGCCACATCAATTCTCTCGGAGTGGCAAGGAGGCATGCTCAGACTTTCAGAAAACAAAAGGTTTGCTTCAGTTATGTGATTTACACAATTAGCTGCATGCAAAGCTAACAATAAGAAGTGTTCTGATAGTTGTTCGCTAGGAGGCTGTCTTATTTTCTGTAGCTGCTCAATGTTATGAGGATTGAGGAAGAACGGCGTCCTCTATTTATCATTTGTTGAGCGTCGTCTTAAATGAATTAGGATTCAGGGAGAGACGTTAAAAGAATTAGGATTCGGGGAGAGACGTTAGACGTTCAATAAGAATAAAAGAACAGATCAACAGACGTTCAAAAACTGCTAATAATTAGTACTAGCCCAATATTGTTACACAGACCAACAGACCAACTAATGTTAGGACTTCAGTTTTGGTGTAGAAGCGTTGGTCTCAACAGCAAACAACGTCTTATTGCGTGTTTCAAGAAATTGACTCGATCTAATTTACGCGTCTATCAGTAAAAAGACAAAAAAAAAAGAACAGATACATGGCACTTCCGTCCACATTAATAATAAGATCAATTTGGTCATCAACCATCAGAATTAGATAAAGTAATCCTAACAAGCTCTTTCATTAGAAGAGAGAAAACACATCTTATCCAACCTGCTAACAAAACCGTTATGGTTCAGCAGGCAACAAGCAGAAAAAGAAAGGAACCATGCACAACTTAATTAACAATAGTTTGGAGAGGCTCACATTGCTGTTATTATGTACACCCTGTCTTCAAATGATGCTACATTGTGAAACACTAGCTGCGCTGGAATGGCAAAGAGGTTGAATCAACCTTTTTTTTGCCTCCTTGTAACAATGGCTTTGGGATGAGATTTTTTGGAAGGGCGGGCCACATCAATTCTCTCGGAGTGGCAAGGAGTCATGCTCAGACTTTCAGAAAATAAAAGGTTTGCTTCAGTTATGTGATTTACACAATTGGCTGCATGCAAAGTTAACAATAAGAAGTGTTCTGATAGTTGTTCGCTAGGAGGCTAAGTCTTATTTTCTGTAGCTGCTCAATGTTATCAAGATTGAGGAAGAACGGCGTTCTCTATTTATCGTTTGTTGAGCGTCTTCTTAAATGAATTAGGATTCAGGGAGAGATGTTAAGAGAATTAGGATTCGGGGAGAGACGTTGCACGTTCAAAAAGAATAAAAGAACAGATCAACAGACGTTCAAAAACTGCTAATAATTAGTACTAGCCCAATATTGTTACACGGACCAACAGACCAACTGATGTTAGGACTTCAGTTTTGGTGTACAAGCTTTGGTCTCAACAACAAACAACGTCTTATTGTGTGTTTCAAGATATTGACTCGATCTAATTTACGCATCTATCGGTAAAAATGCAAAAAAAAAAGAAGAACAGATACATGGCACTTCCGTCCACATTAATAATAGGATCAATTTGGTCATCAACCATCAGAACTAGATAAAGTAATCCTAACAAGCTCTTTCATTAGAAGAGAGAAAAGACAGCTCATCCAACCTACTAACAAAACCGTTATGGTTCAGCAGGCAACAAGCAGAAAAAGAAAGGAACTATGCACAACTTAATTAACAATAGTTTGGAGAGGCTCACGTTGCTGTTATTATGTACACCCTATCTTCAAATGATGCTATATTGTGAAACACTAGTTGCGCTGGAATGGCAAAGAGGTTGAATCAACCTTTTTTTTGCCTCTTTGTAATTTGGAACAATGACTTTGGGATGAGATTGCAAGGGCGGGCCACATCAATTCTCTCGGAGTGGCAAGGAGGCATGCTCAAACTTTCAGAAAACAAAAAGTTTGCTTTAGTTATGTGATTTACACAATTGGCTGCATGCAAAGCTAACAAAAAGAAGTATTCTGATAGTTGTTCGCTAGGAGGCTAAGTCTTATTTTCTGTAGCTGCCAAAATGCACGAAGCTTGAACTGTTAGGAGTGGCTTAAGCCACCCAATGAGACTCGCCCTGAAATATGGAGTGGAACTTCAAGATCTTGGTTAAAACCGTATTGCCCAGCTTGATGTTGATTTCTTGTACAGGTGAAGTTGGGGGCGTAATAACTCCTTCCTATTGTCCATAAGATTCTTTACGCTAAATATTTTATAGCTCGAGATAAATATATTAGGTCTAAAGCATGAAAATTTATGTGTACGAGACCCCTGCCACTATAGAGTTCGAGAAGGGTAAGCTCTATATAGCCTTACTGTCAAGTACGAAGATGTTGTTTACGTATTCTGAATGCAAGATACAATGAAAAACCTTACCATTACATCAAAACCTATCTTTAGAATACACAAAAAAAAAAAAAAGGAACTAAAAATTTTTAAAAACTGGTCAACATATGCCTATGTTAACTTTGGTGATTTGCCTATTTGTCATTTGTTGGAGGAAATTTTGATCTAATGTTTCTCCTTTGACATTTGCTCCTTGAACTTTCTTTTCAATATCAGACAACAGAAAAGAAATATTTTTATTCGACAACCCTGTTTTCTTTCCCTTTCTCAGCAACCAGGCACAACCTTAGTACTCGCTCTCCTTTCTATTTTTCAAATGTTTAAACTTACAACATATCTACATCAAAATGAGTTGTCCGACTTAGGCCCCATTTGACAGAGTTTGATAGGCCAGAAAGCACTTCGTGACACTCCAAACTTTTGTTGTTGTGGATCAATTTGGTCATCAACCATCAGAAGTAGATTAAGTAATCCTTCAAGCTCTTTCATTAGAAGAGAAAAAACACAGCTCATCCAACCTTCTAATAAAACCGTTTTGGTTCAGCAGGCAACAAGCAGAAAAGGAAAGAAACTATGCACAACTTAATTAACAATAGTTTGGAGAGGCTCACATTGCTGTTATTATGTACACCCTACCTTCAAATGGTGCTACATTGTGAAACACATGGTAAAGAGGTTGAATCAACCTTCTTTTTGCCTCCTTGTAACAATGGTTTTGGAATGAGATTGCAAGGCGGGCCATATCAATTCTCTCAGAGTGGCAAGAAGACATGCTCAGACTTTTAGAAAACAAAAGGTTCGCTTCAGTTATGTGATTTACACAATTGGCTGCATGCAAAGCTAACAATAAGATGTATTCTAATAGTTATTCGTGAGGAGGCTAAGTCTTATTTTCTATAGCTGCCAAAATGCACGAAGCTTGAACTGTTAAGAGTGGCTTGAACCACCCAATGTGACTCGCCCTGAAATATGGAGTGGAACTTCAAGATCTTGGTTAAAACCATATTGCCAGCTTGATGTTGATTCCTTGTACAGGTGAAGCTGGAGCCGTAATAACTCCTTCCTATTGTCCATGAGGTTCTTTACGCTAAATATTTTATAGCTCAAGATAAATATATTAGGTCTAGAGCATGAAAATTTATGCGTTCAAGACCCTGCCACTATAGAGTCCGAGAAGGGTAAGATCTATATAGCCTTACCATCAAGTATGAAGATGTTGTCTACGTATCCTGAATCCATGACACAATAAAAGACCTTACCATTTCACCAAAACCTATCCTTAGAATACACAAAAAATAAATAAAAGAAAGAAAGAACTGAAAATTTTTAAAAACTGGTCAACATATGTCTAAGTTAACTTGGGTGATTTGCCTATTTGTCATTTGTTGGAGGAAAGTTTGATCTAATGTTGGGTGATTTGCTCCTTATCAGACAGCAGAAAAGAAACATTTTCTCCGACAGCCCCGTTTTCTTTCACTTTCTCAGCAACCAAGTACGGCCTTAGTACTTACTCTCCTTTCTATTTTTCAAATGTTTAAACTTACAACATATCTACATCAAAATGAGTTGTCCAACTTAAGCCCCATTTGGTAAAGTCTAATGGGCTAGAAAGCACTTTTTGACCCTCCAAGCTTTTGTTCTTGCGGATCAGTAATTGGATTTCATTACTATTAATCCAAATCAGTCTATGATCTGCATACTTTTAATTAAGCTAGTGCAGAACCACACCAAATCATGTACCGGCCACACTGGCATCTTGTAAGCATTCATCCAGCCACCAAAAATCAAACCAAACAAATTCTAAATCATATAGAAGCCGAGATATATAATTCCTCTATGATCACAATTTGGGATTAAAAAGACATCTTTCCCATAACTTACAAAATTCAAATACTATGACTACTTATTGATGGATCATCAGCAACAAATCTGTGCAGTATAAAATTTTATTAAAGATGGGTACAAACTTAGGGAAAAAAGATCTTTAGATTGTTCTTTCTTTTCAACGTCAACTTATAAAGACTAAATGAAATTGATGACAATATATGCACAACTCTTCACATGCATCAGCTTTACGATCAAACTTTTCTCAGAATTTTTAAAAATGTACAACCCCAAAGTATTAAGAAGATGACAGATTATACAACATTTATATAAAATAAAAATTCAAAACCTGCCATAATTACACCAAAAGAAAAAGGCCAAGTGGCTCATTTCAAAAATCTAGAATTAGAAAGAAAATGAAACACTACATATTTTTGGGGTGAATTTACAAGATCCATGAGGTAGCAGCAAAATAATTAAACAATGGTCTCCAATGTTATCGACTAATGTATTCTTCGATATCATGTTTCTCTGTTGACTGACTGATCCTGCATTCTTTTTATACCAAGTTATCTCTGTTGATTGACTGATGCTGTATTCTTCTATACCAAGTTTCTTTGTAATGACCCAATTAATGTATGAACATTTGACTGCCATCTGACTGTTTTGTTTCCTGTCTGGTTTGATTATTGCGTTGCCGCAAAATGATTAAATATGGTCTCCAATGTTGATTGACTGATGCTGTATTCTTCTATCCCAAGTTTCTCCCTGATTTATAAAATCGACAGGCTTAGCAAGAGACAACCAATTCCATACATGGAAATTCAGATGCCATTTTATACCTGTTGTGCTCCAGATGTCCAAATATGTCAGCAAGAGAGGACCCTTCTCCATAAGGCAACTGAAACTCAGCACCAGACAATGTATCAGCAAAGAAAGAACAAAAGAACAAGCTCAACTATCTGAGAGCATCTGCTTTATACATGCAGATGCTTTTGTGTGTCCTGTTAAACAACATCTCTGGTAGGGATCGACACGGGCAAGAAAATGATGTTTGTACCCGCTTTAAAATAAAAATGCAGACTACATTAAGACCTTAAGTCATCCTAGAAAAAACTCCATGAATTTAAGCACTAAGCTGCAAGATATTTGGAGGTGAGGGCACGAGATTCTTCTACAGTTTTGGAGTGATACTATTTGCAATGTGGTCAATGGCTATTTTTGTATATAATTTCAACACTGGGGTACAGATAGATATATTGCAGATTTCCAACGTGCTAAAAACCCTAACAAGAGTACTAGAAATCCAAAGGACTTCCGTAACTTTGCAAAAAACATTGATTCAATGAACGGGGAAAAAACAACCCCGTAATGACCAAGGAGAGATAAACTGCACTCAGATATGCAAATTACCCAAATATAAACACATCACCTAGATGAAAAAAATTGTTTTTGAATAATATTTTAAAACTTATTTGTGACACCCTTTACCTGGTATTTGACACTTAATCCGTTGCACCCATGAAATGTAGCTCCAGGAAATGATGAGATGATAAATGAATCAATCAATGAAAACTTTTCTTTGGCCAACCACCATTCAAAGAATATTCTCAAGGGGATACCGCCTATTCATAAAAACCAAAATAAACCAATTAGAAGTTTCAAAATGTCAAACTAAGGTGCCATCTACTCACAAGGCAACACTAAGCATATTCTAAAACTGCAAATAAAGAAAGAACTATTAAAATCTTAGAAATTTGAAGAGATAAAATCACATCGTAAGAAGAAGGCCTCCAGCATATACAAGTTGCTTAATTGTTAAACAAGCAGAAATTCCGAAGATCTGAAGCAACAATAAAGATAACTGATTCAGAGTCAAATTAAACAGGAGAGATTGTAAAACTACTATACAAACATTGCAGAAGAATATGGATGAAACGAATAGAAACATTTTGAAAGATGTGTAATCAAAAGCCTACTAGATCCTCATTTCCAATTTTATGTCTCTCTGATGTCAGCACACTTCTTACTTCGGTTCATGATAACAAATCAAGAAAGATGTTTCAGGAGCTCAAACATCAAAATTTTTTAATCAAAAAACACATCTCTACTACATTGTAGTCGATCAACATCGAACTTTATGTTTTCTTTGGTAAAGCTTAACCAACAAGCTAACCATCTTTATCGGTTTTGCTGAATTAAAAACCAATGATCATCAAATATTCAAAATATTTTAGATGGTTCTCATCCTCTATGTTATCCTTGCCAGCTTTTATGTTCACTTAATTATTAATGTTCAAATTTATTGCAATCTAGAGCATCAATTTGTCCCTAAATCTCCTAGGGTCCAAATAACAATCCTCCCCATTAAGAATCAAGGATCCTGAATCCCTTCACCTTTTTGAACGTGCATCCAATTTATGCTCTACTTGTGTACTCATATAATACCAATAACACCTCTCTGTTGCATTCACAAATCCATTTGGAACTTTAATGTTCATCTTAGTTTTAAGAAGAACACCCTACAACATTTACAAACAGTTGCCTCCTACTTCTTCCATTTCCTCGCCATCATTAATTTGAATAAAGAAATTCATTATAAGCATTAACTTCTAAACATATTACAGAAAGTCGAAACGTCATCCAAGATATCTATGTTATAGATTGATCCAAGTCCAAACAAGCAAGCAAGCAAGAAACTTTTCCTATGGGTTAGAGAGAGAGAGAGAGGGGGGGGGGGGGGGGGCAGCATTTGTTATGCTGTCTGGCGTGAAATAAATACCGACAGATCCCTTAGCAATTTTCATTTCTTTTCCCCATTTTCTCCATGTAAACTCAAGCTTTTACGATTGCCATCCTCCCAACACCAAAAAAAAATCCCAAAAAGTTTCTTCCTAGAAATTTCCTTCACTTGAGAATTCATACACAAAGAAAGCCACTTTGTTGAAATAAAAGAATAAACTTTCCTGCAAACCCTATTTATTTCTTTTCAACATGCTATAGAAGATATCGTACACAGCTTTTTTCATTAACAATATGCCCAAACATTGTTGTCTTCCATACCCTTTTCATCTTAACCAGCTTTTCTTGGGGCATACTGTGCACAAAGACCACATGGTTTCGCATATTCCAACTAAACATCCCAATAATCGGCTTGCTTAGTTATAAATATCGCCCAGCTCAAGTGCAATTACTGAACAGATATATAGTTGGAGTACTCATTTCCCCAGATAGTGTCTCACAGTTGAAGTTGAGAGATGGAATTGCAGATATAGGTCTTATGCAAACCACAATATAACTTCCAGTTTCTTTTACTTTTACATCCCTCTTGTTGATATTTATTCATCCTATCTACTATATCTCCCATCAAAGATTTCATATCTTTAATTCTTCCCATTACCTTCATGTTTGTAATGTGAGATGCATGTTTGGAAGCATTGAACAAATTTTTGCGTGAATTAATAACATCCAACTTGTGAAGAGGGTCATATAGCGCTAGTGATATAAATTTTCAGTATAATCACATTTTATAAATACAAAACCAAATAAATCTAAGGGAGACTGATGTTAACAAGATGATACAAGAATGATACATGTACATAACTTCATTCTTAATGAACAACTGCATAACAGTGGGTTATGTAATGGGGAAAAAATCTAAAAGAAATTCAGCAAAACTGTAAAATTGTGTTTATGAATGCCAAACAGCAAGTAAATGGCTGAAGAATGGCATTGGTAATGCATTTGAATGATGCTTTTGTATTGATGAGTAGTTTTGCTAGGGTACCTTTTTCAGTAGAAGCAGTCATGCTTAATGTTTGGTTTGATGTTGACAAAAATTTCTTAGAATTCCATAGAAGTAAAGATAATGATTCATTTTGGTCAATGAAAAAAAAAATCTTGTTTAGGCTTGTTGGTTTTAAGGAAGGTTATTTGCTGGATTTGAAGAGTGCAACCGATAGGTGGCCTCTTCCGTTCATGTAAAAGCATTATTTCCAAAAAAATATACGAATAAGCTCTTCTATTGGCCGTGAGAATGATAAAAAGAATTCAAGGTATAGGAGCAACTGAGACATAGATAAAAGCATGCAATACCATCTCGAGTTAGCTGCTCTGATAACTGTTCACCAAATACGCCATCAGTGATAGGTGTGGAGGATACAATTGTCCGGATGGATTCTTCATTTCCAAGCATGCGTGCAATTAATATTATCATTTCCCATGTCAAACTGATTTCTGATACACTGTCTGTTTGTATTGTTTCACTCCCGCCAATGCAAATTTCAAGGTCGCTAAGTATGCTCTTTGTATGACTTGGGAAGTTAAACAGAGACTCTTGAATTCTTTTACATAGATTATCTAGCTCGATGGAGCTGACCTCAGTGGGTTTTACCTGAAAACAAGGACAATCAATGATAAGTGGCATGACATATCAAATGATATGAAGATGTGAAATACCTCAAGCTCAAGATGATTTCCAAATCGGGTTTTCAGATGCTGTGGGCTCCCAATGCATCTAAGGCTGCCACCGACCTTTAAGGAGGAGAAAGGGAAAAAGAAAAAAGCTTAGTATTGTCTACGTAGTCCTTGAATCATATCACTAATCTAAAATATATATTTTAAAGTAGTACCATAATGCCAATCCGTGTGCAGAGGGCCTGAGCTTCATTCATGCTGTGTGTAGTAAGGATAACAGCTGTCTTTCCTCGTCTAGTTGATAAGCGAGATATGACATCCCACATAAATCGTTTAGCAAGAGGATCCATACCTGTAGTGTATAATTAGAATTCAAAAAAGATACTTCTAGGAATTAGTTGCAAGAATTATTGAACTTGCTGATATTTAAGATTTTTAGCAGAGTAGCATAAGTAATTATATCATATAACTAACACCATATTTACTGTAGTAAACTGTGAAGTAGTAACCTATTTTATTGTTAGAGATATTTTGGTTTACCTGTAGAAGGCTCATCAAGAATCACTATAGGAGGATTGCCAATCATTGCAATAGCAACAGACAGCTTGCGCTTGTTACCCCCACTTAAAGAATATGATGGCTTATTTGCATGCTTGCATAAATCAAACTCTATCAACTTCTCATTGACGACCTACCAGTATTGCCACTTGTAGGGATCAGTTGCATGGAATGACTAGCAGTCTCATGCAAGATGCAAGCATGAAAGAAAATGGAATAAAAATCTCTAATGCATGGCATAGTCAACAAACTATGAGATGATCTCCATACATCATTTATGCCGATTTCAGGAACACCCTTTATTCTTGCATAAAGCTCAAGATGCTCACGGGCTGTCAGAAATTCTAGAAGTGCATCAAATTGTGGGCAATAACCAATCTGCACAGAAAAAGGAAAAAAGTGATCATCAAACTTTCTTTTAGATGGAGAAGAGAAATAGTGGCTCAAGGATATTACAAGCCGACGAGCAGCCTTGGGATGCAATCGTATGTCATTGCCAAAAATATATGCAGTTCCACCTGTTGGCCACTCTTCCCCTGAATGACAATATGGGAATGACATTAGAAATGAATAACCTGGCTATTGCAGACACATGAGCACAAGCACAGTAGACTTTGATCACAACCAAAAGAGTGAGGTTGCCGGTGGTTATTAAAATTTAAAAACCATCATTTCTTAGGGTTTATATCTATTTCTACTGTATGCATGTCTAAGTGTACATATGGAATGATGGTTATAATGCTAAAGTAGGGTTCCAACTAATTTTCCGCCAACAAAGCCATGAACCTCATGAAGCAAACTGCTAAATAGGCTGTTACATGATCTTGGATGAAAAAAGGGCAGCCCAATGCATGAAACTTCCACCATTCTGGGATTTGGGGAGGGTTAAATGTATGCAAGAGGCTGTTTCCAGGTTTCGAACCCTAGAGGTCACAGTGGAGCAACCTTACCTTTGAGCCACGGTTCACCCTTTGTTACATGAGCTTGGATGAGAACAGAGGAGTTATTTATGGGACATAAGAGGATCGAGATTTCAAAATTGTAAATTTAACTTCAACAAAATATGCCTAAATATAGATAAAATTTTAAATTCCATGTAAAAAATACATTGCAATGAACATGGATGAAGTAATGAAGCAACTCACTTAAGTTAGTCATGGTGCTAGAACAACGACCAAATTATTTAACTACTGTGAAACTTGCTGATGTATGTCTTCAGGATTTGATAATTAGATGAGAATATATTAGTGCTATTTGGATTATCAGAAATCTAGAGGGCACAGATTGATCTATTAGTTGTAAGAATTAGATTGTGCAAGATACAACTATAGATAGAATTTATGAGAAGTATTAAAATATATGCTGTTTCAGAGGGGTTTCCTTCGAATCTAACAGTATCTAGCATCCACAATGCTGACCCAAAACAAAGAGGAAAGGTATAATTGTTGACTAAAGCCACTTATTTGTTTCAATTGCTAGTACAGAGTGCAACCGAACTACTGCAATTGATCCAAGAGGATCATCAAACACACTGTGGACTGATTTGGCGACTTCGGATAGGTCTAGAATCTAGACCGAGTTCGAGAGCAAGATCCACCACAATTGGGACTTGATCATGCAGCCTAAACTTTCGAAAGCCATAACTTCGTCGTACTACATCTAATTATGATAACCTTTTTTTTTGTATGTATATGTTTGTAAATTGGGTAATTTTTCAAAATTTAAGGGTGTCACAACCCCCAAAGCGTTCATCACACCTTGCTATGTGGGGGTATGGCCTTGAAACAAGCCAATCAAAGTACTTTCCTTTCATGTATGGACATATTTTCTGATTTGGGAAGAATTAGGCAATGCGGCAGCAAGGGTAAAGTTGATGTAGAAGTTGAGATCAAACTTGAAGATGATTTTCATCTTATCAAGGATCTCTTACTACTCACTATTTTAGGAAATTTCTAACATCTTATAACTAGGAGAGGAATCCGACATGGAATTGGGGACTCGGATCTCACTATTATAAGTAAGAAACTGTAATTAGTTCGGAAATCAATTAATGAAAGCTCAAAACCCTACTTTTGCCACCGGAGTTTTAGTATTACTTTTTGTGAGAGGTTCAAGTTGAGTGGATTGAAGCAATTGCTTCTTTCTCTATCGGTTCAAATCAGCAATGAAAAGAAAATTTACAAAACTAAGCCAAAGTAACCACTTCAAAAGCTAAGATGTTTCATATGTTTTGCACAACAAGCCTAGTTGAGTTTTTAGTAACAAGATGGGTTCCTATGGAAGAGCAACCGAAGATAAGGGATGGAGGACCATGACTAGAGGATGGCATGTGGGCTGCACATGCTTTTTCCAAAAAAAAAAAGAAGAAAAGAAAAGACAAAAATAATAAATGTTAACGTTATCGACCTTCTGGTTGATAACCATACGCTCTAATTGTGCTACTTCTGTATGTGAGATCTAGGAATGGGCTGAGAATTGAACAGTGGGGCCATGTGCCAAAGCATATTTTAGGAACTAAATATTCGAAGCGCACGAATTGGAGCCTTGCAAACAGAAGAGCAAGCAGGAAAAGTGGCCTAGAAGACTAAAAGCAACATAAGCGCTCACACACAAAGAAAAAAAAAAGAAAATATTAAACCCATAGCATAATGGAAGACAAGCTTTCCCGACTGACATTACTAAGATTGATATCGTCAAAAACTCCAACTAGCAGCCTTCATTCATATGCAAGTTACAAGTGCAATTTGCAAATAAGAAAACAGAAGGAAACTGCTTGACCACCTATAGTTCTTTACTGAATTGTCAATCATCATCATATTACATATACGAGAACAACATAACAGCACTTGAGTGGACATTTAACTTATACTATAATACATTGACACTTTTAAGAATTGTGACCTGTTATTCTAAGAGAGCAAAAACCATAAACTAAACCGCCTCCATCTATCTGGGATCAGCATTAGATATCAAAGTATGTTTCATCATGTTCAAAGTATGTTTCCACAATTGACTCACAACTTTCCAAGCAAAGGCTTGGTTCAATCCCTCACTCATTGATGGAAATCTAGCAGTTTACAACTTAGCTTAGATTCTGAGTTGTTGCTAGATTTATAAAAATAAAATTTGCAAGAAAAGAGGGTAATGGCATGAGAATTATCCATGAAGGGAAAAGCAGTTGCAACTAGGAAAGTTTGTCAGTTTATCTCAGAACAGTTCTGATACTAAGAACATACCAGTTAACATTGACAAAGTTGTAGTCTTCCCTGCACCATTTGTTCCTAGAAAGCCAAAACATTCTCCTTCCTGAACAGAGAAAGCCAACGAATGAACTGCAACCTTTGCAGCATGATTTCTTCTGGCAGGATAGACCTGATAATTCACCAATAAGGCATAGCACATCTATTAAAATGTTCAACAGAAACCCCATATAAATTAAAAAAAGGTGAAGCCCATGCCCTGATTATATGTGGAAATACATGCTAGTAGAAACTAAATTGATTGTCGTCATCTCCAAGGAAACTGTAAAATTCATGGTACAAATAAGAAGACCAAAGAAAAAAATTAGCACCTTCCGCAGATTTTGCAAGTAGATTATTGCATTATCGACACAACCACTGAGTATTCTATATCTTTCTGCTTTAACATCCATATCTTCTTCAACTATCGATATAGCAGAATCATCAAATGATCCCAAAAGAGGCTGGGTATAGCTTGTGGTTTTATCATGTCGGAGAGAGAAAAAGTTATGCCATGACTCTCTAATTGTAGCCACCTTTAGTTTTTGATGAGGAACCAGTTCAAGCCCAATAGTGAAGAGGAAGTAAATGATACTCTGTTGCAATCAAAGAAAATGAAAATCACTATAACATTCTTACAATGCTGGGAAGGCAATAAAAACTGCTAATAATTAGTACTAGCGCATGCCTATCAATTATGAAAAGACACTGTCGGGGTTGCAATTGTTGCAGAATTTAAGATATTTATTTTATACCATAGCCAGGTCATATGTAATTTACTTACTATATAAGAATAAGTGGGAAGCTTCTCAAATGCTTAAAGAAACGGTAATCTGAAGAAAGTCATGAAGCACAAAAGTATCAAAGAGTTTTTTACAATATATTTGTGGCTTCATGTGGAATATAGTACCTATTATACCTTCATATATGAGTAGTCATATAATGGTATATTGATATGTGTTGCATCATAGCAGCATATATTCATGTGTATCAGCTTACCTATTAGACCAACAAGTTACAAACCCATACTCAAGCAAACTAAAAACAAGTCAGTTCTTTTTATTTTTGACATCAATTTGATTAAAGAATGACTTAAATATGGTACAATCATAAATTAATTCTTCGATGAGGATCCTTGTAGATGCAAATAATGAGTTTTCTCATTTTAAAAGATAAATTAGGGAAGCAAACTGATAAAATCTCCTTGTATTTCCAATTCAAAATGTCAACAAAAAGGGAGAATTAAGCCTACATCGGGGAAGTAGTAATTGGGAAAAGACTGGCAGAGAGAAAAGATATAGCCCTTACCAAGAGTTAATGGCACAGAAAAATTATTTAATTTGACCCATGAATGACTAGTGAGGCTAGATGGTTATACTATGGCTATAACTTAGTTTATGGATGAGCTAGAAAATCCATTAACTTGACCTTGGTTTGGTTGTGTAATGTTCCTGTTACTTGTTTTTGCAATGTAGATGCCATGGTCAGCGGAACCATCCCGAACCAGGCAGTTCAGGAAGTACCGAGCCTTACCGACAGTGGATCAGGACGGTTCCGGCAACCAAAACGAAATAAGGAGAAGGAGAAGGAAAGAGAGGAAAAGAGAGAGCGAGAGGGGGAGGGAGGGAGGGAGAGGAAGGACGAGAGGAGGCCGGGGAGCATGTGGAGGGCCGCCAAGAACTCTGCCAGAACTCTTAATATGAAGATAAAAAAAAGAAAATGACGCATCGAGCGAGACCATTCTGTTCCATTAAAGGACGGGCTCCGCCTCCGGTCTCCTGTTTCGTTCGAAACAAAGGCCCCGGCCGACTTCACTTAAAAATCGTAAATTTAAAAAGGGGCACCCTCCGGAGCCTCTGTTTTGAACGAAACAGAAAATCGGAGGCAATGGCCCTCCACGCACTCGCCAACCCTCCCCCGGCCTCTTTGTCTCTCTCTCCCTCTCTTCCCCTTCTTACTCTCTCTCATTTCCTCTCTCTCATTCTCCCTCTCCTCCGCCTCCTCTACAATGTCAGTACGGGCCTGGCACGAAACGGTATTGGGGCGTACTGACCCGTGCTGCCGAGCAACCGGTCTAGGCCCCGGTTCCGGCGTAGTAGACCATGGTAGATGCAGTTTTTAAAAAAGTTCTTGTTATAGCAAAAAACAACTACAGTAGTAACTAAAAAAGAAATTGAAAGCCATTATTTTTTTATTCTATTAACAGGATACAAGAGCCTTCAAATTCTGAATTATACTTTACTTTGGTGAGTTACATGCACAAATAAAATATGCCTTCATCCTCAAGATTGTATGCCTTCAATACACTGTAGTAGTGTTTTTAGGTGCTCATATAACATAACGTATGCTAGAATGGTATCTTGAATGTTTTTCACTTCTGAATATCCACTCACATGCAAATCTAAATGATTATAATATTAAACACATTTAGATGACAAACATATGCTTTAAATTTTTTGTTAGTGTGTCAATTTTTGAAATAAATCATCAAGGAGTAGTCCATATGATAATAAGACAACTTTACCAAGTGTCTACCCAAAATTTGGTGAACTGCTGAGGAAATTGTATCGAAGAATATTTTTAGGTGATTGATATCAGCAAAAGAAATGCTTCTTCAAACCTTGTTAAGGCATGTTTAAAGAAAGATGCCTATTGGAAAATGCTAGATGATGAGTACCATAATTTCTAACCTTTATCAGTACATCATAATTTGCACTTGCCTACTTGGTTTTGTAGATGTTACCTGATAGCCCACCCATCTGATCTTGCTATCTGAGAAATCAGGTTTGATCCTAAAAGAAGGTTCTTACATTATCGTTAATATGTTTTTGAGGTACTTGGTTAGATACATTTGACAAGAGTCTCATCACAATGGTTGTACTAACTCAATAAATTTTGAAAGCTGAACTTGTGCACTTATTGCTTAGAATGCTTATTTGAGCTTCTAGATTGTTTCTAGGTGCTGTTATAAGGGGTTAAATTAGTACAGCACAATAACTATAACTGCTGGCAACTAATGGGGATAATATCAATCTTTTCTCACTAGAAGTTTTCAACTAGCTTATTATAGTGAAAAGATTAATTATACAAACTAGTATTATCAAACTCCCCCTTCTCCTTTATCTTTTTCATCTCCCTTCATTCTTTTCTGTTCTTCTGTCTTTCATTATCCTTCTACTATTTCTGTGACTCTCTGAGGTAAAATTTTTGAAGAGAACAGGCTGCTGTATGATGTCCAATCTTGATTTTTTTCTATATCCAAGAACATGGATCCTAACAATATTATACAAGTGATAGCATTCTTAGCATTCTTACTTAAAATAATATTAAATCCAATCCCAAATATGAAAAAATCTCTAAGAGCATACATTTGAAGCCTTATCCGATAAGGTTAACCCAAATATCAATCCTATCTGCTACATTATGAAACTTTAGCCTGCATGTTCTAAGCGTTATTCCTCACTACACTAGCAACCCCATCCACCCTTGTGTGAATCGACCAAGGTTGTCAAATTGCCGAGGCAAGGCCAACCGGCGGACCCCTTGTATGGCCTAGGTGGGCGCCTAGGCACTTAGCCGGCCTCCTAGGCAGGAAAGCTCTCTAAACTTTTATTTATGTCTACTTTTAATTATATGAATAAATAAGCATGTCCGTATATTCTATATAAGGCTTGGTGTACAGGACCATACCGTACCGTTCTAGACATACCCTAACATACGGTAATGGTACGCAGTCTTAAACCATACTGACACTCAGTACGGCTTGCCATCTTATACCATACTACGTATCTACACCGTAATAAAATGGTATCGATACAAATCCAGTACCAAAACAGCAAACCATGATATGTATACTCCTTTTTCACTAGACATGGGATCACGAACCTTATTTTTATACTTAAAATGTCCAAAGATCAAAATCCATAAGGACAA